>NC_048309.1:24398983-24493349 GCF_013100865.1 Trachemys scripta elegans | reverse complement strand
TCTGAAACCTGAGGTGTGACTGGGAGTAGTAAGGAAAGTGTGTTTTCAGACAGATGTGTGTTTCTTGTGAAAATCCCACCATCCCTGAGATCCAAAACCTCTGATTGAATTGGCAGACAGCAGCCATCATTCCTTAGAGCCATGTTGTCTCCACTCCTGAGAGAGCCCAGGGGAGAGGGGAAAGTCAGCAGGAAACTTTGCAGTATCTATTATTTGGTTAGCACCAGCAATGTGCACAGAGCTGTATGAGTTAGGGAAGTAAAAGCCAAGCCTGCCCAAAGAGCTTACAGCCCAAGGGCCAATCTTGCAACTAGATTTAGTGGTGTGGAGCCATGTTAGTGAGATTCTTCACAGGCCCCAAATCTGCACTAGAGCGCCTCATGCAGGACTGAAGCCTAATAGGCAGGCTTAGGTGGATTAGGAAGTATATACGGGGGATGGCTTTGCTGGCAGATGGTAGGGGACTGTTTGTGCCATTGTTGCTGCTGGTCAGCATCATGGGAGAAGTGTGTTTTTTGTTAAGACTGGCCTTGATGGCAGACAGGGCTAGGGCCTAGGACTAGGGAAGGCTTTGAAGATGGCAATGTGGGTGAAGGGGATTAACAGGGACTGTCATTCTCCATTTCAGGGAAGAGGTCAGAGGGGACATTTCTGGGCATGGGGCAGGGTTTCTCCACTGGTTCCTCTGCAGGAGTAGGGCCTGCAGTCTGGAGACCTTGTAGTACCTCTGAGATCTTGATACATCTCTGCAGAGAGCCAATCCCTCAGGGGTTTTCCCCAACTTCTATCCTGCCCCACTTCTACAGCTGCTCATTGCTGGACCCGACATCATTCCCCTCTCCTTGAAACAGGCCAGCAGGCCTGGAGAGGAGTCACTGCTGCTCCTAGCAGCGTTATCTCCAGAATAGCTTTGCACTGAGATGCCCAATGTCTTAGGAGGGTAGAAAGCCATGGAAACTGCCTACTCCCAGCCTGCCCCCACCTGGACTGAAAAGCTGTGGGGAGTCCCAGGAATACTAGGTGGGGAAGGGCATGTAGGGGGAGGAGGCTGTGTCCCTTACCCACATCCGTGCCTCCCATCCCAACTCTGGCTCCCCTGCCGTCCCATAAAGTGAGGCAAGCCCCAGGGTCTTCATCCCCAACTTCCAATTCACTGACTCAGCAAGACAGCTTGATTCGAGCCAGGCCGCAGTGTCAGGGCCTGCCAATCACGGTCAGATTAAAATACCATCCCCAGATAGCAACCTCCACTCTCAGATTCAGGCTGCTTCTCTCACTCCCTTAGGTCACCAATGGTTCGTTCACTCCCATAAGAAAATATTGGACTCTGGGGCTTGTTCCCATGTCAACTGAGTTCTCAGAATGCAAAGTTTCAGGCTCAGCAAATCCAACCCATGTTTAATGTTCTTCAAAGGAGCCCTGATAAAGCAGTATCCTGGCTGCCAAAACTCTTGCTCCATATCCTTGCTGCAAGGACTTAACAAAGCTCAGACAAAGGATGTCCACTGCTTGTTTATCTTCAGGGCTGAATACAGTTTGGGAATGTCCAGGTCTCTTGAGGGGGTAACAGATACGGTGATTATCAAACTCTGTGGCCAATGGGACAGTCACGTTGTGCAAGGATTGAAAAGTAAAGAGAACGTGGCCTTGCTGGAGGTTTGTAAATAGAGTGGCACATTGTGATTCCCTCAACCCATCATTGTTTGCTCAAAGTGTCCAACGAAAAATAATAATCTTGGGCCCTTACATTAGAGATGCAAGTGAAAGTGGCTTTTCCAAGCCACTCAGCCCCCAAACCTATTGTCCAAGAAAGCCAAATCTACTGTCAATGGCAGTTTATCACAGTAAGCATCTCAGAACTGAGATCAAAGGGTAAAAGCTCTAGCTTCTGACATGTTGGTTACTTTCTGGAAGCCCTGCCCCCAGGATTCAAATCCAGCCAATGGTGACATGATTGCATCAGAAGGGGAGCATAGAATGCCCGGTCCTGTATAAAGCACAACTACCTTGGTCAGTTCCTCTGTGGCCTCGGAGCACTTGAGTCCTGTTGCTAGTCTTGCTGCTGTGGCTGTCCCTCCTGTTCTGGTTTAGCAAGGTATGAGCTATTTCTTTATTCCAATAGCTATGCTGTAATCGTCTCTCTGCAGTATTGTTTACCCCACTGTGCGTTTGGTTTGGGCAAGGGACTGGGGGAAACTGGCTGCCTTCGGGGTATAGATGTCTGAGGTGAGCGAAGGGCAAAGGCCTCTCACTTCTGTTTCTATTTAGTTTAACTTTGTTTCCTAATGGTACAGGTTTGGGGTTGTCATAGCAATAAATTTCACTGGCATTTTGAAACCAAGCAGGACAAATTTGAAGTGTCCTTTGTTTAAAAATGAAAATGGCAGATGAATCCTAAACTAAATTAGAATGTACAGCATAACTTAAGCAGCCACTAGAGGCACTAAGAAAAGTCTGTTTCTTATTGCCTTTAGGGCAGAGACTGTCCTTTTTTATGAATTTATACAGCCCCTTGCACAATGAGGCCCAAACTGGTGATTATCAGTACTGCAGTATAAATGATCTTAGGTAGGTTTCACTGCATGTTAAAATGATTCCTTTTCAAAATGTTTTACTGCTTTACCTTCTCCAAAACTGAACGGTCTCAGAGACACAAGTTTAGTGAGATATCTTTTATTGGACCAACTTTTGTTGGTGAAAGAAACAAGCTTTCAAGCTACACTGAGCTCTCCTTCAGGTCTTTCAGAAGCAGCCGATTTATTGATTCCTCACCAATAGGACCTTTTTCCTGATAATGTAGAGCAGGGGTAGGCAACCTATGGCATGCGTGCCAAAGGCGGCACGTGAGCTGATTTTCAGTGGCACTCACACTGCCCGGGTCCTGGCCACCGGTCCAGGGGGCTCTGCATTTTAATTTAATTTTAAATGAAGCTTCTTAAACATTTTAAAAACCTTATTTACTTTACATACAATAATAGTTTAGTTATATGTTATAGACTTATAGACAGAGACCTTCTAAAAATGTTAAAATGTATGACTGGCACACGAAAGCTTAAATTAGAGTGAATAAATGAAGACTTGGCACAACACTTCTGAAAGGTTGCTGACCCCTGATGTAGAGTAAGGGATCAGAAATTGCAGTGTCTATTTGATTGCAAAGAAATGCAGGAAATATTTGCAGCTGTTGTGTGGCTAACAGGACTTTCAAAGTTTTAAGATAAGTTATTTTAAAACAGCTGTGAAAGTTCTGTTTTCTAATGCATTCAGTTTGGAGCTTCATTTCCTTAAGTCCTACTCTACCAGACTATCTGTTTCCTATGTGATATTGCAGGCATTCGGTCAACGACTCCCTCTTATCTGTAATCAGATGTACCTATTGGTGTATTTATAAATATTTTCTTAATGCACTTTTCTTTGGAATACACATTGTTGGAGTAAACGTTATAAATTAATCTTATACTGTTCATTACAGAGCAGTTAAACAACTTAAAAACTAGTTTCCTTTTAGCTGTTTATGCTGTTTCCTGTATGCCTTTCTCTTAGCTTGCCCAGAGAAAAACCAGTAGTGAGTTTTCCTCCTGGTTCTTATACACCAGCTAAACATTGCAATGCTAGAGTTGTAAACGCTGCAGGGGAACGATTCTTTAAATCATCATGGAATATTTTCACTTTTGGGGGGAGAGAGACGTGCCTCACTCTACCCTCAATTTTTTTAGGGTTATCTTTAATTTGGCCCCACATGTGTTTGTGGTTTTTTTTTTTTTTTTTTTTTTTTTTAAAAGCAGCCTGTATCAATTTCTAGAGAAAATCCCTGATATAAATAGAAATGTTTTCCTAACATTAAGTGAATGAATGCAGTTTATTTTCTTGTTTGTTTTTTTTATTTAAATATTCTTCTTATTTGAAAGGATCATTGTTAGAATGGAGAAGTTAATTGGGGCTGTATGCTATTGATATGAAATGGACTTAAAAATACTGAAATTGACCAGCCTACTGTCACTGTACAGATAAGCAAAAATTCAGACATGTTAATTTACCCAGATTGTTTAAATTAGGGGATTGGTCTGGAGATTGGCCCTGCTTTGAGCAGGGGGTTGGGCTAGATGACTACCTGAGGTCCCTTCCAACCCTGACATTCTATGATTCTATGATGGGGCTAGAACTAAATAGTTTTATGAACCTATCATTGTTGTTTGGTTGGTTTGTTTTTTACATCTGATGTGTAATTCAGCAGTGACTGAAATGTCCCTTTGAGGAAATTGTTCCAAAACTAAAACCCAATCCAACCAGCAGGGATTCCCACTGGCCCTTTTGTGCTGCAGACACCCCTGAGCAGCCCTCCACGACTGGAGAGTGGAGGGGGTGGAGTGCACATACACAGGACCCCCTGCTCTCCTGGCCATGCCATGATGGTGGATCTGTGCTGGCTCTGAATACGTACAGGTGCACACACATGTTGGGAATGGGCCAAGATTTCTGCAGAGAGGCTGTGGTTGCTATTCTTAGAACTATAAAGAGGCAGAGGACCTGTTCCTTTACCCTCCCACCTACTTATACATGATCTCGCCACTTTACAGGGCTGCTCTACGCCACAAATTATACCTGTGTCTGCAGCCAGACCAGTGCTGAATGCAGCTTAACTGCAAGCAGAGATGCAGACAGACAGCGTTCAGCTGTTCCCTCTATTGCCCCCCCCATGCTAGAAACTGGGGCTTTGGCTAGTACAGGCCAAGCAAGCTTCAGTAGTACTTGTGCAACTAGGGAGTGAGTGGTAGGCAGTGATGCTGGTGTTGAAATCACAGACTAAGACAGCATTGGCTCCTCCGTGTGGCCCTTTGCAAACCAAGTAATGCAATGGGAGCCTGTCCTTTATAAGCCTGGGGCCCAATCCTGCAAGCATATACAACGGGACCGCTCATGTGCATCAGGTGAAGAACAGGTGTAAGTGCTTGCAGAACACTGGCCTGGGTGAATAGATGTTGTGTGTTCCTGTCGCCCACCCCACCCCTATTAGGACTCTAAACACACCAAACACAGGATGTATGGACTATAGCGCTTCATGCGGGCTGCACGCTAATCTGATATATTATTTATATGTGTTTCAGTTGCAAAGAATTATTGCTGAGAGTGGAGCCTCCCACAAGGATTTGCCCAGGATGGAGGAATCCCCACCTGCAGGCATCTTTTTCAAACCGTCGCTGCCACGTGGGAACACAACAGTCTGCTTACTGACCCAGGCGCTGCAGCAAGTGACAAGAGAGAATCAGAGTCTAGGTGAACGTGTCCAAGATTTGACAAAGAAAGTGTCCACAATGGAGACCAGACTGGCTGGTCTCGCGCGAGCCCCATTCCCAGATGTGACTGGACTCCCCACAGGCACTGTCCTGATTCCCAAGGTGGGGGAAATTCAGATACCCCTGGCAGAGATGGATGAAATGAGGGCAATGCACTGTGAAGGGACTGAGATCAATTTGCCAGCTGGACACCCTGAGGCTGTGGAATCAGGAGAGGTTTCATCTACCCCTGAGGGACGGTCTCGGCCCCATAACCCTCCTGCAGCAGCCAGCATACCCAACAGCTCCCTGCTGCACATCTCCCCCGAGGAGGACAGGAGACTGTTTGAGAAGGCCGAGGGCGACATTGCCAAGTATGCCCTGGCAGTGTTCAGACACATGATGCCGCAGGATTATTACCAGCAGTGGCGGGGAAAGGCCAATGTGTCCGGCACGCACCAGAAAGCTGCCCTGTCGCCCAATCTGGTAAACGCAGCATTCAAGGCGGCAAAGAGGCGGAAGCCAAATCTGGCAGGCAAAGACTATAGTAACATCAAAATCCAGATCAACAAGCTCATGCGATCCCGGAAGAGCAGAAGCCTGATTGAGTCTACAGGGCAGAGGTAACAGCACAGCTCCCCCAGTACCCGGGCTTTGGATCCGTCCTATAGAAGTGTAAAGGAAATTCCAGGAAACCAGTCAGCACTGGGAATCTCCCCAGGGCTCCAATGGGAACAGTGCCTGAGTTATGATGGCAGGAACAGGCAGTCAGTGTGGTACAAATCCCATATGTTTGATCTTTGGGAGGCCACAGTTACAACATGGAGGGGACAGTTGTAACAGTGCTGCCAAAAGATATTTTCCAAATATTGGTAAGACCTTCATGCCAGAGGTGATAAGCATTGCATACATGTCTCAATAGATTAGATGGTTGAAGGGTTTTTTTGCATGTTAATGTCGGATATCTCCTTGGTGCAGGTAAAAATTACTAGGAGTCAGGTCTACAGAGCTCGTAGTACTGTTGTTGGTGTGCTGAGAGAAATATAATCGTACTGTGGCAATAAGGGCACAAAACAAAAAACAATGATCCTAACAAAAGGCCATAGAGACATCAAAATGAGTCAAATGAATGTGAGTAGAGCAAGTTCTGCAGGCGAGATCACTGTGTCACTGTCTCAGTCCTTCTGGCTTTATGATAAAGTCCTTGTTGAAACTGTTCTTGTTCAATAAAAGTGCAAACTGCTTTCAAGCATTCAGATTGGTTTTATTACCAGTGAAATGTGTTCGCCTGAATTGTATAGAAGCTTGTCATTGTAAATGCCCTGTGTGTAGTTTTAATAACATTAGTTCGCAGATTTTTGTGCAAATTCATTTTGATTGGATTTGACCTAAACTTTTGGGAACCATTGTTAAGCCTCAGACTCTTCCTTCTTGCAAACCTCACCCACAAAGATTCCAAAATCAGTCCCATTTTTTATTGATGAGTCTCATCTGTTTTGCCAATGCGTTAAACAGATCTTGTGCTGGCCCTCTGCACAGTCTGATGCCAGATAATTTGCTGATCTTCTGGGGTGAATTTGTCACTTGCCGAAGTGTGTGCCATGTAGGCACACAACCCCCCCATCAGGCTTGCCATTTTCTGACCTGTCACCTTCACCAATACTTTCATTGCCTCTGATTTTGGCTATGTCTATCCACGCTAGACATTTCCCACCCTTGCTAGCAGCCATGCAATTCCACCAGTGCTAGCACTTAGGCAGACTGGGCACTCCTCACTTTTTAACCAGCATGCACCTAACCCTGCTCAAGGGAGGGTCTAGAGAGATGACATAGTGCTTAGAATGGCATCAGCTTGTCTCTACTAGGGCTCCCAATAGGGTTACCAGTGGAGCTGCTCCAGAGAGGAATTTGAAGGGGAAAAGCCTAGGGTAGCCCAGGGCTGTGTCTATGCAAGGGAGAGTTTTAGTGGAGCAGGTATTTCTGTACCAGTGTTACAGAACGTACCAGTAGGCCCGGTCTTACCAGCATCAGCCTACCCATGCATGTGGTTTGGGATATTGCTCTTGCTCTGAGAGCAGATTTTACAGCCTGCTTAGCTGTGTCTTTTATATGACCTGGCTTAGTTACACTAACTGTTTCCTCTTGCAGTAATAGAGAGTGTCTGGGGCTGTTCTAGCATTCAGGGTCAGCACACAAGGATTTGGCCTTTTCTATACAGGAGTAGCCCTTTAGCAGCCAGCAGGACCCAGCAATCCATGGTGCTTAATCAGTGCTGACCCCTCTATGAAGATAAAGGCATGCAAGGGTTGCACTAACTGAGCTCATCAGTACAAACCATGTTTGCTCTTGTCTAGATGCTGTAGGACTGCGGCAAGTAGCCCAATTGCTGGCAACCGATAGCTAGCCAGGGCCATTCCTGAGCACAAGGTCTTTTCTCACTGTGCAGCCCGCATCTGGACTGTGCGCGTGCCAGGTAACCGTGAGCTTCTTAGGCTGGAGAACTGAAGTCACAGCATTGCCAGCTCTCATCATTTTACTGTAAGTTTCACAATATTTTATGATATACTTGAATCCCCAGTTCCTGGAATCAAGTGATCATGTTACAGTCTCCGCTTCCATTTAAAAAACAAAAAAAAGTGTCCAGCACTCATGGCAGCCTAGTAACGCATGAAAATGTGATCCAAATGCTTCCAAAAGACAAAGAACTGAACCCTACATGTAACTATTGTTATTTCTCTAATTAGTTTATAAATCTCATGGCATTTTGGGGACTGAACTCATTATTTTTTTTAACATTTGAGATTGACGATACTGGAATTTTGCTTAACATTTTAAGGTTGGTTCCTCTGGGGCTTCCTGGACATCCAACCACAGCGGAAGTCTCTACTGTGATGAGCTGTGACAGTTAACAGTGCTGGCATTTGAATTTGTTACAATTCCGTCTCAAGTTCCAGAGATGAATGCATTGGTTAGCACCGTTCAGCGGTATTGTCTGAATGTGTCTGTTTGAAGCTCAGTAGCAGCTGTCTCAGGTCACACAACCTCACATTCACAAAGAGGAGGGCTGGAAATTTAATTTTGGTTTTAAATGAAAGACCCCCTCCCCCCCAAAAATATCCATGAGAGACACTAAACCCTCAGCAGCCATGGAAATTCCACCTATGACCCTGGTCATTAGATAGCGGAAGCTGGCGAATTTTGCCTTTTTGCATAATTACATTCCTGGCATTAGTCAAATTTTCTGTTCAACTGAAACCTGGACAAGGGGCATATATTAGTGACACAGGGTAGGGTAAAAATACCAGAGGCTGGAAAGGATCAATGTGTAATATGAAACAGGCTCTACTAAGATGTCATAGGCAGTACCCCATTGGCTTTGCTAACACACACAACGTCACAGTAATCAGTGCAGTTGCATATTGCAAAGTAAATTGCAGCGCATAAAGCTAAGAATAATTGTTTAATAGTGGTGTGGAGGTTCTATTTTTAGCTTAACCTGCCACTGTCTGATGGTCTCAGAAAGCATATTAAGATCGCAGCACTAATGTAGAGCATTTGCTAGATTTAGTTCTATTTATTCTTCTGTGTGTAGTGATTATAATAATGATACATTGTGTTGTGGCAGGTTTGTCAGTAATTTATTAGAAAAATGCAGCTGCACTAATGCACTTCTTCTTTTCACGTAATCAAATTTAAAGCTTTTGTAAAATACTGCAATTTAACTGAAAGTTGAGTGGGCAGTCTTCAATCGCAGGGATTTTTCATTTCCAGAACAGACACTTTCGTTTCTTCCAGTATTTAATGTAATTTCAGTTTCTGATATAAGGGAGTTACTTTTTTTTTTTTTTTAAACTGATTTGTTTGATATAAGCTTGAAGTTGGGGACATTTTCATTAAATTAAAAGAGACTGCTTAATTGTTAGCTAAATTGCTAAATTAAACAAATTTAATGGTAGAAGCTACTTTACAATAATTTTGATCTCTATACATTTGAGTGGGAGCTTTATTCCCTGAGTTGATTATGCTATATTAAATTAAATCTATATTAAATTAAATATAGACACACATAGACATCAAATTCTAAAGAACAATATATATATATATATATATATATATATCCTTTGTTTCTCTCTCTCTCTCTCTTTTCTCTAACTATATAATACATATAATACTTCTTTAGCATTAGATGTAGACATTAGAATGTCTAATGTTTCCTTTGTTGGTAAACACCCTTGAATTGTTTGGGGTGATGGGGCCTGGGGAGAGCATCCTCTCTAGCAGACCTGCTTTGCAATTATAAATTGCAGACCATTCAAAGCAGTATTGTGTCTGCAGCCTCCATTGCTGCTGAGCGTCCTTCAGAACTGTAGCCAAAGTCATTTCCAAAGTTTCTTTGGTCCTGTCTATGTTCGTGGTGGGAAATTAATGGGTCAGAAGAGCTGGCCACAAGACAATTGAAAATCTAGCAGGTTTCCACACACACCGTTTAAGTAAAGCTGTGGTTTTAAGATTGATTTAGTTGACCCAATACAAAATCCTGTGATGATGCTTTTCTTTTGATTGATCCCTCTTAACAATTTAACTGAAGCACAAACTATGCTACAGCCCCAAACCCTGGTAAGGACCAAGGCTGTATTATCATTATCATTATGTATTTGTTACCGTACCACATAGGAGCCTTAGTTATGGACTAGTACCCCAACGGGTGTTTGCCTCTACACTAGAGACCTGAATCACTGGTAATGCAACAAGTACAGCCTGGAAAGGAGAACAGGGCTGTGCTCTGGCAGTCCGGATATCATTCCTTTAGTCAAACTACCTTCCACAGCCCCAAGCCTTTGCCTGTGTCCACCCTTTCATGGGAAGTGTGGAGAGCAACCCCAGCTCCTGTGACATCTAGGACTAAAGATGGTGTGGGGCTTACAGGACTGGAGTCTGTGCATCCCTTTCCCCATGGGCAGGCTCAGACACCGTTATCACAGGAAGGGCTGTAACCGTGGCCTGGATATTAATGGTCTCTGTGCCTGCTGCTCTTTTGGTTGACGCTGCCTCTCCTGTCCTACCATGGGTTATGCAAGCATCCCCTGATGGGCAGATTGCTGGTAGAAGGTGGTTCAGCTCTACACTAAGCAGGTGCAGGATGGCGGTGGAGCATGGGCTGAAGGCAAGGTGCAGATGTCTACAAGCCCACTTGGACTGCCCAACGGGAAACATGTACATACCCATTATAGGTGTGTGCTGTGTCATGAACTATATTTGTGAGGATAACTGGGAATGTTTCAGGCTTGAGTGGGTCCAATTTCCAGAAATGTTCAGACCATTTACATATATATATATCCACAGCATAGATGCCAGGAGTTTCATGGTCACTTTTTTCTTAGAGAGATGTGTAGCGGGATTGTGATCCTAGAGTAATCTGAAGTGCTGCATCCAGCCTGGTGCTGCACTCACTATTGTGAAGCGCTAAGACTTCTGGGGGCATATCCTATGGTTCATAGCCCGCATGATGCTGTGCTGCTCTATGAATTATTTTTCAGTACATTATGGGAGAACCTGCCTATTCCTTTTGGGCCTCTGGATGGAAGTGGTCTTAGCCCACTCACTCAGTAAAGTAAACCATTTCCAGCGTGGTACGCTCTATATTTCTGTCCACAGCCTCCCTTCCAACCTGTAACAAGGCATGGATCCAGCTCAGGACTAGATCCTGTTCCAGCTGTTAGCTGTAATGCAACTCTCATGTCAGAACCAGGAGGCTGATGCTGGGCATGAGACACAATGGAGGGAACTTCGGCAGCATCTTGTTGCCCTGAAAAGGCAGTGGCTGGCCATCATGAGGTCATGCAGGCTGCCTGCAGACATGAGCACTGGAGACAGCTAATGCAGGTTTGAATAGCTCTGATATCTCCCAGTGCTGATCAGCAGTTCTGGAGCAGGACCACAAACACAGAGGGGTGAGACTAAGGCTTGGTTTACACTTAAAAGTTAGGTCAACATAGCTACGTTGGTCAGAGATGTGAAACACACACTCCTGACGCACACAGCTACGCTCACCTAACTCCCAGTGTAGACGCAGCCATGTTGATGGGAAAATGCTTCTATCAACGTACTACTACCATTTGGGGAGGTGGTTTTCCAACACCAATGGAAAAACCCCTTCTGTCAGTGTGGGCTGCGTCGACACCATGAGGTTATGCCAGCATAGCTATGGCGATGTCTCTGTAGTGTAGACGTACTCTAACTTGTTGTGCAGACCTGGGATGATCAGCAATGGCTCCAGAACTTCCTGTGATCCTTGTCCTACCTTGCTTGCTAACTAGACACCTGTGTTGTGGCTGGATGGCAGTGATGGTTTCAGTGCTGTTACATCTCTTAGACAGGTGTTCCCTGCAATGGCTCCTTTCTCTCCTGCAATCTCTATAACCTATTAGATGAAAAAACCCTATTTGTACAAAATGCTGACTTGTTATTAATGGTTTCATCAGCAACCAGGAAGCAATTGAAAAGCTTCCATTGTGTTCTCTGCATTTATGCCATTTGTTATTACTTTACTTTCACTCAGGTTAAGAGTGAAACCAAATTGTTCAGTGTCACTCTCTTAATTGTGTCCTTTTCACTTCTTTCTGGCTTTCAATAAAGGGTCGTCCCAGGGGAATGTTTATTTAAAAATAACAATAAACTCTATTCATCTTAAGAAGTTATGTAAAAGGATTTTCCTTTAGATTGGTGTTGCTTTAAAAAAACAAAACCTCCTCCCACATTTTTAAATACAATTTTAAATTGGAACCTGTCAGAAAATAGTAAAGATCCTACATTCTGGTTTCCTTTAATAGGGCAGGAAACATTTTTACAAAACTAAATAGATATGAATGAACTCAAAGTATTAAATGAAAATGTTTTCTTTTGATTTAGGAAAACATTCTGCAAACACTGCAGCATTCTGCTTGTGCATGACATCCAGGAAAAACAAACAAACACCTAAACCGTGACAAATCAATAAGATTTTGGCAATGATTTGTATCTAACCACTTTGTGTTACTATTATTCATGATCTGTATTGCTTAGGAGTAACACGCTAGCTTATTACATATTCCATGTTACGCATTAGTATATAAGATTTTGTTAATATGATCTTTTCATCAGTCATTTGAAAGAAATGTGTACTGGAATAATAATCTTACACACTAACTAGGAGACCTAATTATAAAGAGGAGCGAACCACTGCAAAATCTCTTAGATAACAAAAAACCCTGAATCTTATAGACAGCTGACAGAGTGATGTAGAGTAGCACTGAGGGAATGCAGCTCCCATTTGAATACATTTGAAAATAGACTTTACAAAGATGATCATTGGTCTATGTTATTGGTTTCCACACTGGCAGCTGATCTATACCATGAGTGAGACCCTGGCTCCTTTGAAGTCAATGGTAAAACTCTCACCGACTTTAATGAAGCCAGAGTTTCAACCTCTACATTTAGCAAGTTCCTTCTGGGAGGGATCACCAGAATGACCGATTCTGAAAGGACATTCATAGTTCTGGAGAAAGTGAAACTGTTTGACAACACCCATTTTTTCATGTTCTCTGTGTGTATATATATCCTCCTACTGTATTTTCCACTGTATGCATCGATGAAGTGGGTTTTAGCCCACGAAAGCTTATGCCCAAATACATTTGTTAGTCTCTAAGGTGCCACAAGCACTCTTTGTTCTTTTTTCTTTTTGCTGATACAGATTAACAGGGCTACCACTCTGAAACCTGTTTGGGAGTCTTTCTACTAACTTCAATTGGCTTTTCCTCAGGAGCGAAAGAGGTGTGAACCCCCTCACTCATCTCAGTGGGGTATTAAAGGAGATGTCTCCTTATGGCTATTGAAATCGAGAACTATTACATTGTTCTTTGGCTTGGCAGATCCAGTCAGCTACTGGGGGGTAGATGTTCCATTCATTTGAAATAAAACTGGACATTAGAAAATGTACACAACTGAATGGTCTCTTGTGTATGTTGTATGCTTCCCACAGCCTGGGATCTCCCACCCCTATGCAGGTGGGGTGATCAGATGCCTTGGGTGTCTGCAGACATCTTGGTCATGTTACTATATTTTGTAGATATGATTTATAGAAATGCTGCTGTTTGTGCTGGGAAGCTTACACTGGCTTCAAAGCAGGATAAACTGCACTGGCCCAAATCCTGGCTTATTGAGGTTTTGCCTGCCTGTACCAGTGGTATGCATGGATGTAAGGTTACCATTGGCTGGCCCCTGATGGCTGAAATCCATAGTGTAGACTCCAGCAGTTTCATAGTAACTTTTTTGGTATAGAGATATGCAGAGGGACTCCGAGCCTGGAATAACCTGGCACTTTACAAAGGAGAAAAGTGTCCACTAACAGATGCCACAGAAAACTTTGTGAGAAATACCAGGGTAGTGTGGTTTTGCTGGCTCAGGATGCTGGTTATGGAATATGAATAATTCAATTTCTCAAGCCTGACATCCAAGTTTATCCATTTTAAGGCTTGGTCTGATCAATACTTTAGCTTGGTTGTGGAAAAACAAGGGTATATTTACACTGCAATCAGGGGTGTGACTGCAGCACGTGTAGCCCCCTGCCCAATGCTAATTTGATCTAGCTCCAGGAACAAAGCAGTGATGCTGTGGGAACATGGGCTGGCCACTGGGGTATCTATACAGGGTCCAGGATGGGGCTGTATTTTAACAGCCCATGCTGCAGCTAGTTCATATGGCTACATGCATTGCAGTAATTTCACACCTCTGACTGCAGTGTAGACATACCCATAGCTAAGGCCCAGTCTGTGGTGCAAATCATAATCCTATTGGTGTCCAGGTTAGGGGACAGCTGAGCTGTAACCAGGTTGCATTTGACGAGTAGACAGCAGGGCCTTCCTTTAATGTTTTGCACTTGTACCCTATCCACTGGAGGATCTCAAAGTATCCCTTAAACGTTTATTTAACTTCATAACCTGCCTAACAGTCTGGGAAAGCATTAGCCTCATCTGATAGAGGGGAAACTGAGGCGCAGCATGGCCATGACTTGCACTTAGGCCCTGTGGTGAGTCTGTGGCAGAGTTAGGACCAGTGACTCTCCATCATGTGCATTAGCCACAAAACTATTCTTCCTTTATTAGAAGGCAGTATGGGCCTCCGCTCAGAATGGCCTCCAAGGGCCTCGGTTTTTGGCAGTGGAAAGGCAGAGGGACTGCGGATACCACATCCCCAGGTGTCCCAAACTGCAAAAGTAATGCTGAGTATACCAGAGGAGGGCTGTGTGAGACAGCTGCTCTCAAGAATGAAGAGAGTCCTGTAAAGTAGGAGATTACTTTTCTTGTCTTTTCAAAGGGCAGAAGGGGTGTGTGTGTGTGTGCGCGTGTGCGCACGCTAGATGCAGAGGTTCTTGGGTTGTGTGGGGCATTGTGTGTGTGACACTCAGGGGTCGTGTGCAGGGCTCAGAACAGCAAGGCAGGTACCAGACACCAGGGGGTGCTGTCTGATTAATCTGTCTAGTGAGCTACGCTCGGAGTTATTTCCGTTCCAAATATATGTAACCCTTCTGCCAGTCAAAAGTTGGCAGCAACAACGGCTGGGTTCAATATCTAGGGGTTCCTTTTCAACAATACAACACAAAACCGGCTCGAGCCTCCACCCAGGGACCTGGGACAATTACACACCACTCCCTGGGCACCTCTAAGGGTATGTCTTCACTACCCTGCCGGATTGGCGGGTAGTGATCGATCCAGCAGGGATCGTGTCAGATTAGTCTAGATGCGATAAATCGACCCCCCAAGTGCTCTCCTGTCAGCTCCTGTACTCCAGCGCTGCGAGAGGCGCAAGCAGAGTTGACGGGGAGCGGCAGCACTCGACTCATCGTGGTGAAGACACCACGATAAGTCGATCTAAGTATGTCGACTTCAGCTATGTTATTCACATAGCTGAAGTAACTTAGATTGATTTCCCCGCCCCCCCCATCCTCCCAGTGTAGACCAAGGCTAAGAGGAAATATGTCCCCTCTCGCAAGCACACAGTCTGAGTGTAGCAAAAAAAATTTAATAAAAGGAGGGAAGTAACTCAGCATTCATTTGGAAAAACTCTGCAAACAGGGTTCATAAACACAAACCATGAGCAAAAGACCCACCCCCAAGTAAGTTGGGTAGTGTCCTTTTCCCCTCAGGTTTTTAAGTCCAGCAAACCCAAAAGTCACTTTAACATGCCCGACCCTTCTCTACACCCAACTCACAGTTGCTGTCCTTGGTTAGTGCAGCCCCAGAGTTCAGTGGTTTATCTGCAGATATCATCTCCCACCCTGGGTGGAAGTGGGGTAAGGAGGCACCTTACACACTCTGCTGCTCACACATTCACTCACCACCCCTCCCTGCCAGCCAATCACCATGCCTCTCCACCAGCCACCCTGCTGGCTGCTCATCAAGATGTCTTGAGGGCCTAGCACTTAACACAGCTCTCAGTGACTTCAGCTGTTAGTGGGGGAGCCTTACTGCTGGCACACACTGGGCAGTCTCTTGCATCAAAGACACTGTCCCAAAGCAGGTTTAATACTTAGACATCAGTGATTTCAGCATGTAACAAGACTCTCAATTGAGTTTAAATTAACTTTTTAATTACACAGTAGAGAGCAGAAGGATCAAACTGTCTAGGACCCTCAAGTAAAGCCCACACCACCAGATACAAGCACCTATCCCCACTTGTTTCTCCACCTGTCCCTTGCCTAGTGCCATTTAATTGAGGGTGAGTCTCTCCATCGAGGTATGCCAGGTCCAGTTCTGCTGCCCTCGATTCACACAACAAGGATAACAATGCTTTATTACTCCTGCCCCCAAAACAAGGAGACTGAGGATCCAACACCAGCCAGAAGTGACCATTTGGGCAAGCAATCCCATCATGCTGAGCACCTAGGCAGGGTGAGTGTGTCCATGCAAATTAGATCAGCTCCTGCAGTCCTCTTCCACAGCTCATCACTAGATGTCAGGGGAGAGCTCATTCAGATTCTGCTTACATCTACTATTAGTATTAAAAGTCTGATATCACATTAGAAGCTACAGCCCAGTAAGAATAAACCCTGTTACCTGTAATTTAATTGTGCAGCAGGTAGTGGATGCCAAAATCCATGTCAGATCTGCCCAAAAGGACCAGATAAGGAAATATATTAATTTTAGATTCAATTCCACTGATGCACTTGTTTATTTCTAGCCATGGCGTAAATTGTTTTTCTGAGCCAAAACTGCAGCAGTTAACTTCTAAATCTGTCATAACTCAGGCCTCATAGAAGCAGCTGAACACAAAATCAATGAATTTTGTTGTTGCTGTAAAATTTTTATTATGGACTAATTTCTGCCTAATACTCCCTTCAGCAATAGGTCTCTGGATGCCTTTTACTGCACAGAAGTAACCTGCACCAATTTGGGAGCAGCAGCGGGCTCCACTACAGGGTTCTTCCTTGAGCACTGTGGCTTTTATTTCCCAGGAGTGACTGTTCTTATCAATGGGGGGTGAAGACCACTGCAGCTTCAAGATCCAGACACTTGTGAAAGAATTCATGGCGCCAGAGCCTGGTAAGAGATTCTCAAAACAAAGGGATTCAGTCTGAGGGTAAAGTACCAGAGGGGTAGCCGTGTTAGTCTGAATCTGTAAAAAGCAACAGAGGGTCCTGTGGCACCTTTAAGACTAACAGAAGTATTGGGAGCATAAGCTTTCGTGGGTAAGAACCTCACTTCTTCAGATGCAAGTAATGGAAATCTCCAGAGGCAGGTATAAGGGTCTGAGGGTAGATAATTGACCAGTCACAGCCACTGATGATCAGTGAGTATAGGGAACTTGGGTGTGGCTGGGCAAAAGCTATAGTGGCCCATCAGCCAGCCAGCCAGCATAAGGGAATCCTGAACATTGCTCTTGTCCCAGCATCTGTCTCACCTCTGAGTGATGGCATGTGACTGGTTAGGCTTTTTGGTTGGGTGTAGCTGTTACGCCAGCATTGCAGGTCACCCTCAAATAGCAACCCGCCAAGAAACCAGCGGAGAACAGACATATCTTTGAGAGGGGCTTGACATGTAGCATTTGCATCTGGACATAGATCACAAGCTGAACTCTCCCACAGTTTAGGGGTGTGTGGCTTGGGAGATTCCTGGGTCAGAACCATCAGCTCTATTCCTCTGTCTGTGCAGTAGCACCACTTGTTAAACCTTCTTCCAAGAAAACACTCAAACGTCAAGGAAGTAATGTCCCTCCTCCCCTCAAAGTATAAAAATGGGTTTTATTCCCTTGATCTTCAAATCTTTCTTTAAAAGGCTGTGCTGAGTGGAGTGCAGCGGAGATACAGCCAGATTAATATACCGATTTACAAACGGTTGTGGTGTTAGACAGGAGATTATTTTTCTCTGCTGATTAGTATTATCTCACTTGTGCACACTCATTCTCGGCTCTCACCACTGAGTGGGGGTGTTGTCACAGCAAGCGCACAGAATGTGCTTCTCAAGAAATAGGCTAACATGGAAAAGGACTGGGGAAAAAAAAGGGAGTATGCCCTTTTCTGCAGCTTTATGATACAGAAGGAGGCTTAGAAGTTTTGGACATTTTTTTAGAAGTTCTTCTTTTCTGCTTGTTGTTTACCTGAGAAATCTCAGGCCTGGCGTGTTCTGGTTTTGCTAGAGTCAGTATGTGTGCTCAGAGCATATCTATTGTGAGCCTCTGAACCATGACTAGAAGATCATGGGTCAGTGTGTTTAATTTTTACTTCAGACAAACTTTCTCCAAAATGCTCATTAGTCATTGGAGTTCACAGTGTTAACAAACCCAGTTAGGGCTTACTAACACAGCCAGGTCAGGGGACCCCTAGCTGGGCAGGGACTGGATTTTTTGTTTTACAGGAAACTGCATGATTTTGATTTTTTCCCCCATTCTGAAATGGAATGAAAACAAACAAAAAAAAAATCATTATTTCCTCCCCAGAATTGGTTTTGGGTCAATTGCAACATTTCAGGTCAGTTCAATCAAAATATTTTGTTCCAATGCTGACATTTTAAGATGTTCGTAAATGTTTTTTATAGATATAAAAATTATTTCCAGAAGATTTCAAAATGAAACATTGAACCATTCCTCTAGGGAAATGTCGAAGTAGGATATTTCATTCTTATGCTTAATTTTAATTTTTTTAAAGCTATTTGTGTTGAAATGGACACGTTTTCAGAACATGCTGATTTTGACAAAAGCATCATTTTATCCAAAAACCATGTAGATGAAAAAATTCTGCCCAGCTCTGCTTGTCACATGGCTTGTACTTGTCTGTAAGTGATGCTTGCTCAACCGTCACTTTGCAAACTAAAATGTAGCTACTGTGCAGAAGCCATATGCTATTCTCAACCTTGGTGCAGATGTCCCCTATCAGTGGGAGACCTGCTTTGGTTTAAGGGGACTTGGTGACCTTAACTTTGTAAACCTTGCTACGGCCGTAACTAAAAATGTAATTCACTCCTCTTCACAAAATGAGTTTGACGCTTTGCACCTAGATAGACAGATTTGCCCAGTACAGGACTTTGAGACCTAAGGGTAGGTCTATACTTAACTCCGGGTCCAGCGGTAAGCAATCGATCTTCTGGGATCGATTTATCACGTCTTGTCTAGACGTGATAAATCGATCCTGGAAGTGCTCGCCGTCGATGCTGGTACTCCTGCTCAGTGAGAGGAGTACGCGGCATCGACGGGGGAGCCTGCCTGCCGCGTCTGGACCCTCGGTAAGTTCGAACTAAGGTACTTCGACTTCAGCTACGTTATTCACGTAGCTGAAGTTGCGTATCTTAGTTCGAAGTGGGGGGTTAGCGTGGACCAGGCCTAAGGCTGAAAAGTGCTAATGAAGGGCACAGTATTGTCAGAATAAGGAGACAAGGTGGGTGAGGTAATATCTTTTATTGGGCCATCTTCTATGGGTGGGAGAGACAAGCATTCGAGCTTACACAGAACTCTCCCTCATAATCACAATGGTCCCTTCTGGCTTTGAAATCTATGAATCTACTCTGAGCCTTTGACATTATTTCAAACAACAATACAACAAAACCAGCACAAATCTCCTCCAAAACTTCACGCCTAACACAACCTATTAAGCAGGATTTCCCCCCAACAAACTTCCATCCCCTATACAAAATAAAGGACTTGTCTTGACTAGCAGGAGCATAAATGATAACTCAAGATGGTAAAACTGAGTTAAAGATATTCCCATGCATCTACTTTAGGCGGTGCTTAATTTGTAATGAGAGGGGCCAGGGCTCAAGCAATTAGTTGCTAGGACTTAAGCAATTTTTTAAACTTTTATAACTGATGCAGCAAGTGCCGGGGCTATGAACTGCCAAGCCCAGAGGTGCTGGGGCTATGAACTGCCAAGCCTAGAGGTGCCAGGGCTGAGCCCTGGCACAAATTTAAGCACTGCCATTAGGTAAATGGTTGAGTTTAGGCTGGGTTTATCTAGCTCACGTTAGCTAATCCTGAGCTAAATTTGACCTTTATATCCCCGTTTCCCCATCTGTGAAATGGAGATAACAATGTTTACCTGTCTTTTATAAAAGGCTTTAAGCTCTACAGATGCTAAGTGTTGTTATTATTTATGGAGCTTACTTTTGTTAGGGCCCAAACCAACCATCCAATATCAGTAACCAAAAGAAAGAGGAGGTGGAGCTGTAATGACTCTTTAAAAATATGTTCCTTTTTCCATTTCAAATATCAGCATGAACTCTTTCTTCAAGGACCTTCAAGGGATTTTATTCAGAGAATCAGAAGGAGCGGCAGAGCATAGAGAGATCACCCAAGAGAATCTTGAAAGAATTGCTTGGGCTCTAAGAAATGAGATTAAAAATAAAAACAGGTGGGTGAACAGTAGAATCCAGCACATGCATCTATTAATGACGGGACTCTGCCAACGTTAATTAAGCCTCACAGTCGGGAGGTAGGGGAAGTGTTACTGTCCCCATCTTACAGGCCTTGTCTGGGCTGGTAAAACGCATCACGTTAGGCCTGATTTACACTAAAACGTTGTCATTCAAGGTTGTGAAAAATCCATACCCTGAGAGCTGTAGTTAAGACTAAGGCTGCAAGTCTGTCACGGAGGTCGCGGAAGTCACGGATTCCATGACTTTCCAGGACCTCCATGACTTCCGCAGCTGCAGGGCTGGTGCGGCTGGCCCTGGGAACCGCCTGAGCAGCATCGGTGCCCTCGCATCAGTGCGGGATGTTGCTGCTATCTCTGATGTCACTGCCTCCTGCTGCCTGCCTGTCTCCGACTCCAGATCTCCTGTGGCTCAGCCCTCAGTTCCAAGTCGCCTACGTTCAAACCCCGTCCAGGGGAACCTGAACAAATCCAAACGGAACGGAACAATTCTGCTGCCGTCTGGGCTACTGAAGTCTTGTCTTCTCTTACAAACCCTATTGCAGGGCTTCCCTTGCAGGAGCCTAACCTGCCCCTCCAGTGTGCTGCCCCCATTATCTGTCTTTTACCCTAACCCTGGGCTTTTCTCAGCAGAGATGCCTGTCTCTTCTACAGTCTTCCCCTCAACTGAGTTCCTTCAGTCTACTTATTATGGCTTAGCTCTGCCCCTCACCCCTCCTGGATGGGAGCCAATTAGCTGCTCTCCTCCACAGGAGCAAATCCTGAGTACTTGCCTGCATTCCCTAGGCTTGCAGGTGAGGGTGGTTAAGCCCCATCACAGGCACACAGGGCAAGATGTAATTGAACATGGGTTAGCTGCTTGAGGTGAACTCTGGTTGGAAACACTGGATTCACATCCACCGGCCAACATGACTTGAAAATACAATGTGGCTTATCTATGCTTGGACTTTAACATGTATTAGCTAACTCGTGTTTGGAAAACACACCTTTTAGCCTAGTGTAGACAAGGCTTTAGTGTGGACAAAGACAATGCCGTTTACCAAGGTTAGCAAGTCATGGTTAATGCTAGAGCTAACACGTTTCTAAACACAGCTTGTCCCATTCTGCACCAGGTTGCGTTTAATATCATGTTAGTTAAAAACCTCTTATAATGTTTGCTACCACGATTGATTTCTCCCATGCAGACATGACCACAGGCAGATTAAGGGAGTTGGCCAAGGTCATTGGGGTAGGCAGGTTGTCAGTGGTTTAAGAACTGCGCTCAGAGCAGGTCTGGATGACACAGTGGTTAAAATGCCAGCAGCTGCCTGGGGGTCTCATTACGCTGGCCCTTGTGGTGGTAGCAGCTGTAGGAAATTGGAAGAGAAAAAAGCGCGGGTAGAAAAAGCCATACCGGGCTGGGTCCAGCATGGGGTTGCAGAGGGTCAAATTAGGACAGGCACTGCAACACTAGACTCCACATAAGGTCCCCTCTTCAGAGGCTTATCTTGGGTTTTCTTTGGCTTTGTGAATCCTTGGGCCAGCACCTGGCCCAGCACAGCAAACGTAGCCCGGCTCCAAGTATGTCCGTTGGTTTTTATGCTGATCGAGTTAGCCAGAGGCACACAATACCCAATGGCCTGCCAGAGAGATCAGGGCTTACTACCTGCTGCCTGCCGAGAATCTGTTTCTCACCTTCTGGTGACTCGTCTTAACTTACATACTTTAAGAATGTAGTTTTGAGACTACACACATAACCCCTTCCATATTCTCTGCACGTACATTTCACAATGATTATGATGACCGATGTGACACACGCTTTCAGTAGAGATGCTATATGACCCCCTTTGGTGCAAGGGGAGCTCTTTAACTCCCTGACTGAAGAGCATCTATTCTGGGGAGAGGCAAAGGCAGAGCAGGATGTGGAAGGGGTGAGGCAGAGGGAGAGAGAAATCCAAATACCACCGCAGTGATTCCCTAAGGGCGCAGCCCTGGATTCTACAGGAAGGTTTGAGAGGGGACTAGGAGATCTCTGCAGTACATTTCTATGGGAGCAGCATTAGCAATGCCAAGTATATACAGGGATCTAAGGCAGGGATAATGATGGATCATTATTAGTTGCACAGACAAAAGGAACTAAGACTGCAAAGCAAAGCCCCAGAGACCAGTTACATATAAGCAGCTCATTTGCACTCTAAAGCTAACGATAAGATAGGCACGAACTTCTAATTTTCTAGGGAGGTGGAGGTCTTGAGTGGAGCCTTAACCCTTTCATGCCCTGAGTCACAATCTTCTGACTCTTTAAACGTGGGTGTAAAATGCACGGACTGTAATAATTAAGGCTATGATTTAGTCACGAGTATTTTTAGTAAAAGTCATGGACAGGTCACAGGCAATAAACAAAATCACGGCCTATGACCGGTCCATGACCTTTATTAAAAATACCCCTAACTAAATCTTAGGTGCTGGGGGAGTGGGGGTGCTCCAGTGGATACTGCAGCTCAGGAGGGCGGGGGCAAATGCTCCAGCAGTCAGCACTGCTGCTGGTGGCCTGGGGTCCTGCTGCCACCGCCGCTGGGTGGGGGGGCGGCTCCGCCCCCGCTGCTGCTGTGGGGGGGAATGGGCTGGGGCCTCACCGCTGCTGCTCCCAAACTGCTGCTCTGGGGCAGTACCTGAGACCAGCTGTTTGGGGCTGCCGGTGCGGCTGGCCCCGGGGCTGCCCCAGCTGCTTGGGTGGCCCTGGGGTTGGCCACAACAGCCTCTGCAGCTGCGGAAGTCACGGAGGTTCTGGAAAGTCATGAAATCTGTGACTGCCGTGAATGACTCACAGCCTTAGCAATAATTAGTGTTGTGTCAGGTTAACAGGAGGCGTATGCAGTATTTCGGGTGCTGCTCCACCCTTCTAGTTGGTTTGCATAAGAGACACCTTCAGCTTATAGATCATGCTTTGGTATGAACCTATCTCACCTGCTCTCGTTCCAAGTAACACCAGAGATTCCTGCAGCTGTGAGAGGGAAGGCAAACATCTTCCGGAATTGTTTTTCTGTTTGTGACTCAGTCCATTTGACAGCACTGCGGGCCTGATTCTGATCTCGCTTACATCCACTTCACACTCGTACAATGCCATTGACTTCAGCGAAGTTACTCCTGATCTGCACTGCTGGAACCTAGGGTACGTCCACACAGCAACTGGGAGGTGTGAGTGCATCATGTGGAGACCTACTTGAGCTAGCGTTGATAGATCAGGTTGCTAAAAATAGCAGTGAAGCCGCAGCAATATGGGGGCGGCATAGCCCAGCTGCTTGTCTACGTAGCCAGGGTCCTGAGTGGGATTGCACTTGGGTGGCTGGCTTGTTCTGCCACCTGTGCTGCCGTGGCTTCGCGGCTATTTTTAGTGAGCAAGTGAGATCCAAGCTCACTCAGGTACCTCCACAAGTGCTGCACTCGTACCCCCGATTGCTGTGTAGACATACCCGTAGAGCAGAATCAAGCCTTCTGAGGATAGTCAGTTTCACAGCTTGTCCTAGATCTAGGCTGAGGTCTATTTGTCCAGTTCCCCAACCTTTGCACTTACAATAATATTGTCACCTGGTGCAGAATGGTGACAATAATATTCTTCCAACAAACAAAAAAAAGGATGACTAAAGCTTGATATTCCTGATATTTCCGAGATCAAAACCCAGCACAACCCACTCACCCCCAATTTTTTTTTAAACCTGCAAACTATCCCTGACTTGGCGAAGTTAGTTATTGGAGCTATACGTGACCAGGAACTACCGTACGTCTCTTTCCCCTGGCTGGCTCTATTTAGAGAAACCGTTCTCTCCAGCTCAGAGCTGGATTTAAACCCAGGACAAAGTGCAGCCTGCGAGACTGGTGTTTGCCCTGGATAATCTCACCAGTTTGTGACCCAGGGCTAATTCCTGCAGCACGACAGGCAAAAGAGGCTCATGGTCCAGTCTAGCAGTGGGCGGTTACTCGAGGCCCGAGTTACTCCAAGCCTTTCAGTTGCTTGGAGCCCTGCAAATAATCAAGCCAGCCCTGGTTTGGCCCCCTCCATTCTCCTCACCAGCTAGTTTCCTCTTTTCTCCAAAGCTGAGGTAACAGCTGCCCTAGTTTTATTTTGAAAACATTGTTAGACTAATGTATTCCATTTCAAAGCAAGATAAACAATTCCCGGCCCACATAGAACTGCAGGGCCTGCAGTCCAGAACAGATGTTTAAAAGCAGTCTCATTTGGGGATTCAAAGGAATGTGACTGGTTTGCTTGAGTGGGAGGACAGGAGTATGGCAGCTGCTCCTGTATACATTCGCCATGTCTAGGTAGGGGAAGCACTGTGAGATGGCAGAGAGACTTAATAGGTAGGATGTGAGTGTGTTCTAATGTTACAGAACCTGGGCACCTTGCAAAAATGATATCCCCAGTGCAAACATTAAGGGAGACAGTCCTAGATTTGAAGGCCAGGAGGGACAGTTATGACAGTCTAGCTTGACTCCTGCTTAACTCAGGACGGAGAACCCACCCAGTAATTTCTGCATCAAACTCGTAATTAGCTATGAAGGGTTAAAATCCATGTGCATTTTATATAACAACCTGGTATATGGATTGTGCCAGTTCTTTTTCAGACCCAAAGTCCAGAGTTTGGTCGGGAGACCAGAGGCCTAGCTAATAGTGATTAGCTAAGAGAAAGCTGGGGTAATCAAGATAACATTGCCTTTGCTAAGATATGCTTGGTCAGTAGAAATGCCAGATGTTGAAGCAATAACTGAATAATTATGTTTCATCCAATGTTTCAAATTGAACAAAGGATCCCTGTTCCTATTGTGTTTCTCTTGTAGGGAACGTTCTTCCCTCAGATCCAACCTTGAGTTTATGAAAATTGGCACGTCAGTATAAAGATATGACATCCTTCCACCTCCCTTTCCAGGGACCAATGCCCTGCCTTAAGACATAAAGAAGACAATCTGTATTATCATATCCTTTCACTGTTTCTTTGCTTTAACCCCTAGGAATGTACCTGTTGGACAATCAAAGGAGTTGCTCCGTTCCTATGGACCCCAAAGCAGAATTCAACATATATATTTTATACTTATAACATTTTATCAAAGTATTAATTAAATGTTAACTTGCTAACTTGAGACCATGGGTGGAGACATTATGTAACCTTTTAACCATTGGCTAATGTGCTATCTTGTCTTGCTGCAAAACCTCTCCTGGGGTGTGGAACTGCCTACCCCGTCACTTTCCCCCGCCCATGGAAAATCAATATATTCCATTGGAATCAATTCATTGACAGTGTCTCTGAGCCTAATAAGCAAGGTGACACTCCGCCAGCGCTGTGTGTAATAAACTCCTATGCTTGACCTCTACATGGTGTGGATTTATGTCCTTCAAGCCATGTTAAATTGCATACTGTTTGTTAGCGACAAGCTTATCAAGTGATCTAGATTGCTCTATAGCAGTGACCTGTCCTCTTCCATTATTTACCACTCCCCCAATTTTTGTGTCTTCTGCAAACTTTATCAGTGATGAGTTTATGTTTTGTTCCAGGTCAGTGATAAAAATGTTAAATAGCCTAGAACCGACCCTTCAGGGTCCCCACGAGAAACACACCTGCTTGATGATGATTCCCCATTTACAACTCCAGTGTGAGACCTATCAGTTAGCCAGTTTTTAATCCATTTAACGGGTGCCATGTTAATTTTATATCTTTCTAGTTTTTTAATCAAAATGTCATGTGGTGCCAAGTCAAACGCCTTACAGAAGTCTAAGTATATTACAACAACACTATTGCCTTTATCAACCAAACTTGTAATCTCATTTAAAAAACCAGGATAGTTTGACAGGATCTATTTTCCATAAACCAATGTTGATTGGCATTAATTGAATTACCATCTATTAATCGAGTTCTCTATCAGCTGCTCCATTATCTTGCCCAGGCTTGATGTTAGATTGACAGGCCTATAATTACTCAGGTCATCTCAGCTGTCTAATACAACTCTGTTATTGTCTTTGATCTGCACTTTAAGTTCTTATCATTGGCAGTTCCATGCAGGAATCAAGAGCCTGATGAAGCAGCCACTTAAGTCAATGACAAGATTTCCATTGGCTTCCGTGGGCACTGGGTCAGGCCTCAAGTGAGGATTATACAGCAGAGATGGGAAAGAACCACTAGCTCAGCAGGTTAACCCCATCCTCCTCAAGCCCCCATGGCAAGGGCATGATAAAGTGCCTTTCCAGAGGGGTTATTAACCGGATACTATGACTTATTTTAATACCTAGGAGAACCACACTCCAGATAAAAGAACCGCAGTGCTGGTATATCCAACAAGATCATTTAGGTTTGATTTTCCTCTCTTACCTGGATCTCCAGTTTACCTGCTGTCGTCCCATTAGAGCCTGATTCTGAAAAGTGCTGAATGTCCTCAACTCCTGTTGACTTTAATGGGAAGTGAGGGTGCTCAACACCTGGAAGGATTCTCTCTTGAAGCTCTGTAGATATCAGTGCATCTGGTATGCTCAGCAATTCCGGTCGGGGCAGCAGGCAGGGATGTTCAAGTGACCTGGAAGCAGCAATCTATTACAAAGGGCTGGTGGGTCTGAAAGGCAATCCGTTACGCTACATATGATTTAGTGCCGCACAGATGAGGCTGATCACCAATCACTTTTAGATTCCTTTTGTGTGGGATATGTGAGATATACAGTGAGGCCACGGCTGTGCTGGGCACAAGTACAGCCTGCCGGGGATAGCTTGGGATATCCAGCTACTGACTCCTTTTTGCAGGCAAAGAACAGCAGAATTCCTATGAAAACAACCTGATGCTAACCTGCACCCCCGCTTGGCCTGACAAAGGAAGTGAATACTTGTTAGGGTTACTGTGGATTTGAAATGTTTTCAAAAGCTAACATTTTTTGAATGATGTTTTTGGCAATTTTTACACAATAAACATCCATCAACTTTAATCATGACTGGGGTGTTTTAAAGAGTCATCTTCTATCTAAGTCCTTTTGGGGCTGTATCTGAGCCCCTCACCAACTATAGCCAACTCACCCCCACAACTCTCCCGTGAGCGAGGGAAATATCATTCTCCTCCTTTTGCAGAAGTGGCAGATTGTAAGCTCTTTGAGGCAGGGACTATCCCTTTGTTCTGTGTTTGTCACAGGGTTAATGATCAGTATCTGTTGGATCCTTTAGCAATGTCTCTCTCTGTACCTCTGATAAAATAAGGGGAATGGGGAGCCCTTTGAAGACCCTTTGCTGCCATTTCTGAAATAGGGTTTATTTCCACTCACACCCATGCGTGTGAATAGTCATAAGTAGTTTCCATAATGATGTTGCTTATATACTCACTATGGAGAAACAATTGCCTATCCTATAGTAAAGATTGCACTTAAGGTTGACTTTCACTCCCAAATGCAAGGGAGTTGAATTCGGGGGGGAAGTAGTTCCCAAGTTATTCTCCCAAACTCCACCCACAAACCAAGATCCACCTACTTGAGAAACCAAACTGAAACACCACTTATAGTAAATTGTACAGATCTTCATAATATGATCACACCTTCTCTTTCTTCTATGCTTTGATCAGCAGAGAAATAGTTCTGTCTTCCTAGCTATAAAATTGTTAGGTTTCAGAGTTAACATCACATTTAGATGAAGAGGGGCATTCAACTCCGCTTTCAGAGGTATTGTTTCAGACTACCTGCAGACTCAGGCAGAAATCACTGCATTGGTTTGCACCTGGTTTACCTTCTGAAGGTTTTCTTCACAGATATAAGCACTAGAGACTTAATTTTTCCCCCTAACTTGACTCCTCTATCTTACAAGAGGACAAAGATGTTTGCTTCAGCACATTAGTGATTTCTCCCTGATTAAGTCAAATTTTTTCCTTACATGCCAAGCTCTTTTATGAAACAATCTTGTAATAACAGACTGTTAAAATTAGCTCCTTTGTGCATTTGAAAAAATTGTCATGTGTTTTTCAGCTTGCCATCCGTCGACTTCAAACTGAGAGGGCTCACATGCCGAGGCTCTGTTGAAATCAATGGGACTTGTTAGGGGCATAGGTGTCTGAGCAGAGTTCCTTGCAAAATCAGGGCCCTAAACATGTCTGAACAGAGCATTTTGCTGTAAAAATAGCATTCAGGCAGCTTAGAAAAATATATTACTGTCTTGATCCCCATTAAAGAAGTGCATCTTGGATGTTTTCAGTGTCAGTGCATTGCCATATAAAGCTTTTCCTGATGACGTGTGCTTATGCAGAAATAATGCTGCACTTTAAAACTGTGGTGGGTAAAACGTCCCTTGACAGTATGCTGGTGCAGAGAGCATTTTCTACAGGAGTTGACCCCAAAGACATTACACTTCCCCGCAGAAAAACGTATGCACCAATCTCTTTCTCTCTCAGGTTCTCATAAATCCTGTCACTGTGATATCTAAACACTGCACCAACCACCAGCAAGGTGTTTGTCATTTCTTCCACCCCATGGACACACTCTAGGTAGCATGAGATTGTACTCAGTGGTGCAGCCAGGGTACAAGTGTAGGGCGAGCAAACATAAAAAAGGTGCCCCCCCATGGCTCCTCCTCTGGCCACGCCCCCTGGCTCCTCCCATTCCCCCCCCAGATTAACCCCGGGGCCCGGCTCAGGACTCCTTCGGGCTTCCCAGGGGTGCAGATACCCCAGTCCCCACGTGATCCCAGGAGAGTCTCTCCTGCCCAGCCTGCTATGCAGGTGTCCCCCGCCGGGCTGCGCCGCCCGACCCCACCTGTGGGTTCCCATCCCCCCTGCCCCGGGCTCCAGGCTCCTGCGCCGCGCCAGGGCCCCCCCGTCCAGACAGCGCGGCCTGCGCCCCTGCCCTGTGGGCCCGGCCCTGGGGAGCCCCTCGCCTGGAGGGGACCCCCCCAGTGCAAGGCACCGGACCCCCGTTGCTCACCTTCTGTTCTGTGCTGCTGCCTGTCCCCGGCCGATCCCGGCCCCGCACTGCGGGCGGATCCCAACTCCGGCTCTGGCTCGGGGCGGGGAGCGCTTAGCCGCCGAGCCCTGAGCCGCTGCAGGAGGTGGCTGCGCCTGCGGCGATGTTGGGGCTGTGTGGGGTGCGATGGCCGAGGAGCCGGCCCCCTCGCTCCTCCTGCTGTGCCTGCCCCCGCCCATGGCTCCTTCGGCTGTGCTGCCCCCAGTGCCGGCCCGGCCCTCCTGCGCCGCTGCCTGTCCCCAGCCGATCACGGCCCCGCGCCGTGGGCGGATCCCGGCTCTGGCTCGGGGCGGGGAAGCGCATGGCCGCCGAGCCCTGAGCTGCCGCAGGAGGTGGCTGAACCTGCGGCGATGTTGGGGCCACGTGGGGCGCGATGGCCCGGGAGCTGGCCCCCTCGCTTCTCCGGCCGTGCCTGCCGCCCCCCCCCCATGACTCCTTTGGCCGTGCTGCCCCCAGTGCTGGCCCAGCAGGCGCCGCTTTTGGGAAATGTGCCGAGGGGAAGCGTCTGTTTCCCCTGCACCCCGCTAGCTATGCTACTGATTGTACTAAGTCCGGAGTAGTGGGAACTCATCTAATCAGAGACAATGTCCCTCAGACCACCTCACTTCCCACTTGCCTCCTCTCTGGGTTGTGATCTCACAGCCAGCCTGTGACAACTGCAGCAGTTGTTTATGTGGAAGAGTAGCAGGACATACTGAATGTATTTTGGCTACCTCCAGTGTGATAAAGGGCATTGCTGGTGCCCTTATCACATTAAGTTGTATCTTACTTTGCGCATAGTTCTCTCGGTCTCAATGGGAAAGGTAGTAGTCAGGGTGAGTAAGGGCCAGGATTGGCCCTCTGCTGTTGTCCTTTCTGAAAAAAGTTAATTGGTCTAGTGCATTCAGAGGAGAGGGCTGAATTCCATGTTTAATTATGGGGGTGCAGTCTATGCCCCCCAGGGCACAGTGGAATGCCCACTGCAGTCACTAGGGGTTGGTAGAAAGATTGAGGGGAGGCTGCAGCCTTTATATAGCTTTGTTCAATCGTCCTGGTCACTGTGTATTAATCCTGCTGGGCCACAGGCACTCAGGGTTTAAGAGACAGAGGCAATATTGCCTCAGCTGGCCAATCGGCAGACCATTAACAGCTGGGGTAAGAGCCTGTAGGCCAGGAAGAAGGGGGTTGTGAGGGAACCTGAGGAGGACTCGTTAATGACAAACTGGGCAGAAAGCAGTTCAAGGAGCCAAATTCTCCAGGGACAAAGCATTGGGATGAGGAATTGTGAAAAAGGGGCCGGAGGCAGATGAAGGTGGGAAGCGGCCCAAGGAAACAACTAGGAGTCTCAGGATAGGTCTATACTACCCGCCTGAATCGGCGGGTAGAAATCGACCTCTCGGGGATCGATTTATCGCGTCCCGTTGGGACGCGACAATCTATCCCCGAATCGGCGCTCTTACTCCACCAGCGGAGGTGGTAGTAAGCGCCGCCGACAGAAAGCCGCAGAAGTCGATTTTGCCGCCATCCTCACAACGGGGTAAGTCGGATGCGATACGTCGAATTCAGCTACGCTATTCACGTAGCTGAATTTGCGTATCTTAAATCGACTCCCTCCTGTAGTGTAGATGTACCCCCAGAGTAGCAGCCGTGTTAGTCTGTATCCGCAAAAAGAAGAACAGGAGTACTTGTGGCACCTTAGAGACTAACAAATTTATTAACTAGGAGTCTGAGGAAATACATCTTAGCTGCTTAATACTGAGTCCCTGGGCTGCAATGCAGAGGGCCTGGGTTGTCCTCTATTTGCTACCAGGAAAATGGGGGTAAAAGCCCTCCTGAGGCAAGGACTACTGAGCCCAGAGTAGGGCTGGAGACCTGGCATAAAGTTGCTGGACTTTTTTGTTTATTGGCTTCTCTGCTACTCTGGGAGACTATAAGCGACCTTGCTGGAGGGCTGAATTGTGAGAAGAGGCAAACCAACGCACCCTTGGAGGGGCTGTCAACAGGAGGCACCAGAGTCAGAGAAGCTGCTGCAGCCTGGCTGGCCATCAGGAGGTGCACTGGATGGTGAGTGATCCCTCCACAGTTGCTCAGTGAGGAAATCTGCTCCCCTTTGGTCTGCCCCTATTCCTGCCCTTTGTTTCTCTTCCATCCCTCCCTGTCCTGCAAAGTTTCCTCTGCTCTTTTCTCTGAATTTCCTTCCCTGCAGCAGCTTTGCTTTCCCAGCCCTGTGGGCTTTGCCCCCAGCTGCCCTCCCCGTTCCATGCACGACGATGATCAGTGGTGAAAGTGTCAGTGTTAGGTTTTAGAGTTGATGCTCCTGACTTAGTGCTGACATCACTGCATCCATTACCCTTACACTCAGTTAAGATTTGAATCTTGGTGGTGGCCATGGGGGCTAGAAATGTACATATTAAAAAAAAAAAATTCAGATTCTTAAGAATCTGTGTCACACAGGCCACATAAATACATCACATGGGGCAGTTCTGGGGACCTTGTGTCTCATGGTGAGGGTGCTAGGTTAGGAACCACATGACTTGGGTTCTAATCCAGTCTCTGCCACTGGCCTGCTGGGTGACTTTGGATAAGTCACTTCCCCCTCTGCCTCAGTTTCACTATCCATTTAATGGGGATAATGGTACTGATCTCTGTAAAGCACTCTGAGATTGTCTGCTGAAAAGTGCTAGATAAGATATGGGTATTATTAGTCTGATTCTGCTACTGATCTACTGTGAGACCTGGGTCATTATACTGTAGTTCTTCAGGGTAGGGCAGGGCAGGGGTGGCCAACCTATGGCTCCGGAGCCACATGCGTCTCTTCAAAAGTTTATATGCGTCTCCTTGTATAGGCACTGACTCTGGGGCTGGAGCTACAGGCGCCAACTTTCCAATGTGCTGGGGGGTGCTCACTGCTCAACCCCTGGCTCTGCCCCCACTCCACCCCTTCCCGTGCCCTCCCTTGAGCCTGCCATGCCCTCGCTCCTCCCCCTCACTCCCTACTCCCACAAAACAGCTGATCAGGAGGTGCGGGGAGGGAGGGTGAGGTGCAGATTGGTGGGCCTACCAGTGGGCGGAAGGTGCTGGGAGTGGGGGAGGGAGGAGCTGATGGGGGAAGGAGGGGCTGCTGACATATTACTGTGGCTCTTTGGCAATGTACACTGGTAAATTCTGGCTCCTTCTCAGGCTCATGTTGGCCACCCCTGGGGTAGGGCCTGTCTCTCACTGTGGTTTGTACAACTAGCACAATGAGCCTCTGATCTCTGCTGGCACCTCTGTATGCTGCTGCAGTGCACATAATGATGCAAACAAACAGAGCAGAGTGTACATTTAAAAAACAATCCCCATAACAAAACACTCCACTGCACACATGGCTTTCCCTCTGGGGAGAGGGTGAAAGAGAGAACAAACCAGATGGGACAGGTGTTAGTAGTGTCACTTAATGCACAACTGGAAGGCACTGAGATATTACAGTGATGGGGGCTGGATAAGCTCATGTATGGAATAGAATATACACAGAGTGAGGGGTCAGATTTTTAAAAGACTTTTATTTAGGCACCTAAAGATGCAGAGAAGTGCCTAAAGGGATTTTCTAAAGCGCTAGTTGAATCTGGTTGAATTTTAAGCTACCTAAATACCTTTTAAAAATCTGGCCTTTGGAGCCCTAACACATCCTTACTATTACAACGTAACCCCAATAGCATTAAAATAATCACTGAGACAAACTTTGTCAGCCAGCTGCCTCCCATAAAGCTCCTTTCCACCCCTTCACCATTCTGGGAAGCAAGGCTCCAGCCCTCTTCACAAGCCCTGTCAACGACTGCAATTTGTCTTTCCACTTCCTATTCCTGTCTGCTTTCAAGGAGACAAACCAGGCCCATGAAAGCAATAAGTGCTCAGGTCCCACTGAAAGTCAATGGGAGTTGGCTATTTATAATCCCTAGGCCCCATGTCCCCTTAAAACCCCAGCTTACTGTAGAGACCATCTAGGTTCCATAGCTGTAGATACAGAACAGGGTAATCTCTGTATAATATGCTAATTAAGATGTAAATATTCTGCTGTTAGAAGGCGAACATGCAGTAGACCTTGAAAGACACTGTTTATATAGCTGATGCAAGACGGTTATAGTTATGGTAGAAATGTTAGTGCTTTATGCATTAAAATGACTCTCTTCAGTCTTCTTAGCTGCCTGTCCATAATTCGTTATCTGAAGTCCTTGGTGTCTGTGCAGCTTTGCCTAGGAGGGCAGAGTTAGGCTTGGTAAGGGAATATCAAATGCTAACTTTCACATGCTCAGGTTTGTGTTAGAACTGTTTGAACTGCACACTGGAACTGATCGCTATTCACTCGACCATGCCTTATCATTTCTATGAGACTGAAGCCAGATGGTAAAAGATAGGTAGGCACTTAACTCCTGTTGAAATCAATGGGAGTTGGGTGCCTAAATACTTTTAAACAGCTGGGTCTTGATAGCTAGAGAATTTGTTTAATATACAGAGTCCCAGAGATTAGTGTTTTTTAAAAAGTTTATTTGCTGCAAATTTTAACTTCAGGGTTTGTTTTGATCTGGGGACACAGCATGGGGATGGGGTGTGGTCTAGTGTGGGGAGCAGGTGACTGGGAGTCAGAACATCAGAGTTGTATTAAGCTCTGACACTGACTTGCTGTGTGACCTTAGGCAAATCACTGGACTTTCATGTAGCTTCTTTACCTAGCTGCAAAGTGGCTATTATAATACCTTTGTGGCACCCAGGTAGGATTGTGAGACTTCCATCAATCCACATTTGGCAAGGTGCTTCGAAATGCTTGGATGAAAGGGGCAGCCTCAAAGTGCAAAGATTTCTTCCTATAATGAGCAAGGATCAAGTTTGCTCAGCTCCTGTTCTAGCATGTCAGCAAGGTCTGCTTGGAGCTGATTCAACATTTACTCAGGTGGCAAAGTCAAACATGGTCAATACATCTGTTAAATATACTTGCACACAAATTAAGGCTGAACTGCATACGATAATTTCCTTCTTATAATGTGTAGAAAATTCAATAGAGAGGGCCTATTGCTAAGGAAACATCTTCTCTCCCAGTAGAGAAGGTGGCTGGTTAGCAAATCATGACTGCTGCTTTGGCACCAGAATGTTTCCAAACTCCAGGTGAATTCAAGCCATAAAGCTGCAGCAAACTCAACTATACAGGGAATATTTATACTGAGAGCCAAGTTCCTGGCAAGCTATTTTCTGTTTTTTCTTGGCAGTGATTGGAGGTAATTGTGATGCCTGAAAGAAAGCTCATGGCCGCCCAGCCCAGCTTCTCCTCCTGCTTTGATCCCAGAATCCTACACAATGTCATTACGTTGCCATGGAAATGAATTTGACATCACACATTCACCATTAAGACTTCACTCCAGGCTCAAGGAGGAGGAGAAGACAGAATGGGGAGAAGTCGTCTTGGGGGGAAACTGGAGATGGGGCAGAACCAAATCCCCAAACTTTAGGGAGATGTGGATTCCGTCTATTTTAGGTACTTACAGGTCTCCCAACTCCTAAACTAGTACCCTAACTACTGAACCATCCTTCCTCTCTCTCTTCAAACATTGCACCTGGTCTTATTCCTATAATGGGCCAGAACAAAACATTGGGTCCAAACATTCTTGATTGTCTGATCTAGATCTGAACTTTGAAGCTTGGGTCCACCTCTAATGTAACAATATTTCAGATAGGTGAAGGCTAGATCATTTGTCTGACCTCCTGTATACCACAGGCCATTTAATTTCACCCAGAAACCCCTATAATGAGCCCAATAACTTTAGGTAGACCAAAGCATCTCAATCCTCAGGAAACTAACTTGTGTGCCACAGGCAGAGAGCAGGAGAGTCCGAAGTGCCACCAATGGCCAAGGCCTCTGCAATGACAGGGAATTAGGTGAGATATACCCAGATAATTCTGGCAGGTGATCCAGGCCCTATGCTGTCAAGGAAGGCAAGGTCCCTGTGGTGGGGCGGCTGCCCCACTTCCATGAGAGAGGAGGCTAGAGTAGGCCAGAGCAGCTGCACAGGCTGGCAGCCAATTAGGGAAGGGCCTCCTGGGAGCCAATCAGGGCCAAGATTAGAGCCAGCCAATCAGGGCTAGGCTAGGCCCTATATAAAGGCGACCCAGGAAGGGAGCAGGGAGTCTGTCCTAGACCTTCATGGGAGAAGATCTGTCTCTGGAGCAGGAAACCAGCACCTCAGACAGAGCAGTGTTGGGCAGGCTTGGGGGGAGCATAGTAGGGCTCCGGCCCAATACTTGCCAGATTGCAGGCCCTGATAGAAAGGGCCTAGAGTGTGCGAGGGGCCAGAGGGGAAGTGGCCCAGGGACAGTTGGACAAGGGGAGAGAAGGAGGTCAGAGTGGCTGCCACTAGAGGGTCCCTAGCTCAGGATCCAGAGTAGTGGGTGTTCCTGGATCCTCTCCTTCCCCCTTGTACTGCACCTGGTGGTGGAGAAGCGGTCAGAGCAGACTGCAACCAGCCCTTGAGCCAGGGATTAGACTGTGAGGTTGCGGGTGGCCACTGCTGCTAACCCCCTCCCCGGAAGGGGGTGAGGGTGGACTAAGGGGCACTGCCGGAGGGCAGCGCCCTGAAGAGGACGCCACCGAGCGGGGAGCAACGTGGGTCCGGATGCCAATGGAGGACAAGAGGCGGACGGGACACCGCCAGCAGAGGGTGCTCCAGGACTATTAAGAGCTCCTTCTCGGACTGAACAGAAGGAGGCGCTGCGGTGGTGAGTCCCAACGCCATCACACCCCCCCCCCCAACATTCCTGACCTGTGGGGGGTGTATCTTTGGTAATTAGCAGAGCCCCCCCAGTGCTACATGCACAAGTACCGACTTTCATTTTTCCGGGTGGGTGCTCTGCTCCGAGGCCCCACCCCGCCCTTTCCCCCAAGGCCTTCCCCTTCCTCCGCCTCTTCCTGCCCCTGCTCCACCCCTCCCCCAAGTGCACCCGCACTCGCTCTGCCTCTGTCCCTGCTCTGCCTCCTCCCTCAGTGTCTCTTGCGTGCCACTGAACAACTGATTGGCGGGTGGCTGGTGGGTGCTGAGAGCCTGCTATTTTTTTTCCTGTGGGTGCTCCAGCCCCGGAGCATCCCCGGAGATGGTGCCTGTGGCTGCATGAGATCAAGGCAGCCTCCCTGTTTAGATAGGAGCAGGGAGTGATCAGCTGCCTGGGTGCAGCTAAAAGGATGTTGCGTTGCAGCAATGCAGTTTCATCCCTGTTTGTCAGTTCCCCAGTTTTGATGCAGGGACCAGAGGTCAATTTATTAGGGGGAGTTTGGCATTTAACGGCCAGGCTTTCTGACAAAGGCTTTGCTGACACTACTGGAAAAGAGACTTCAGGGTTGTTTCTATTTGCCAAAGCAACGACCTACTGGCCATTGAGTATCTTGAAGCCATTCATTAACCTGACAAATCAACTAGCAGTCCCTAGGGCAGTATCTTTAGCCACTTGCCAGTACATCTGTTTTTGTTCCAATAAACTTTCCCATCCTTTACAACTCAGCTGAGGAATTTACCCTTCCCTGAGTTTAAGGGCATCTCCGAAACAGCCAATTCATGTCAAAGGATTTGTGAGTCACCAGCTAATCAATTCCAGCCACAGAAAGACACAGGGAGGAATATTGTTCCTGAAAATACTGCATTATTGATTAAACATTTGTGAGCCATAAAATATAGTAATAACACAGGGCTGGCTGCAGAGTGAAGCCTGCCAAGAAAGCTTCTCTTTCCTCTGGACTTCAAGGACGAGGGTAAAACAAGTCCAACGCCGAGATTCATTTGTGTAATAATGGCTAGTGGTGATTAGCAAAGGTTATTTTATGGTTAGCTGTCTAATTATAAAATGACCAGCAGTATCATCTTATCCACATCTGCAGCAGCTAAATTATGACATTCCCCTTGTTTTATGCAGATTCTAGTAATATTGGTTCTATAACCTTCCAACCCCCCTGTCTGCCAATAAGGCTCATGTGGTACGTAAATCATAGGGCAGTGCTGGAGTTTGATTCAATTGAAAATAAAATGGGGTGAATTAATTTGGCAGCTAAACTCAGTGGGCAGCGAACAATGAAAAGGTGAGAGTGAGTCAGCTGCTGGGACACGCACATGCCAGCAGGTGAAACCTTGGTGTAAATATTGCAGAGAATCTGTACAGAGCATCAGACAGTAACGGGATGAGGGATTAGTATAAAATGGGACTGCCGTACAATACCGAGAGCTACTCAAATGCACTGTATGGTGTATACAAAACAGAAGTGTCTGCCAAAGATGGTCCAAAGACATTTAGCCCTTCAGAGCCCAGGACCGGCTTAGGAGGACAGTCCACGCATGGCACAGAAGCACCACTAGACACCTGGTATAGCTGGGCAGAAGGAATGCTCCGTTCTTGAGGGGTCCCTGCATGCTGGGATCTAGAGTTATAATTTACTTCAGCAGTTGGATTTTGTGTGTGTGTGTGTGTGGTGGGGCAAAGTGTTACCACCCATCCAGGTTATTAGACAGATGATTGGGAGGAAGGATGCTCTTTTTTGGTCATGGGGCTGAGCCATGGGTTCAATTTCCTGCTCTGCCATAGCCTCTCCAGGTATGTCTACACTGCAGTTCTAAACCTGCAGCTGGCCCCTTCCAGTTGACCCAGGCTTGCGGGGCTTGGGCTGCAGGGCTATTTAATTGCTGTGTAAACGTTCAGGGCCTGGGCTTTAAGACACTGCAAGGCAGGAGAGTCCCAGGTCTTGGGCTGCAGCCTGAGCTCAAATGTCTACACTGCAATTAAACAGACCCTTAGCCTGAGTCCTGCATGCCCGAGTCAATTGGTACGGGCCAGCCATGGGCGTCTAATGGCAGTGTTGCCATGGTCATGCAGAGGGCATGTCAAGTTACCCAGGGTGGATCTACAAAGGGACTCGGGTGTTGCAACATTAATGTTTAGGTGCCTGGAAAACCCCTGGAACAACACTGCGATCCACAGAGCTGTATTAGGCATCTAGACTCCCTATACAGTGAATGGGGGGAGAGGGGCGCCTAAGAATGCGATCCACAAAAGCCAACATGCTAGACAGGGAGCCAAGTAAGCTAGCCAATGGACGGTACCAACTCCAGGGGTGTGTGCTAAGCCCTGCCCCGTCTGAGATGGGCATCTAGGACCATGTCTACGCTACGTGTGCTACAGTAGCACAGCTACAGCGCTGTAGCTATACTGCTGTAGCACTATCGTATAGACGCACATTACAGCAATGAAAGGGTTTTTCTGTCACTCTAGTAACTCCACCTTCCCAAGTGACAGTAGCTAGGTTAACGGAAGCATTCTTCCATTGACCTAGCCACATCTACACTGAGAGTTAGGTTGGCATAGCTGTGGAGTTCACAGTGGATTTTTCTCACCCCTGAGCACCATAGTTCTGTCAACCTAAGCTTTAAGTGTATATCAGGCCTATGTCTGGGCTGCAGGGAGGTGCCTCGCTCTGCCTAGTGATCCACAAACAGGAATCTGCCGCTTGGAGGTTCCAGGAGGCGGCCTCTGGACACTGGTATTGGATCAGGGCCCGCCCGCGTCTTTGGTGGCTGGACAGCTATCCTCCCTGGCTTGTGGCTTGCTCTGGGGCTTAGGTGGGGAGATAGGTGTGACACATGGAGGGCAGCTATAGCGTGCATGCCCAGAGGCAGAAACATAGGTACCTAGGGAACTTCCCCCCCGAAAATGTAGGCGCCTACAGCGTTCGGTACGAGTCTTGTGGATTGCAGTGGAGCCAAAACTGAGATTTAAGTGCCTGACCCTGAGACCTAGGCACCTATGTCTGGGTTTCATCACTTAAGCACCTTTGTGGATCTGGGCCTTCATCTCTTTGTGCCCATTTGTAAAGCTGGGTTAATAATAGCTCCTTTCTCCCACCCTGTATCCATCTTGTCTCTTTAGAGTGTGAGCTCTTCAGGGCTATCTGTCTCTTAAGTACTTATGTGGCCCCTATTCCCCATAGTGCCTCATCTTCTTCAATGTATTTATCCTCACAATGCCCTTGGGAGACCTGGAAGTGCTGTACTTCCCATTGTATAAATGGGGAACTGAGGCACTGAGAGGCTAAGTGAGGCCTTGCCTATGCTTGAAAGGGTTTGCTGGTATAGCTGTACAAGCAGAGGTATTGCCACCCTCTGGCCACTAGGTTAGAGTGGAAGCAGAATGGTGGGACATTGTGAGGGAAGCTTGCATTGTTTCAGCTCCGGCTCTGTGTTCTGTGTATGCGCAGAAGACGCAGTCTCCATATTTTAAGGAGAAGAGAAAAGGTGGAGGAGTTGCACTATATGTAAGACAGCAGTATGATTGCTCAGCGCTCCGGTATGAAACTAGAGAAAAGCCTGTTGAGAATCTTTGAGTTAAGTTTAGAGGCGAGAGCAACCAGGGTGATGTCGTGGTGAGTGTCTGCTATAGCCCAGGAGGATGAGGTAGATGAGACTTTCTTTAGACAACTAACAGAAGTCTTCAGATTGCAGGCCCTGGTTCTCATGGGGGACTAATATGAGGGGGAAAGGAGTTGGGGAGAGCTGGCTGTATTTTAAAGAAGCCTTATTGAAGGTATATGAACAAATCATCCCGATGTGCAGAAAGAATAGCAAATATGGCAGGTCACCAGCTTGGCTTAACAGAGAAATCTTTGGTGAGCTTAAACACAAAAAGGAAGCTTACAAGAAGTGGAAACTTGAACAGATGACACGGGAGGAGTATAAACATATTGCTCGAGCATGCAGGGGTGTAATGAGGAAGGCCAAAGCACAACTGGAGTTGCAGCTAGCAAGGGATGTGAAGGATAACTAGAAGGGTTTCTACAGGTATGTTAGCAACCCAAAAAGAAATTCAGGGAAAGTGTGGGACCCTTACTGAATGGGGGAGGCAACCTAGTGACAGATGATGTGGAAAAAGCTGAAGTACTCCATGTTTTTTTTTTTTTTTGCCTTGGTCTTCACAGACAAGGTCAGCTCCCAGACTGCTGCACTGGGCAGCACAGTATGGGGAAGAGGTGAGCAGTCCTCAGTGGTGAAAGAACAGGTTAAGAACTATTTAAAAAAGCTGGACATGCACAAGTCCATGGGGCCGGATATAATGCATCCAAGGGTGCTGAGGGAGTTGGCTGCTGTGATTGCAGTGCCATTTGCCATTATCTTTGAAAACTCGTGGCGATCAGGGAAGGTCCTGGATGATTGGAAAAAGGCAAATATAGTGCTCATCTTTTAAAAAGGGAAGAAGAAGAATCCAGGGAACTACAGTTCAGTCAGGTTTCAAAGTAGTAGCCACGTTAGTCTGTATCCGCAAAAAGAACAGGAGTACTTGTGGCACCTTAGAGACTAACAGTCAGCCTCACCTCAGTCCCTGGAAAACTCATGGAGCCAGGGCCTCAAGGAATCCATTTTGAAGCACTTGGAGGAGAGGAAGGTGATCAGGAACATTCAACATGGATTCATTAAAGGCAGGTCATGCCTGACTGACCTGATTGCCTTCTATGCTGAGATAACTGGCTCTGGATATGGGGAAAAGTGGTGGACATGATATATCTCGACTTTAGCAAAGCTTTTGATACGGTCTCCCACAGTATTCTTGCCAGCAAGTTAAAGTATGGATTGGATGAATGGACTATAAAGTGGATAGAAAGCTGGCTAGATCATTGGGCTCAATGGGTAGTGATCAATGGCTTGATGTCTAGTTGGCAGCTGGTATCAAGTGGAGTGCCCCAGGGGTCTGTCCTGGGGCTGGTTTTGATCAACATCTTCATTAATGATCTGGATGATGGGATGGATTGCACCCTTATCAAGTTCACGAATGACACTAAGTTGGGGGGAGAGGTAGATATGTTGGAGGATAGGGATAGGGTCCAGAGTGACCTAGACAAATTGGAGGATTGGGCCAAAAGAAATCTGAGGTTCAACAAGGACAAGTGCAGAATCCTGCACTTAGGACAGTAGAATCCCATGCACTGCCACAGGCTGGGGACTGACTGGCTAAGTGCCAGTTGTGCAAACAAGGACCTGGGGATTACAGTGGATGAGAAACTGGATATGAATCAACAGTGTGCCCTTGTTGCCAAGAAGGCTAACGGCATATTGGGCTGCATTAGTAGGAGCATTGCCAGCTGATAAAAGGAAGTGATTATTCCCCTCTATTCAGCACTGGTAAGGCCACATCTGGAGTATGGTGTCCAGTTTGGGCCCCCCACTATAGAAAGGATGTGGACAAATTGGAGAGTCCAGCGGAGGGCAACAAAAATGATTAGGGGGCTGGGGCACATGACTTATGAGGTGAGGCTGAGGAAACTGGGATTGTTTAGTCTGCAGAAGAGAAGAGTGAGTGGGGATTTGATAGTTGCTTTCAACTACCTGAAGAGGGGGTTCCCAAGAGGATGGAACTTGGCTGTTGTCAGTGGTGACAGATGACAGAACAAGGAGCAATGGTCTCAAGTTGCAGTGGGCGATGTCTAGGTTGGATATTAGGAAAAACTATTTCACTAGGAGGGTGGTGAAGCACTGGAATGGGTCACCAAGGAAGGTGGTGGAATCTCCATCCTTAAAGGTTTTTAAGGCCCGGCTTCACAAAGCCCTGGCTGGGATAATTTAGTTGTGGTTGGTCCTGCTTTGAGCAGGGGGTTGGACTAGATGACCTCCTGAGGTATCTTCCAACCCTGATATTCTATGAAGTCCTGTAGGATTTAACAGGGGTGATGCCAAGAAGGGTTGTTCAGAAAATCAAAAGGGCTTTATAGAAATTATTTCTGTCTATTGACAGAGATCCCACTGGACAGGGAATCCTATGCAGCCCATGAATCAAAAAACAGATTTTCTTTGTCAGTCGTCATAGCCAGAAGAGGGAGGGCAGGGGGATTATTGTTTTTTATAATGTTACAGTGTCCTTCTCTGTATGTTAAATGTACTAAAAATACTTGACCTGAAGACTGCACAGTTGAAAGCCCAGCCCAATGCCAACATTAAATATATGCTGCATCCGTCAATATATCATTTAAAATTAGTTCCAAATTACCTCCAATAGCAGAAAGAAGATACCAGTGTATAACCTAGATATAAACTCTATCAAGTAGAATCTGCTTTAGCTCTTAGCCGTGTATGCATATTACACACAGTTCTGATTCCATCCAGCAGAGGACACTTGTGTGTACAGATCAGCCAATGTGTTTCAATATATTGAGAGGAAATACCAAGGAATAATATAGCCCTATATGCTCAAAAGCTCACTTTGGTGGAGGTGTGAAGACTTGGGCTCTACTTATCATGAAATATTAAAGTCTAGAAATATTGGTGTTAGCAAACATATTGTGTACATAAGAAAACAAAAATGAGATAAATATTTACATTCCCTGAAACTCTGGAAGGTATGAGATCTTCTGGAATTGTGCTCTAAGCAATTTTTCAGCCTTAAGCTCACAAGCAGATGATCTTTCAAAGCCCAAACTCCCTTGGGCATTGGCATCAAAGGAAAATGTCTGCATGTCAAAAATAATACAAGGTTTGGTGGGTACGAATGGAGAGAGATTCTCAGCTAATGTAAATTGGTGTCCAGGTTTCTGTGTTCATAGCGGTAACATTGTCCTGCTGGTACTTGGGTTATTTCTTTTTCCTTTCAAACTGCTGTGCAATGGGCTAGTGTCTGTGCCACTAATGCATGGATGAGGCTGTGGGAACTGAGTAAACAGAAAGGCGAGCTCTTTGATAACCCCCTAAATATAGTGACAATCAACATGCTTCCTAGGAAATATAGAACTAGTTTGATGCCCACATCTATCCTGATGCCCAGCAGGGGTAAAAAACCTCATAAAAGTCCATAATTGATCAATAGGATTTGGATCAGTTGGGATATTTGTAACATTTGTTGAAATGTTGCAGTGGTGCTTTAAGAAGAGAAACAAAGCAGATGTGTGCTGTAGTTTTTTGAATGATAGGGAATGATCACTTGATCTGACTCAAAAGAAATAAGCAGGTCATGACTGCTGCTTGCTGTAGCTCTGTGATAAGAACTTACAGCACCCACCTATACAACTGCTTTCCCTTCCTTCCCTCTGTCCAGTGTGACCACAGTGATTTTATGACCAGGTTATATTAACCCTTTCATTCCTCCTGGAGCCTGCACGTGTCTTGGCAGCCATTTTCAGGTAAAAGTGCATTCTTTGGACCATACTAGAAGCAGTGGAAGGCCAAGTTCCAGACCTAGCTGGTATTTCATTCAGCATGGAAGGGGCTAAAGGCATTCATTATGTGCCCAATGAGTATTTGGAGTGGGATTAGCACTCTGCATTGACCTGATTCTGCGCCCAAGGACATCGGGGGGGGGGGGGGGGGGGAGTCTCTAGTTGTCTGGAGATGGAGGTTGGCTCAGCTCAGCTGAGCAGATGCCTTTTCCAAAGCTGTCTGCTGATTTCCAGCACTTTGCTGTGTGCCTGACTTGAGGAACCCATCCAGGGCCTGCTTTGCAGAGGAGCTGAGCACCCACAACACCAGCTGATGTCAGGGGGAGCTGCGAGTGCTCAGCGCTTCTTCAAATTAGGCCATAAATGAAAATGACCCTGAACTTGTCCCCTGTCCCTGACTTCAGCGGGGCTCCATGTTGCTGCCGGGATGGGAGTCCCCTCCTGGGAGAGGTTGCAGGATTGGGACCTCAGTGCCCAGTGCTGATGGGTAACAGTACTGGGGAAATGAGAGGAGCAGAACAAAAGAGAGAATGCTGGAAAAGGGGCAGGGAAGAATTGCAAAGATTAGACCTCATTAGATACAAGCACTTTAAACATCAGATCCTATTAAATGTTCACAGTTTAAAACCAGGCCTTATTATACACTAGCAGTTTGCAGATGAAGTCCTACTAAATGGAACTGCTTTGAAATCCCAGGCCTCAGATGCATTCATTATGAAGATCAGGCCCTATGAAATTTATTCAGTTTGAAGATTAGGCCCTATTAAACACAGGCAGTTCAAAGTTGAAGTCCAATTAAGCACAGGCAGGCAGAGCATTGGTTGTGGGGAGAGAAGAAAACCTGTGGTGCCATTCAGCACATCTGTGGCTCCGTGCTGATTGAAATGAATTAAATAACCTTCCTTCATCTGACCATTCATAGAACCCTGGCTCGCGGTTCTCATTGAAGGAATTGAATTACCGCAGCCGCGCTTTAGCAATTCTCCAAATTAATTCTTTAGTGTGATGCAGCCCTGACTTGAGCTCCAGATGGCTGGAGGAGAGAGGCAAGTGACTCCAGCAGAGAGATTTCTGGCTGATGTGGGGCTTGCTGCAGCAGTTGGATGGGTGAGGAAATGTCTTTGGTTTAGCACAGCCTTGAGGCTGTGACCTGTTTGGGTTTGTGATTAATTATTAACAATCATTCTAATTGAGTTAATGAGTGAGCGCTGAATGCTTCCTGGACACAGGCATGGAGAAACCACTGGACTCCAATCTTCTCGGCTTCTCATAAGCCCATGGAATACAATGACACTTTATTTGCTACTAGCCTCTCCTTCTGTCCTGTATATTGTATGCATCTCTCTTCTTCCTCGCATTAATCCCATCAAATGGGGTCCACTCTGAATCCTCTGCCTCCAAAGTGCTCAGTTCAGTGCCATATTCTTTATCAAAGTGTTTCTCAATGACCAGTCCATGGACAGGTGCTGGTTCCTGAGATCGTTTAGGAAGGCAGCAAGGTGGCCTCTGGTATCAAAAAGGTTGAGAAACTCTGCCAGTTGATTGCACCACATGCTAACATGCCTTTCTTTATGATATCCCACTACTACTTCTTGAGTTGAAGATTTCTGTCTTTCCTTCAGTCATGCTCTGTTGGACTCTTTCCCACCGAGTTGTCAGGACTGTGCTTTACATGACCAAACAATCTGAACCTGCACTCCTCACATTTCTGTGCATGGGTGTTACTTTTAGCATGTTTCTAACATACACGTTCCTAATGTAGTCTTCCTTGCTGATACCACTTATCCATCTCAACAGTCGCATTTCTGTGGGACAGATCATTTGCTCATGTTTCTTCTCTGTTGCCCAATACGCAGCGCCAGCGATTGTATGTCTCCCTCTCTGGTACTTATATGGCCCTCATTCCCGTAGTATCTAAGTGCCTCACTCACTTTAATATATTTATCCTCATAACACCCCTGCGAGGTCAGGCAGTGCTATTATCCCCATTGTCTGTGGCTCAGTTCCCCATCTTGTACAAGGTAAGGGCTAGCTTCAAAATGGGGACTTAGATGCCTAGCTACCACTTTAGGTGCCTAAGTCCAACATTTAGGTGCCACTGTCATTCACAAAACCACGACTCAGCTGCCACCTAATCCTGTAGGCACCAATAGTCCCTTGGCGCCTGAGTTTCCACCATTAATGTCACTGAGGTGCCTAAATTAAGTGGGAATGTGCACAGAGGCCCAAGTCCTGATGCCCCCCAGTGGTGCAGTGCCTAGCGCATCACTGAGCCCCAGCAGGATTCTCAGAATATGTGGCCCCTACATATCTTGCCCAAGCTGGTACGTGTGTGCTGAGCCTGTGAAAACCTGCACAACAGACAATGCTGCCAGAGGAGGTGGTGGTGGTGGCACCCCCACCCCTGATAGCCTGGGGATTAGAGCACTCACCCAGGAGATAGGAAGACCTCAGTTCAAATCCCCACTCTGCCTGATTGGGAGCAGGGATCTGAACCTAGGTGTCTCCTCTCATAGGTGAGTGCCCTGACCAGCAGGTTATATATCTGTTGCCAGGGCCTACTCTTCAACAGGGTAGTATCAGGAGGCCCCATGTGGTGGTAGAGCTTGGATCCTCATAAGCTGAGGATAAACCACCCTATTCCCACTGTCTGAACAATAGCAAGTCCTTAAAAACCAACAGAAAACAGATTGCTCTGTTGGTCTGGAAGAGCCCTAAGCACCCATAAAGAAAGGGAGGGAGGAGGTGATGGTCCCCCTGGTCCTGTTCATGATGTCCCTGGGTTGAGAACTCGTGCTCTGAGGACTAGCCACTAGAGGGAGCCACAACATGCACTTTACAAGCTGCTCACATCTATTTCCATTGCTTCCCATTTCAACTGGCAAGATGAAGATGTGAGTCAGGAAAACATGGCTCATTTTGATGTATTGCGTCAGTGCAATGCAAGCAAGTCTCTTAGGCAAACACTTTTTTAATGTACATGAGATTTCCTTTTTCTTTAATCTTTTTTATCTATTTTTTCTGAAGAAGCTGATGAAACGAACCGCCAATCACATCCAACTTTCATCAAGTGAATTAAAGGAAATATTGTTTTGTGCATGGCTCACTTTTGAAGGAAACAGTGGGGAGATGATTTAGGAAGGCTCCAAAGTTACTCAAGTTAGTTTAGCAGCATTTATAGTGTCAGAAATTCGCTCTCCAAAGTAATTAAGAGCTAGGCAGTTGCACACAATGTACTAATGCTGAGTCACTACAGCAAGTTTTCATTCAGCTTCCTAGCCCCTGCTTCTCATCAGTGCCATAGAAATTGCTGCAGAAATACTGTTCCGCTTAAACAGTCAAGGGCAGAAAGACTTGGGGGTGGAGGGACAGAAAGTTAATGTATGGTGTACTTCAAAATTGGAGACCTGAGTTCAAATACATCCAGTTTTAGCATAAGTTTGGATGTATTGGCTTAATTTTAAGTTTCTGTCCACATTTCAAAACTGCTGCAGAATAGGAGGCTATGTTTAAGAGCGGCCACTGACTGGACTACAGTGCTGTGCAGTGAGTCACGAATGAAGGTAATTGGTAAGAGCACTGCAGGGTTCCAGGACTGGAATAACAAGGTGTAAATAAAAGGTGCTTTATACAATGCATAATTAACCTGTGGAACTTATTGCCACAGGATATCAAAACAGATTGCTTGGTAGGACTGAAAAAAATTAGACTTGCAGAGAGATATTGAACACCCACAGTTTCATGAGGCAGACTGCTGGGATGAGGCAGACATTAACCTGGGTCGGAAAAATGTACCCTATTGCAGTTATTCCACAATTGTCCACCAGAGGGTTTCTTGCACCTTCTTCTGAAGCATCTAGTGCTGGCCACTGTCAGAGACAGGATAGTAGATTAGACCTACTGTTGGTTTGATCGGGTATGTCAATTTCATTGTTCTTGTGGGTGCTGCAGGTCAGGACTGAATTGCTTCAGCAGAGCTGGGTGGGGGCAGAGCAATACAGTAGCAAGGAGTGCTGCATGTCAGGCCTGTGGTGCACTGGCAGAGCTGCTGAGATGTAATTGCTGATGCTAAGGACTTGTCTACGCAAGGGGTTATTCAGGAATAGCTACTCCTGAATAACTCCATGTGTGGACAAGTCCTCTAGACAGAGCTTGGTCCTTCCATTTTTATAAGCACTAAATTCACTAACCCTAGTGAAATAAAGAAATGGAATGCAATATCATTAGATCACTAAAGAGATTGTTGCTGCATGTATCTGGCTAAGAGCTGGAGAGCAAGATAACTGGCCTGCACTATGTGTGGAACTGGCTTCTCAAGGCAATTTGCATTCCTCAGAGGAAATCTAGGTGGGGAGGGAGTGGAGGTGAGGAGGACTCTTAAAGCTCCTAGGAAATTACTTGCTCTGTATCTGTGACTTTAGGTTCAGAATTTAATAATGGGTCAGATCGTGCTTCAAGATTGCAAATATTGTAAACCAGTAGATTTGAAGGTTCGCTGTTTTGTTGCACTTGAGTGATAGATCGCTGCCCTTTTGTCACAGACCTGTCACAGCTGAGGTTAATAAAACCACATTAAAAATTCATTCCAATCAGCAGAGACAAGAGTTCTAGGCATGAGCTCTGCCATAGGGGCTCCCACTGGATCCTATTTGATGCTTATCAGGCTCTAATACCAAAACAGTCCACAATCTTCTCTTAGGGCTTGTCTAGATGAACAATTAGACTGCGGCAAGTTGGGGAGTGACTCTACCCCATGCTAGCCAGCTGCGGACTAACTGTCCATGTGCACCCTGCTGATGTGCGTTAACAGCTCGTTCGAGTGCTTTGAGCTAAGTCCTCTTTGAAATGAGACTAGCTCAAAGCGCATTCATTGTTCACGTAGACATGCCCTTAGACAGTGAACGCCTCAGGCAAGGACGGCCTCTTCGCGCGTGTGTGTGTGTGTGTGTGTGTGTGTGTGTGTTGCTTTGCACACTAGGGTCCTGATCCACACTGGGGCCTCTGGGTGCTACAACAAGAATAATAAATCATAGTAGCGGTTTCACATCTGCCTTGCATCCCCCTGAGTTAGTGACTTGCACTCAGTAAAGATCTCCATGCTTTTGGTTCAAGCCCTTCTCTAGTGTGGTCATGCTCTCCCATGCTATGAGACAAGCCTGGAGTCACTTGGTTAATTTAATGGTAGGTAACTTTAGAACAAATTCTTCTTTGCTGCAGAGCGTGATCACCATGGGCATCACAGTCAGTGCCTCAGGCAAGTCACAGAGCCAGACTTGGAAGATGGACTTTTCAACGTGCAGAGTAATTCTATGGCCATTACCATGCCTACTTCTATGGGTTAAATCTCATCCTCTGGGTTGGAAACTGACTGCACCCTGGGCCGGAAAGGTTTCCACCAGCCCATCTCCGTATACAGCAATGTTCAGCTGTCTCAGTCTATTTTGTTTTCCCACTTTCCTCTGAAGCATCCGTTATTGGTCATTGCCGGAGGCAGGATCCCAGAGTCAATGAACCAGCGAGCTGATCCATGATGACAAGTCTTTTGTTCCTATGCAACAGAACAAATGTAAAACCATACCCACCTTTTCCTTGGCATGTTCCTTTCAGCAGAAGAGCCCCTTATTAAATGGAAGCCATGCACGTAAGCTAGTCCCATCTGCCAAGGGAATAGACTGATGAAGGGAAGAACTTTTAAATGCTTCTAGCCCCTTAGAGTGCCATGACAATGTGAAAATACATTGTAACTGATTTCTCCCTTCCCCTCCCCCCCTTCAGCACGGCTTTGCCCTATAAGTGCTATGGTAATAAATGGAAATGATGAAATCCATTCCTGGGCCTGATGCGTTTTTTATCACGTCTGTAGCTCCCCAAGCTCTTGAAGCCAAAACATATCACGGGAGGCAGAAGGATGTCATTATGGTCTGCACGTCACTTTGCAGCTGCTGGAAATAGGCAACTGTGGCCTATATTTCACCACTTCTGAAAAGCAGAGGAATGTAAAATTCTAAGTGATAATGCGAGTTTTATTTTTATGGGCAGAAGGGGAGCACTGGGCCTTTTACATGTCAGCCACAGAGGGCATAAAGCTAAATTGAATGCAAAAGTTTAATCTGGATTTAAAAAAAACTGGGAAGAGTTGGCAAAGAATTTCGCAGCTAGTGGGCCAGTCAGAATTCCCGAAAGGGAACTTAGCCAGCAGGTTGGGTAGAGAAGAGGCATTCAAACAACAGGTGCAGCAACCAGCAGTGATCAAACAGCACCAGAATTATCACTTCATTGAGCGCTAGCATTCAGCTGCCACAAGTAGGGGTCACCATGAGATTTAGTCTGACCAACAATAAGAGGGAGCACTGAGGGTCTTTCTTGACTTGCCTTTATTTTTGGGGTTAGGCCTTTGTCTATACAAAGAATCAACCAACTTTAACAAGGGTGATTAAACTAGGTTCTGGCCTACCCGTTTTTATAAGGTGGCTTGGTCCAGCTTGTGTGGATGGGGTAAAAGCAAATTAAAATCAAAGCTATTGTTTAGGCCTCTGTCTTGACTAAATTACGCGCATTTAAACAGGCTGCTTATAGAATAGGATTTATTTCTGTTGCACAAGCTGGACCAAACTGTTTTGCAAAAGGGAGATGGATTTTCAAAAGTGCTTGTTGCCTGGATTTTCAAAGGTGCTCAGCATGCAGGTCTCTTTGGAAAATCTAACCAATTATTAAGGTGTGTAAATAGGGTCTGAGCTTGCCTGAAAACTTCACCTGTAGTGGAGCTGATAATTGAGTTTCAGGACTATTAAGTGTGGTGGTGTTTTCAGCACAGTTAGTTTCATTCACTCTGGCCTTCTCTACGCTGCACGAGTGCACTAGCAGCCTGGGAGCACAAATGTAGCCAGGGCTTGGGTATTTTCACCACTGTATTGTCTAGACCTTTTCTGAATAAAATGCCATGCTGGTAGAAACACCATTGGCCAGTCTACACTTCCCCCTTAGCAATTCTTGGAGTCAGAAGGGCCCTACCCCTGACTAAGCTAATCATGAGAACCACCCCCTCATCTGGGAATCATGAGGATGGCTTGACGGACAGGGGAGAGAAAGATGAGGTTAAAATAATAAAAAATTCCATTTCTTGGATCTGAATCTGATTTCAAAATAGCCAGCAACCTGCCTGCCCCCTCCATCTGAGTGAGTGAAGCAACCAGCCCTCCTGATATGCACTCTGCTGTCCACCATGGCAGCATCCTTCCCCTCTTACCTGCTGCTCACCTTCCTCAAGCTCTCTCCATTAGCATCCACAAGTCCTTCCCTGAGGTAAAGTGAACATGGCACGCTCCAGCACCCTTAGCTAGTCCCACTGCCCCCTGGTAGGTTTTAAGGTATGTCTACACTGCACCCTAAGCCCGAGCTCTGACTCCAGTTTGAGCCCAGCCCCTGCCCCACTTTCCATCCAGACACATCAGTCTGATTGGGGCCAGCAGCACTCCGGTCCTAGCGCCTGCTAGCGGGGGTGGGTCAGAGCCTGAGTTCTGCTGTGGCATGGGTCTCAGCTCAAGCCGCAGCCCTGAGTCAGAAGGTCTGCATAGCAAAGCATGGACACATTAGCACAGCTGTGAGAGCCGCAGTCAGCAAGCGTTAAACCCAGGTTTACAATGACGCGTGGATGCTCGAGCATGGTCTTGGAGACACCAAGTCCACAAGCTCAGGTTCCACAGACCTGGGCTTCGTGTGCTGTGTAGATATACCCTAACAGACCTCACTCCACACCTGACAGCCCGCAGCAGCTGCCCTTGCCCTCTCTTCAGCCTGCAGGGAAGGGGATTACCCCTGCTCTTCCCTGGGCTTTACCCTGTGCTGGGGGTGGGGCACTGTTGCCCGGTTGGAAGAGATAGAAAGGACAGCTCCAGTGCACTGCGCCTACTCCAGGGCGCTGCCCCACTCGGCGTGCATGGAGGCATCGTTCACTGCAGGTAGCTGCTGCCTGCAGCACACCAGTTTCTGGTGGCCAAAGGGAGGAAATGGCAGGTGGTGCGGACCAGATGCCTGAGCAGCCTATGGCTGTGCTTGAAATTGTGAATAACCCCAAACTGCAGACCTGGTGAGAACATTGTGAGTGCTGCCTGCGCTGGGGAGCCGCAGTGCTGGCCTCACAAACTTGCTTAAAGAGGCTCAAACTGAGCTAAAGCCCATATTAAAACGGGGTCCAGACTTGGTGCCAAATAAACCGCAGGGTGGCAAGGGCAAACCCCTGTTACAACTGTCATTAAAAACCATATTCTGGCCTCGGGCTGTATTTAGGCCACAACACAATTTGGACACAAACTCTAATTGGTCAAATAGGCCCATTTTGTTGTACTAGGATATGGAACAAAATGGAGGGACTAATCCGCTTCGGCTGAACCCTCAGTAAAGTCTCCACAGGGCCAAAACTGGGCCTAGCCTGGAGCAAGGGCTGGCCATGTTCATCTGATAGGATCGGTAGGATTCAGTCTCCCCTGGTTTATATACCAATTGCTATGACGCAAGAGCGTCTGTGCTGCCCAGCCAAGCTGTGTGATAGAAATTGGTTTAGCAAGAACAATGTTGAATGTTAGAGTTGTTAGCAGTTATCTTTGAGAACTCCTGGAGAACAGGTGATGTCCCAGAGGACTGGAGAAGGGCAAATGTAGACCCAAGGAACAAAGAGGACCTGAGGAATTATAGACCATTCATCTTAACCTCGATACCTAGAAAGATTTTGAAACAAATTATTGAACAATCAGTTTTTAAACACCTAGAGAATACTAGGGTTATAAGGATAGTTAGCATGGATTTGTCAAGAACAAATTATGCCAAATCAACCTGACTTCCTTCTTGGACAGGGTTACTGGCCTAGTGGATGGGGGAAGCAGTAGATGTGATATATCTTGAATTTTAGTAAGACTTTTGACAAAGTCTGACATGACATTCTCATAAGCAAACTATGGAAATGAGGTATAGATGAAATTACTTTAAGGTGGGTGCACAACTGGTTGAAACTCTGTACTCCAAGAGTAGTTATCAATGGTTTGCTGTCAAAATGGGAGGATGTATCTAATGGGGTCCTGCAGGAGTCAGTCCTAGGTCCAGTACTACTCAATATTTTCATTAACCACTTGGATAATGGATTGGAGAGTATGTTTATATAATTTGTGGATGATGCCAAGGTGGGAGGAATTACGAGCATTTTGGAGGACAGGATTAGAATTCAAAATGATCTTGACAAATTGGAGAATTGGCCTGAATTCAACAAGATGAAATTCAATGAAGATAAGTGTAAAATTCTACACTCAGGAGGGAAAAATCAAATGTACAAATCCAAATGGGGAATAACTGACTGGGCAATAGTACTGCAGAAAAGGATCTGGGAGTGAGTGGATCACAAATTGAACGTGAGTCAACAATGTGGTGCAGCTGCCAAAAAGGCTAATATTCTGGGATGTATTTGTGACGTTGCAGTCTATATGGTTTTATAAAAATATGCTGAGAGAATATAATATAACTGGAAAATGCTTCATGCAAAAGGTCTCTTGTAAGGTATCATTACAAAGCTTATAATCTACTGAGTGTGATCATCCTATTTGTATAGATGTAGCACTCCTGTATCTGAAACTAGAAATATTAAATATAACTCTGAGGACCTATTGTAATTATGCAAAGTGTGGGCCATTAATGCTGGCTTGGAATCTTGATGACTCCCATTAACCAGGGCAATTGTCTGCAGATGGCTGTGGTTTACCTGTAAGTCTTCATTGCCCACTTGCCAGCACACACGTATACAGGAAGTCTTGCAGTGACATGTGATCATGTCACCTGAACTGGAATCCACCTTTAACCTGGTGTCTTTCCATTGAGAAGGATGGGGTGGGAACCTAGAGAGGGACAAAGGATTCCTGCCTTATGCAAAAGATATATAAATGGGTGCACCAGAACAAAAAGGAGAGGAGACATCTTGAAGAATCTCCTAGCTACCACCTGAGCTGGAACAAGAGCTGCACCAGGGGAAAGAATTGTACCCAGGCCTGGAAGGTGTCCAGTCTGAGGAAGAAACTTACTGAAGCATCTCTGAGGGTGAGATTATCTGTATTCAGTTTGATTAGACATAGATTTGCGCATTTTATTTTATTTTGCTTGGTGACTTACTTTGTACTGTCTGTTACTATTTGGAACCACTTAAATCCTACTTTCCATATTTAATACAATCACTTTTTACTTATTAATTAACTCGACTATGTATTAATACCTGGGGGAGCAAACAACTGTGCATATCTCTCTATCAGTGTTATAGAGGGCAAACAATTTATGAGTTTACCCTGTATAAAGCTTATGCAGGGTAAAAATGGATTTATTTGGTTTTAGACCTCATTGGTAGTTGGGCATCTGGGTTTTAAAGACAGGAACACTTCTGTTAGCTGCTTTCAGGTAAACCTGCAGCTTTGGGGCAAGTAATTCAGACCCTGGGTCTGTGCTGGAGCAGACGGGCGTGTCTGGATTAGCAAGACAGGGTGCTGGGGTCCTGAGCTGGCAGGGAAAGCAGGGGTAGAAGTAGTCTTGGCACATTGGGTGGCAGCTCCCAAGGGCGGTTCTGTGATCTAACTCATCACAGTATTAATGGGAGTGTCGTATGTAGGAATCAGGAGGTAAGTGTTCCGCTCTGCTTGGCACTGATGAGGCCTTAGTTGAGTACTGCTTCCAGTTCTGGGCACCACACTTTAGGAAAGATGTGGACAAATTGGAGAGATTCCAGAGGACAGCAATCAAAATGATTAAAAAGTTTAGAAAACCTGATCAGTGAGGAAAGGTTGAAAGCGCTGGGTGTGTTGAGAAAAGAACACTGAGGGGGTACCTGATAACAATCTTCAAATATGCTAAGGGCGGGTATAAAGAGTATGGGGATCAACTGTTCTTCATGTCCACTGAAGGTAGGACAAGAACTAATGGGCTTAATCTGCAGCGAGGGAGATGGAGGTTAGATATTAGGAAAAACTTTCTAACTATAAGGGTAAAGTTTGGGAACAGGCTTCCAAGGGAGGTTGTGGAATCCCCATTATTGGAGGTTTTTAAGAACAGGTTGGACAAATACCTGTCAGGGATGACCTAGGTTTACTTGGTCTTGTCTCAGTATATGGGGCTGGACTCAATGACTTCTCAAGTTCCCTTCCAGCCCTACATTTCTATGATTTGATGTTTTCAAAACTTTCTTCAAAGGCCACTGTTGACAGGGTCTTAGCATGACCTCTCTCAGTAGAAGAGGCATTACAGGGACTTTGCCTTGAACTGCATATTTCCATCACTTCTGCTGTGTTAATAAGTAATCCTAGTTCATGACCAATGTACTGTCTTCCAGGTGACCCCTTGCCTCCGATTCAAGGGTGGGAATGCTGCCCAGAGAAGTGGGGAGTACAGTATAATTTCAGTTATGTGAATTCCCTTGATCCAAAAATCCTAGTTCTCCAAATCCACAGTGTGCCTCCCATGCAGCCCTATGTTAGTTAATCCCTTCCGTTTATCTGAATGCCCAGTTATCCAAAAGTTTCATATGTCTCCCAGACCATTTGGATAAATGGGAGTGTACTGTATATGGAATGTTCTAGCTATTTGAATTTCCTCAGTCAGTCTCAATGTCTCAGAAATAGTACAATGTGTTTTCAAAAGCAAACTGATGGAGCCCTGAGATAAGAGACAGCCGGGATGCCAAGACACCAGAATGTTAATCATTGGGATATTGTGGAGATGCCAAACCCAGGGAGTGGGCCATTTGTGGTGGCCTACTTCACCCGTGGTTTAGTTCATGGGAACGTCTATAGATTAACAGATTAAAAGGATTGGCAACCTTTGGCACGTGGCTCATCAGGGAAATCTGCTAGCGGGCTGGGATGTTTTGTTTATCTGCTGCATCAGTAGGTTCAGCCAATCGCATCTCTCACTGGCCACAGTTCGCCATTCCAGGCCAATGGGGGCTGCGGGAAGCGGCGTGGGCCGAGGGATGTGCTGGCCGCCGCTTCCTGCAGCCCCCATTGGCCTGGAATGGTGAATCGCGGACAGTGGGAACTGTGATTGGCTGAAACTGTGGATGCTGCGGGTAAACAAACCATCCCGGCCCACCAGCAGTTTTTCCTGACGGTCCATGTGCCAAAGATTGTCGATCTCTAGATTAATGAGGAAAAACACAGGAAATGCAAGATATCACACACACACACACACACACACACACACACACACACACACACAGATGGGGAGTGGATCACTCAAAAACAGAACCATGATCATTAGTTAAAGCTCTAAACAGGCCCATTGTCTGCAGGGGAAGAATGCTGTGTGTAGGTGGCTAAAAGATTCAAATAAGTGAATTCGACACTCTTGCCCTTGTTCTCAAACTCTTCTCCTGCTTTTCACCCCCAAAGGCTTCTGAAGCTGGCACGTCTCTGATCTGCTGCTACAGTTGATATTCCACGTCCTACCCCCTGCGGGCATGGGGCGTTCGATACAAACCACTGCCTGCAGGAATGGCAGCTGGTGAACTGATGAGAAATCTGCCTTTAAATGGGAGGAATTTGTGAGCATGGTTTGCCAGAATTGCAGGGCAATGCTGCTGAGCTGTTGTGTTATTGATTTAGACATTTCCTTGGGGTTTGCAATCTCACTCTTCTTCCTTTTGTTCAGTTTGGGGCTCTGCTGGAAGGTATTGACAGAATCTATTTAATTATGTCTAAGTGAAAAAGAGAGGCGAAGAGAGGGGGCAGCCATTACAGGGAGATTCTGGTTGAGGCATGTCTTAGCTCTGTAGAATTAAGGTTCAAACATGAAACCCCAGTGGCACCCAACCCAAGTCACCCTGGAGACAGGCTTATATAGTTCTATAGAAACTTTTCTCTCACTCTCCTCAGACACCATTATCAGCCACAGCAATCAATAGGGGATGGAACACATTCACTGAGACCTTATCATAATATCACCTTACAGTTACACTAGGAGAAAGCAAGCATGACAGGGGGAAATGTTAGGTGTTTTTCCTAGCTCAGTCTGTTCCCCTTTTCATTAGAAAACAGTGTCTGGGATGAATCTCTTGGGATATCCCTATAGGAAGAACTTGTGAATGTCGAAGATCCAAAAAGGTAACCAGGATGTACTTGCTCCACCCAGATACTGCTTCAGAATCATTTGTCTGTTGCTGGTTCCTGTCTATACCCTGAAAAAGGAACTCATGGGTGGGCAGGTCAGCCTAAGTTTAAGGAGGGTTAGTCAGAAAGCATATATTTAATTCCAGTAGCTTGAAAATCTGATCCAAAGGGACAGGAATTTTGTGACTGTCTTCAGTAGAAGAGAAAACTTCTATTCCCATGACCACTCTCCAAGGTGAATTTGGTATGTTATTGCCACTTCTCATTGCAAGTCTCATGATCTTTGTTGCTTTTCTTAAAGCCCCAGCTCCTGGAGTCAAATGAGTATGTGAGAATCTCAGCTTTCATTTTTTCCAAAAAATAAGTTTCTAGCCTTCATGGCGGCTGAGAAAAGCTGGTAAATGTAACCCTTATGATTCAAAAACCAGCAGGCAGCTAAAAAGAACCTCAAATGTTGTCATATTTTAAAAATCTCATGATTTTTAAGTCAATCTCATGATTTGGGGAGGGGGTTTGACTTATTGGCCATACTGATAATTCCATGCCACTTCTCTCAAAAACCAACAAACTAAAAACACCATATGAAAGAATCTCACAACTTCCTAATTCCCTAATGAACATGGGGTCTGACTCTTGGGTAGTCGTTCATCCCTCCACTAAGTATGTAAAATGCTATCACTGTAAGCAGGAACCATTTTACACTGTTCTGCACTTCCGTAAATGAGGCATGAGCGTGCAAAGCAACGAAGAATTAGGCCTTTGGTCTCTCCACATTACTACTTTTGAATCTGTGACCCGTCTCTCTCTTACAGCATTTCCAGGGGAGTAGGACTGGGTCAGACAGAAAAGGAGCATTCAAGGCAGAAGCAGAAGATGATTTCCTTTCTAGGAGAAGGGTTAGTTCCCAGCCCTGCTGGTGTGAATTTGCATAGGAAAAAGTTGTCTGGTTTACAGGGGGGAAAAAAAATACTCTGCTTAGTATTAAAATGTGGGCAAAATCCTGAAGTCTTCACTAAGGCCTTATCTGGCCAAACTCCCACTGCAAGGCTGAGCAAGGGCTGCAGAATTTGCATCACTTCTCTGATTTAAAAAAAAAAATATCCCACAGTCCTTAGGCAAAACTCCTCCTGATTGCAGTGGGAGCCATGATGGAGGAATACCGAAGGGTTTATCCCATAGTCCTTTTCATCTAGGCCTCTCAAAAGAGTTGAAAAATGTTGACCCATTAAGAGTCTCGTGAAGCAGATAAACCTTATGCCTGAGTGTCAGAGGGAGACCAGAAACATCACCTTCCCCAGACCAGAGACTGGACTTTTCTCCTTCCTTCCTCATTTACCATCTAGTGTGAGAGAAGACAGGCTGGATGGATGGTGCAAACCCCATCCCAATGCCTCCCTTCCCTTTCTGTCTCTTCCTGTTTTCCCTGTCCCCTTTCTGCTTCACTTGATTTTAAAATCTTCTCTGCTTCTGGCTGCTCGGGTGTTAATGCAAAATGGCAGCCAGCGGGTTTATAAGAGGTGCCCTCCAATTATGGTTAGGGTGGTCATGGAATTGTTATGTATTGACCTATGAATACTGATATGTACTAATGGTATGAATACAGTGTCACCTGATCAGCAAGGTAAAGTTACAGTATAATTATGAAGGGTTGATAGAATTTCCTGTATGACCTGTATTGATCCAAGTGAATAGGGGAAAAGAAAACAGGAAAGCCACATGATACATTTTGGTAAACAGCCCAAGCACACACTTGGAAGACCATGGGGCAAGGTGATAGCTTCACGGACCCTGTTTCCAACAAGTTGCAAGCCTTGTGAGCTGGGAACTAGAAATCAAAAGGACAGTAAACAGTTAAAAATTGTTTTTCATAGGGGAAAAAATGGGATTTAACAGAGAGAGACACTGACTGCGGATGAGTATGGAGGAGTTGGGCCTTCCCAGATCTAGGGAATGGTAAAGCCTTAGGGAAAAGCAGGCATGCTTGTTGGCTGGTTTATTGTTTTTTTCTGAAATGCTTTTGCTCTAATAAATAATATTTTGCTTGAAGGCTGTTTGGTCACTAATTTAGGGTTACCATTCGTCCGGATTCCCCTGGACATGTCTGGCTTTTTCGGGTTAAAAATAGCGTCCGGGGGGAATTTGTCAATGTCCGGACTTCCCCTCCTCCCCCCACCATGCAGAGCGTGCGCGCGGCTTACAAAGCAGCCCGGGCTCCGACAGCCAGAGCCAGAGCCCTTCCTGCACTTCCCCCCTCCTCTCTCCTGAAACTTGATGCCACTCCCCTCCTCTCCCTCCGCCCCCCCCCCCGCATTCACAGATCGCCGGCTGTTCGTCTGGAGCTCCGACCCTGCTCCCCTCCCCCGCTGTCGAGCGCGCTGCTCTGCAGCACAGTAAGGGGGCCGGGGGCCAGAGAAGCGGCAGGGAGGTTCTGCGGGGGGGTAGTCAAGAGACAGGGAGCAGGGGGGAGGGTTGGATGGGTCAGGGAGTTCGGGGGGGCTGTCTGGGGGTTGGGGTGTAAGGTTTTGGGCAGTCAGGGTACAAGTGGGGGGGGTCTCAGGAGGGGGCAGTTAGGGGACAAGAAACAGGGAGGCTTAGGTAGGGGGTGGGGTTCTGGAGGGCAGTTAGGAACAGGGATCCCAGGAGGGGGCAGTCAGGGGACAGGGAGCAGAGGGGTTTAGATGGGTCAGGAGTTCTGCGGGGGAGCTGTCAGGGGGTGGGGGTGTGGATAAGGGTTGGGGCAGTCAGGGGACAGGTAGGGGGTAGGATCCTAGGGGGCCAGTTAGGATGTGGGGAAGGTCTCAGGAGGAGGCAGTCAGGGTACAAGAGGCAGGGAGGCTTAGGGAGGGGGTGGAGTCCTGGGGGGCAGTCAGGGGACAAGGAGTGGGGGGAGGGTTGGGGGTTCTGAGGGGGCGGGAAGTGGGAGGGAGTGGAAGGGGCAGGGGCGGGGCTAGGACAGGATAGGGGTGGGGCTAGGGCGGGGCTCCTCCCGTCCTCTTTTTTGATTGTTGAAATATGGTAACCCTAACTAATTAGCACTGTCATTGCTCCTGGGAGAACAGTGCACTGCAGGGTGTGAGCTTTAGTTACGCCTGCTGAGGCAATCACAATGAGGCCTGCTCTACACCTAAAAATTAGATCTCCCTACATTCATCGCTCAGGGCTGAGAAAAATTCTGCACGCTGTGCGATATAATTAGGTCGGCCTAACCCCCACTGTAGGACGCAGCCAGATCAACACAAGTGGTCTTCCATCAACCTAGCGAACTACCTCCTGACAAGGTGGATTACCTAAATCCATGGAAAAACCCTTTCCATCTACGTAGGAAGCATCTATGCTATAGCACCAGTGCAGTAGCTATGCCGCTGTAGCACAGACACACCCTTACAGGGGACTGCCACTCAGGACCCAGTCTGAAGCCTGGTCCACACTAACCCCCCACTTCGAACTAAGATACGTAACTTCAGCTACGTGAATAACGTAGCTGAAGTCAAAGTACCTTAGTTCGAACTTACTGCGGGTCCAGACGTGGCAGGCAGGCTCTCCCGTCGATGCCACGTACTCCTCTCGCCGAGCAAGAGTACCGGCGTCGATGGCGAGCACTTCCGGGATTGATTTATCATGTCTAGACAAGATGTGATAAATCGATCCCAGAAGATCGATTGCTTACCGCCAGACTCGGAGGTAAGTATAGACCTACCCTGAGAGTGAGAGAATTGGGTGTTCCCCCTAAAACATCCCAAACATTCCAGAACCTAAGACCTGAAGGGGTGGGTGCTTGGGTACTTGAAAAGTCCAGGAGGGTTAGAGGTGCAGCTAGGCCAGGAACAGTAACAACGGCTTTTTGGGGGACTGGAAGTGGAGCTGTATCCACATATATTAGAGCTGATCAAAACAGAAATTTTAAACAAAAAAGTTTCCTTTTCACTGAAAATGTTCAGGTTTTCATTGAAAACCATTTTCAATGACAAAAACTATTTTTTTCTTTTCACTGAAATTGTTCATAGGAAAAACAAATAATTTCCAACCAGCTCTAATATATAGAGAGACAGCTTTGGCTGGGAGAATAGCAATGTTTTGGTGTTAGCTGTGGAGGAGATTGTGCCAAGTCATGTGTGTTCATATTTGCTATTTTTATTCACTACCCCTTGCATGCTGTAGTTCTCCTTTGTAATAACAATTCACTCAGGCACAGAGTGTTGCACCCAACAATTGGGATACAGGACCATTATTTACAATGTTCTGCTCCCACTGCAAAAGGCAGTGTCACACTAAAGTAGAGAGAGACTAAAGGCCCCATTTCAAAAGGCATTGTGGTGCCTAAAGATAGGTACTTATGCAGATTTCCAAAAGCACTGAGGTGCCTAACTCGTATTGATTTCAGTGGGACATAGACACCTCGGAACTCTTGGAAAATCCCACTAGATGCCCATCTGCATCCTTAGGTGCCTCAGAACCTTTAAAAATCTGGTCCTAAGTGACTTTCCCCAATGTACACAGTAAATTGGTGACCTGGCCGGGAGTAGGACCTAGGAGATCAGCTCTAAGCACGAGAGAATATTGCAAATTTGAAATAATGAAAGGGTATTGATTCAAAACCAACAAAGTTCAAAGTGACCAAACATTGCTTCCTCCCCAGCTCGGAAATGCTGCCTGATGCAGGTGATCCCCTGTTCACGGTTTATCTCACTACACCCAGTTCAGACATGGTCTGGTTCTCTGAGCCATTCTACCACCATGCACAGGCAGAAACATCTGACCCTTGGATAAGTTGAGAATCCAAGAACACTTGTGTCAGTGGCATTCTAATGCAGAAGCTGTCTTCTGCTCCCCAAACCAGCATATGGGCCTTTCGTACCTATCTGTTGTCTCCTGTTATGCTGTGATACTTTGTGGAATCTTCTTTAGGACATGTGGTTTGATCGGCATTTGGTATGAGACTGTTGAAATCAGGTAGAAGTATAATACAGCTCAGGTTTTCAGGGCAGATGCCCATTTTCAGATGATGGAGCTATCTGGCCTGCTGCAGTTGTCTGTGAATCAAAATAGTACATAGCACTGTTACTGCAAAACAAAGAATTTTCAGTGTTCCTTGCTGATGCTTGCAGACAGGGGCACCTGGGCTGTATTTCAGTGGGAAATCAAGGCTTTGATGTTGGTTTTCTGACAGACAGGGACACATGAGGTTTATTGCTCACATTCCAGTATCACGTGATCTGGAATATAAGCTGTTTTATGCTGATTGAAAGCCTTGGGATGATGCTGGAGAATCAGTAAGTTTTCCTCTTCTTTATGCCCATACCTGAGGCAAGTTGCAAGTTCTGATCCTTGCGTTCAACTGAAAACCGTCTTCCTACCTCCTGCCACAAATACATGCACTATTTCTGGATTAATTCCCTGTTCATTCTCTTCTATTCCACTGGACTGAATCCCAGCCCTTCTTAGCAAACATGATTTGGAAGTGTTGTGTACTGAGTCCTGAAGCTTTTATCTAGGGGACTCAATCCAATGGATTCACAGAAAGCTCCAGATATATTTGGATCAGGTTTGCAGAGGACTGGCTGTCCCTTGCCGGTGATTGAACTAGAATACAATTAAAATCCTGGCCTGTAATAATCTGGCTATTTTGTATATGCACTCCTGCCCTCTACTGGAGGGAATGTCAGACTTCCTCATCTGCATGAGATCATACGGTTACCTGGTGGGTGACCTGAGGCCTACAGTGAAGATATTAGCCCTAATATGAGCTTCTCATTTAGCAAACAAGCCAGAGAGATTGCAGTAAAAGATGGAGACTCTATAGCATGACGTAACCTATTTTTGTTTTCTTGCTGCTGCAGCATGAAGCAGTTATTTTGGGGTTCAATTTCCTTCCCTCGTCACCTGAGCTTTATTTATAAGCTACTGGACAGAGGAGAAAAGAAAACCCTTTTGAAAGGTTATTTAAACACAGAACAAAACTGAATGAGGTGAAACTATTCAGCAACAGCCTCTGTTTTTAGAGAGTCCTTTGCAGTTAGTTGCAAAGGTTCTTTTAAAAGACCATTTAAAAAACCCTTCCATTAGCAAAAGCTTGGCTGCAGCTTATAGATTCCAAGGCCAGACGGGACCATTGTGATCACATAGTCTGATCTCCTGTACAACGCAGGCCAGAGAACGTCCCCGCAATAATACCTAGAGTAGAGCTTTTAGGAAAAACAGCCAATCTTGATTTAAAAATTGCCAGTGATGAAGAATCTATCACATCCTTTGATAAATTGTTCCAGTGGTTAATTACACTCTCAGACATTTTATTCCTTATTTCCAGTCTGAATTTGTCAAGCTTCAACATCCAGCCAGTGGACCATGTTATACCTTTGTCTTCTAGATTAAACAGCCCATTATTAAATACTTGTTCCCCAAGTCCCCACTTAACCTTCTCTTTGTTAAGATAGACTGAGCTCCTTGAGTCTATCTATCACTATAAGGCATGCTTTCCAATTCTTTAATCATTCTTGTGGCTCTTCTCAGAACTCCAATTTGTCAACATCCTTCTTGAATTGTGGGCACCAGAACTGGACTTAGTATTCCAGCAGTGGTTGCACCAGTGCCGAATTCAGAGGTGCTTATGCATCCAAGGATTGCATTAGTCCTTTTGGCCACAGTGTTGCTCTGGGAGCTCATGTTCAGCTGATTATCCAGCAGGATTCCCAAATTTTTTCAGAATCACTGCTTCCCAGGATAGAGTCAGTTCCCCCTCTCCCCCTATCTTGTAAGTATGACCTACCTCCATGACCTACATTCTTTGTTCCTAGATGTATACATTTACATTTAGCCATATTAAAATGCGTACTGTTTGCTTGCTCCTAGTTTACCAAGCAATCTCTATGCCAGTGACCTGTCCTTTTCATTATTTACCACTCCCTCAAGTTTTGTGGTGTTTGCAAACTTTATCAGTGATAATTTTATGTTTTCTCCCGGTCATTGATAAAAATGGTAAATAGGGTAGGGCCAAGAACCGACCCCTGTGAGACACCACTTGAAACACAACCATTTGATTATGACACCCCACCCCCCCATTTAGAATTGTTTTGAGACCCATCAGGTGGCCCAGCTTTTAATCCATTTAATGTCTGCCATATTTTGTATTGTCCTAGTTTTTTAATTAAAATGTCATGTGGTACCAAGTCAAATGCCTTACAGAAGTCTAAGTCAATTACATCAACACTGTTATCTTTATCAACCAAACTTGTGATCTCATCAATAAAAGATATCAAGTTAGATTAACAGGATCTATTTTCCATAAATCCAATGTGACTGACATTAATTATATTATCCTCCTTTAATTCTTTATTAATCAAGTCCCGAATCAGCCACTCCATTATCCTGCTCAGGATAGATGTCAGGCTGAGAGTCCTATAATTTCCTATCTGGGTCATCCCATTTACCCTTTTTAAAAATTGGCACAACATTAGCTTTCTTCAAGTCTTCTGGAGCTTCCCCGGTGTTCAAAGACTTATTGAAAATAAACATTAACTGTCCAATGAGTTCCTCGGTCAGCTCTTTTAAAGCTTTTGGATGCAAGTTATCTAGACCAGTGTTTCTCAACCTTTTTGATACCAGGTACCAGCTTGCTGCCTTCCTAAACTGTGTCCGGGAGATCTCAGGGACTGGCACCGGTCCACGGACTGGTTGTTGAGAAACGCTATCGAGACCAGCTGATTTAAAAATGTCTCACTTTAGGAACTGCTGTTTAATATCTTCCTGAGTTTCTATTGAAATGGAAGGTATTTCATCATCATGATATGGTATGACTATATCATCTGTTTTCTTTTCCCAGCTACAGAACAAATATTTATGAAACACTTATTCCTTTTCTGAACTATTATAGATGGTGCACTACTCAATGGAAATGGTAGAACTAATACCATTGTTAGGATTCTTGTTGTCCCTAATATATTTTAAAAAACCTCCTTATTGTCCTTAACTCTGCTGGCTGTAGAGTTCTCCTTGTATCCCTTTGCTTCCCTTACTATTGTTTTCTGATTTTATGGGAATCCCCTTTGTCCTTGTAAGAGTGCCGGGTTCACATTTTCTATGATTCATTCTTCTATACACCTCTTTTGTGTCCCCTCTTATCCATCTTCTCTCTCAACTGAGTAGTCCTAGTACTTTTACTCTCTCCTCATAGAAGACTTTGAAAAGGCTTGAGGAGGCTGCAAACACAATGAGAAGAGTTGTGGGATGAGTGGGAGTCTAATAGGCTAAGACTGCTTGGGGAACCACCAGCTGGCAGTCGAGAAGCATTTGGCTTTCACATTATTTTTTTGGATTGTGTTTGTTTTCATTTTGTGATAATCTGTATAACCATCTGTACAACCTGGGAGATTAAGGCTCACTGAGGCATGTATGGAAAGGACACTAATAATGTTCTTAGTTGAAGAGATTACAACAATCCAAAGATGTTTATAGCCAGACGCACACATACAATGGGAAATGTCTGAAAGGTCAAAAACTGACCCTTCCCAGCAGCATCAAACGATACCACTTAGATTGTAAACTCTTTGGGATAGAGACCATCTCTTGGTTCTGTGTTTGTACAGCACCGTGCACAGTGAGGTCCTACTCCATGACTGGGGCTTGTAGGTGCTGCCACAATACAAATAATAGCTAACAATAATAATGTATTCCAATAGCCTTGTAGTCACTAGCTACACTGAGCCACTTGCTCCTCCACCACACAGAACAATATGGTTTCACATAAGCATCTTCCATAAAGTATCCCACCAAGTTCTTTACCATAATGTTGGAGGTGCTGCTGCATTGCACCCAACTATAGACTACACAGTCTTAGGTATTCAAGAACCCATTTTACTTAGACCCAATGTTGGCAGGAGCACTGGAGTTATTCATTTTTTTTCTTTTCTTTTTATAAAAGTACCAGGGATCTCTGAATGTTACTAGGGATTCAGGTGAATTTCAGCCATATTCTTAATGGAAGGCCTAAGAGATGGTTTGAAAGGAGCCAGTGCCTTTTGCCAAGTGTGGTCATCTGGTCTAGGACTCAAGGGAAGAGATCATTCCTATGAAACTAGGATGCTAAAAAGATGTACACAGATGACCAAAGATCTATGGGTTTTTTTGTTTTTGTTTTTTTGCAGTGTTGGATGTGATGCATGTATTTGTGTATATTGGGTTCTGTAGACACCCATTGAGAATGAGGCTTCTTGAAATGTTGAACCTTTTTGTCCATGTATCACCTGCAAATAATAAACACATGGAATTTTTTTTAAAGTTGTCAGCAGGAAGAACCTCTTAGCATCTTGCCTGGCAGGCAGCAACTCTCACACTGCGGTCGCCTCTCTAGTACTATGCTGTAAATTTGAGCTGGTTGACATTTTCAGTCCAGAACTGTTTTAACCAAAACATGCACCAAAAAATCGATATCCGAAAATGGGAAAAAATAGCCGGTTTTCAATTTAACTCAATTTCTGTATTGCTTTTAATCAATTTTTTTGTTTCATTTTCCATCTTCAAAATAAGATTTTAAAAAATAATTTTTTTTTAAATGTTTTTGAGAGTGAAAAAATCCCACCCTGTGGTTAAGCTGACTAAAAATTTCATTTTTAAATGTTTATTTCAAAAATGGAAAACAATAACTGAAAATTTTTGTTTATTTTCAGAATGAAACAAAAATGATTTCAAGATGTTATGCACCATGTTTTGACCAACTCTACTTTGAATATTGGATAGGAGCCTAAATGCTGGGGGTAGACTTGATCCCATATCTTTCTGATGCTAAGGTAAGAGTGCTACTAGCTGAGCCATCTACTGATGTGCAATGTTAGCAGCAACGTATTGGAGAACTCTTTCTTTAGCTGTGTAAACATCATCCTTGGCAAGTTTTTCCTAGTTATATATGTTACGCATTAATATAATGTTTTTGCACAGATGCAATTTCCTCTGAAATTGAGGATTTTAACATATGCTTGTAGCAACATGTCCTCCTCATCCTTTTGTTATGTGTCATTAAGAGGGATGTAAACAGCATCAACTAAACTAAGAAGGGGGGAAGGGATAGTTCAGTGGTTTGAGCATTGGCCTGCTAAACGCAGGGTTGTGAGTTCAATCCTTGAGGGGGCCACTTAGGGATCTTTGGCAAAATCAGTACTTGGTCCTGCTAGTGAGGGCAGTGGGCTGGACTTAATGACCTCAAGGTCCCTTCTACTTCTAGGAGATAGGATATCTCCATTAATTTATTATTTTGTTACTCACACCTTTGAAGCAGGGCCCACAAGGGCATTCTTGTGCATAAGCAACTTTCGTCTGTTGCCCTGTGATCCAGTGCATAGGATATTTTATTCATCCATGTTTGAGAGCCATTGATATTGAACATCTGGTGAAGGAGTGGCTGAAGGTGCTTCAGATCAAATACTGGGCGAATGGCAGAGAAGCAAAGGTGAATGGCTGGATCCCAAATGAGATCCTAAAATAATAAATATGATGGGAATTAAAAATGGTAGCACTGCAAATGGTGGTCCTTGTGGATGTGCTGGAGCAGTGTTCGTCTGTATAGTGCCGATGAGGAGCACTTGGTTCTGGTGTGTTGCTAAAGCAAAGCCAAAACGGTTCACTAAGACTTTGTGGACAGGACTTGGGATTTAGTGCCTCATTTTAGAAAGATTATGGTAACTCAATGGGGTTGAAAACAGCTGATGAGAAGAGATCAGTTGAGGAGTATAATACAACTAAAGGGCTAGATCGTGCAGTCCTCACCCATGTAAATAGTTGTGTTGGAACCAATGAGATTAACTAACATGAGCAATGAGGCGCTATCTGGTTAGGCTTGAAGCCTTTAATATTAGCATGCTGAAAGCCTGCACGTACGTTGCTTCTTTCATATGACGATCTCAAACCACTTATGAACATTTGCATAAACATCCTTTTACTCTCACAACTCCCCTGTGAGGTAGGCAGGCGTCTAGTTGTTGTTAACAGATGAGTCACTAAGAAGTTGAAAGCAAAATGCTCAGATCTACCCACTAATTTTTGGTGGCCACCTTTCGAGTGCTTATGGGCTGATTTTCAGAAATACTGAGTCCCCACAAATCCTATTGAAGTCAGTGGCAGTGGTGGCTGCCCAGTTCCTTTGACAATCCCGTTATTAAAGGCTGGTGTTTTCAGATGTGCTGAGCAGCCACAAATCCAGTTCAAGCGAATGAGAGTTATGGGTGCTCAGTGCTGTGAAAATCAGGTCCAAAGTGTTTAAAGCTGGACAGCCCCAGAATTAGTGGACCCTTCTGAAAATGCTGGCCTAAATGACTCGCCAAAGGCCACATGGGTGGGGAGGGAAAGGAGAGGGGCGTGCCGTGGGGAGAGACAGGGCTGCACCCTCCATTCACTGAGCCAGGAGCTGGCCAAGCACGGGGAGACAGATCAGCTGTACTCTTTCAAGGGCTGCAGTCAGTTGCTTTTCCCTCCCTTCTCCCTCAGAACAGGGACGAATTGTAACTCTGGGAGACAGTGCTTTCTCTAAGCCCCCTAGGGATAGAAGGGAAACCTGACAGGGGGCTGAGCACTATCTCCTAATAAAGCATGCCCAACAGAAGAGACAGCTCTCTGCCCCGGTGGGGAATACGTCATCACAGTCTCTGAAATACGAGATTTAGTTGCACAATTTGCACAGGCCACATTACTCATCGGTGGCCAAACCTGAGTAAATAAATCCGACTCGTCAAGGGAGGTCATGCTGATTTGCAGTATTCCCATTCCTAGCAGCCATGCATGGGGCGTTTGTCAAAGAGCAGTGGCATGACTATTGCTACCGCTGAACCATGGGCATTAGAATGAGCACCTTACCCCTTTAAAGAAGCAAATCAGCCCAGACATCGCAGGCCCTAAGCATGGGTGAAAAGCAAAGAGGGCCCATAAGGGGCACTGACATCCACTCTGCCTGGAGTGCCTCAAAACAGCTGTCATTCACACAGCACCGGCCAAAGAATCTGGAGTGAACTGAGTGTGGGGACTGGGAAGCTTCACTCCACCCCCACTCTCACACAGTTCAATCCTGACACCTCTGCTGTCTGAGGCTGGGACCTCTCCTGAGAAGAAACTACCAAATGGGTGATGCTTTTGTGATTTAGCAAAGTGGGGTCTGATTCTGCCCTCCCATAACCAGCTTGAGTTCCCACTGAAGATCATAGGACTTGCGCACTGGTGCCTGAGAGCAGAAATGAGACCAGGGGTGCTGGAACAATTTGTATAGTGGGGGTGCTGAAACAATTTGTATAGTGGGGGTGCTGAGAGCCATTGAACCAAAGCGTAAACCCTGAATATAATATGAACATAAGAGCGGCCATACTGGGTCAGACCAAAGGTCCATCTAGCCCAGTATCCTGTCTTCCGACAGTGGCCAGTGCTAGGTGCCCCAGAGGGAATGAACAGAACAGGCAATCATCAAGTGGAAACCATTTCAAGCCAGGGGGTGCAGCAGCACCCTTGGTTCCAGCACCTATGAATGAGACCCATCAAATGTTTTGTCAATTGTGTAAATTGAACTGGGGTTTCCAAAACTAAGAGACTCTGCAATGAACTCAGAGTCCTCTGGCACTGGGCCCTGAAACTCTTAACAGGAAGTTCTGTGTTCATACACCAGAGAAGTGTATCTTCAAAATACTCCTCCCCCCACCCCCCATGGATATTCCAACAAGCTGCTGGTACAGAGTAATATTTCCTCTGTTTTCCCAGGAGATCCAGTTTGTGCTTCTGGTTGCTCACCTGAAGGAGGCAGTAGGGGTTGCTTTAACTGGCACCAGCTAGAACAGTATCCTAGGGACTGGTTTATGGGTTGGGTATTGGTGGAGCACATCACTTTCTGGCCTCACTTTCTCCAACCATACTCATGCCACCTCTTTTTGCACGGCACTACCACACTCACAGCTAGCCTTGATGTGGCTCCTGCTCCAGGGACCAGGAGTTGCTGGCATAAAACTGGTCCAGGATTCCCCCATACTCAGGGAACCATCATTGGTCCCTTCATGTCTCATTTAAGGTCCTTTTATGCCACTCCAGTGGCAGAAAGTGACCATGGCAGGGGCAAAGGATCTGGTGCAGAATCTCTATGATTTATATGACTTTTTTTTTCTGTCTCTTCATTCATCTATCCCGACACATGTTAGTGTCTAACCATTATGCCACCCTCCCATGAACTGTATTGTTGATCAAGTGAATAATTTATTTCATGAACATAGCCCTTTTTTTTCTGTTCTCCACAAAGAGGCTTTGATTGTTCATTATTCAGAACTGTTTGACAAATATTTTATGGGAACATGCGTCCGCCCATGGGCTCTTTGCAAACTAGTCGCTCTGATTTTGTCTTTGCCTGCTTACAGTTTGTCGAGCGTAATTGGTCACTTAAGTCACATGGCATTTCTTCTGCTCCCTGATGGGTTGACTAAAACTTTTATAAAGCAGAGGAGAGACACCAGAGATTTCAAGACCACTGTGTGAATGATTGAGTCTCAAGGCTTCATGCAACAGCTTATTTATCCCTGTGTTCACCTAGGTTTTGCTCTCAATGAACAGAAAATCACTAACATGAATGTTTGTGGGAAAAGAGTCTAAAAGGGACTCAGATACCACACATCTATTTTAGATTTTATTTGAATGAACGTTTGCAGTGACTTCTTGGTGATATTTACCCAGCTCTGGTTAACATTGACTAAAGCCAAATATGACCAACTAGCGCCGTTCAGCACAGGAAGGGTAAAAACTGGTTACCATAGAATCACAGAAAGGTAGGACTGGAAAGGATCTCAGGGCCTACTTCCACAAAAGTACTTAAGTGCTTAAACCCCAGGTGTAGATGCCGAAATTTGGACTTAGGCTCCTAAGCCCCCGTTTAGGGCTCACTGCAATTCCCAACCCTGCCACTGAATGCAATGGGTGCCCAAACTCACTCGATGCCTAAGGTTTTTGCAATAAAAAGTTCCCCAGGCATCAATGTTTCTGCCTCTGGGTACCCATCTATCTCCTGCTTGAGCCCCAGAGCGATTCACAAACTGGGGGAAGACATGTGGTCAGCCACCTAACTCATATGCAGTGCTCAGCCTGGTAGACATGCTCAGATGCTGCCTACTGGATTGGGCCTCTCAGGTGAGTTCATACAAAAGAGCTGGGGAGGAGGAGGACGACGTACCTTTTAGCCCAGTGGTTTGGGTACTCATGTGGGAGACCCCTGGTTCTAGTCCCCCTTCACCTGAGGGGGAAGCAGGGATTTGAACAGGGATCAGCCATCTCTTAGGTGTGTGCTGTAACCCTTGGGCTATGGGATACTCCAGTGTGAAGCTCTCTCAGGCCTGGTCTACACTAGGCGTTTATGTCGAAGTTAGCGCCGTTACATCGAATTAACCCTGCACCCGTCCACACCGCGAAGGTATTTAGTTCGACATAGAGGTCTCTTTAATTCGACTTCTGTACTCCTCCCCGACGAGGGGAGTAGCGCTAAATTCGACATGGCCATGTCGAATTAGGCTAGGTGTGGATGGAAATCGACGCTAATAGCTCCAGGAGCTATCCCACAGTGCACCACTCTGTTGACGCTCTGGACAGCAGTAAGAGCTCGGATGTTCTGAACTGCCACACAGGAAAAGCCCCGGGAAAATTTGAATTTGAATTCCTTTTCCTGTCTGGCCAGTTTGAATCTCATTTCCTGTCTGGACATCGTGGCGAGCTCAGCAGCACTGGCAACGATGCAGAGCTCTCCAGCACTGATGGCAGTGCAATCTCAGAATAGAAAGAGGGCCCCAGCATGGACTGATCGGGAAGTCTTGGATCTCATCGCTGTGTGGGGCGATGAGTCCGTGCTTTCCGAGCTGCGATCCAAAAGACGGAATGCAAAGATCTATGAGAAGATCTCTAAAGACATGGCAGAGAGAGGATACAGCCGGGATGTAACGCAGTGCCGCGTGAAAATCAAGGAGCTGAGGCAAGGCTACCAGAAGACCAAAGAGGCAAACGGACGCTCCGGATCCCATCCCCAGACATCCCGTTTCTACGAGGCACTGCATTCCATCCTCGGTGCGGCCGCCACCACTACCCCACCACTGACTGTGGACTCTGAGGATGGGATAGTGTCCACGGCCGGATCCTCGGACATGTTAGCGGACGGGGAAGATGAGGAAGGAGATGAGGAGGACGAGGCAGTCGACAGCGCTCACAACGCTGATTTCCCCGACAGCCAGGATCTCTTCATCACCCTTACAGAGATCCCCTACCAACCCTCCCCAGCCGTTACCCCGGACACAGAATCTGGTGAAGGATCATCCAGTAAGTGTTGTAAACATCTAAACATTTATTTGTAACAGAACATGATTATTAACAATTTAAAAAATGGGTTTCTCATGATTAGTTTGATTAACTTAACGGTTCAGTCATGGGCAGTGCAACTATTTGAAAAAAATCTAGCAATGTCCGGTTTTGCATGATTGTCCTGCCCAAGCCGCTCTACTGTTTAGTCCCTGCTACTGCAGCTACAGTAAGATGCGGTCTATATGTCCGGGGATGGAGCAGAAATCCTCCTGGGACATCTCAAGGAAGCTCTCCTGCAGGTAATTTGAAATCCGCTGCATTAGGTTCTTGGGGAGAGCGGCCTTATTGGGTCCTCCGTAGTAGGACACGTTGCCGCGCCACGAGACTAGCAAGTACTCCGGAATCATTGCTTGGCACAGCATGGCGGCATACGGCCCTGGTCTTTGAAGGCTTTCCCGGAGCATTCTCTGTCTGTCGCTCTCAGAGATCCTCATGAGGGTGATGTCGCTCATGATGACCTGCTTTGAATGAGGTAGGGGAATGTTAGTGTTGGGACTGCTTTACCGTTCCTTTACAGAACTGTAACCGCTGGTTTGCAGCCACGCGGTGGAGGCGGGAGAGGGTCAGCCGAAAGGGATCGTTCCCGGGGACAGCCGCGAGGGTGTGGGACAGGAGCAGACTTCCTGCTTGCCGGATTGCTGGCAGCAGGGACCGACATTGATTTCAATGTGAAATGAGGCCATTGCTAATATTAAAGTTTTAAGCTGCCACGAATCTACGGCTTACCATGTCTGCGTGCAAGAGCAATTCCGTTGTCCTGACAGGGTTCTCAAAAGTGCTCTGCAAAACCCCAGACACTGAATGCGAAGGCCGAGAATTCGACCTTGTGCTGAGTGCGCATGTGATAGGTGCTGTGCATGGTCCTGTTCACAGAGAAAGACTATGTTCTTTGTTCACAACTACATTTATCTTTCTGAGGAATTCACTCCCTTTTTCCCATTCCCACAGCCCCATCTGCGACTGTCTCACAACCTAGCCTGTCATCACACTCCCAGAGGCTAGGGAGGATTAGGCATAAGAAGAAGAGGACACGGGAGGACATGTTCTCAGAGCTTATAGCCTGCTCCCGAGCCCAGGCAGCACAGCAGACCCAGTGGCGGGAGAACTTGTCCCAAATGCACCAAGCCAACATGGATCGGGAGGAGAGGTGGCGTCAGGAAGACCAGCAGGCGACTCAAACCCTGCTTGGACTACTGAGGGAGCAAACGGACACGCTCCGGCGCCTTGTGGATGTTCTGCAGGAACGGAGGCAGGAGGACAGAGCCCCGCTGCAGTCCATCTCTAACCGCCCTCCCCCGCCACCAAGTCCCATACTCCCTTCACCCAAAGTGCACAGAAGGAGAGGCGGCAGAGTCCCTGCTAACTCTCACTCCACCCCTGCAGAGAGCTCGAGCAGCAGAAGGCTCTCATTCCCCAAAGTTTGACAAGTTCTTTCCTTCCCGCCTGACACAAGCCCCCGTCCAAGTTTCACTTCCCAGTCCCATGTGTAGTTGATAATAAAAAATATGTTTCTGTTAACTACTGTTTCCATCATGTTCTTTTGGAGGAGGGGGGGAAAGGGGGTTGGTAATTGGACAGGACAGTCACCTTTGGCAGGGTACATAGTCGGGGGCAGGCACAGCAGCAGGGCACATACATAGTGCAGTGATGCAGTGACTACTTACCCTGGTTAGTCTGGGAGGTTCTTTTCATGTTATGTGGTGGGGGGTGGGTTGCTCTGTGACTTTGTGGCAGGGGAGGGCAGTTAGAGATCTTAAGCGGCGGTCCTTAGGCAGGATCACAGAGCCACACAGCAGGGGATCTGTAACCGTCCCACCCCTGCCACAAACTCACATAGACCCCCCATACACACAGTCCGTATCAGGAGGGGTGACAGGCTCCGTTGAAAGAACCATCCCACCGCAGCGGAGCCTGTCAGTCCTTGAGTTTAGAAGCTGCATTCGCGCGACTACACTACACCCGCTCCGCACCACAGTCTGCGTCCCAGTTTTAAAAAATTCCCGCGAAAACAGTATTAAAGAAAACGGTGTGCTTTAACAAAGTAGAACTATTTTTATTTTGAAACGTGTGTTGGAAGTGGGGTGAAGGCTTCTCTGTACACAAAATTAGAAAGTCACAGGTTACCCTGCTCACTCAGGAACTTTGCTTTCAAAGCCTCCCGGATGCACAGCGCTTCCCGCTGGTCTCTTCTAATCGCCCGGCTGTCTGGCTGTGAGTAATCAGCAGCCAGGCTAATTTCCTCAACCTCCCACCCCGCCATAAAGGTCTCCCCCTTGCTCTCACAGAGATTGTGGAGCACACAGCAAGCTGCTATAACAATGGGGATATTGGTTTCGCTGAGATCACAGCGAGTCAGCAAGCTTCTCCATCTCCCCTTGAGACGTCCAAAAGCACACTCCACCACCATTCTGCACTTGCTCAGCCGGTAGTTGAAGAGTTCTTTTTCAGTGTCCAGGGCACCTGTATAGGGCTTCATGAGCCAGGGCATTAGCGGGTAGGCTGGGTCCCCGAGGATGACTATAGGCATCTCCACATCCCCAACAGTTATTTTGTGGTCCGGGAAGTAAATACCTTGCTGCAGCCGTCTAAACAGACCAGAGTTCCTGAAAACACGAGCGTCATGAACCTTGCCCGGCCATCCGACGTAGATGTTGGTAAAACGTCCCCTGTGGTCCACCAGTGCTTGCAGCACCATGGAAAAGTAGCCCTTTCTGTTAATGTACTGGCTGGCCTGGTGGTCCGGTGCCAGGATAGGGATGTGAGTTCCATCTATGGCCCCACCGCAGTTTGGGAATCCCATCGCTGCGAAGCCATCTATGATCGCCTCCAAGTTTCCCAGGGTCACTACCTTTGGCAGCAGTACATCAACGATTGCCTTGGCTACTTGCATCACAACAACCCCCACGGTAGATTTGCCCACCCCAAACTGGCTCGCGACTGACCGGTAGCTGTCAGGCGTTGCAAGCTTCCAGAGGGCTATGGCCACTCGCTTCTGGACAGTCAGGGCTGGTCGCATCCGGGTGTCATTGCGCTTCAGGGCAGGGGACAGCAACTCACAAAGTTCAAGGAAAGTTCCCTTCCGCATGCGGAAGTTTCGCAGCCACTGTGATTCATCCCAGACCTGCAGCACTATGCGGTCCCACCACTCAGTGCTTGTTTCCCGTGCCCAGAATCGCCGTTTCACAGCATCAACATGACCCATTGCCACCGTGATGTCCTCGGCGCTGGGTCCCCTGCTTTCTGAGAGGTCTGTGCTACTCTCAGACTTCAGGCCATCACCGCGTTGACGTAGCCTCCTCGCCTGACTTTTCTGCATCTGCCTCAGGGCAACCTGTATGATAAGCTGCGAGGCGTTGAGAGCGGCCACAACTGCAGCGATGGTTGCAGCGGGCTCCATGCTCACAGTGCTGTGGCGTCCGCGCTGTCAATGACTTGAAAAGTGCGCGAAATGATTTCCCGCCGGCGCTTTCAGGGAGGGAGGGAGGGCGGGAGTGATGGACGGATGACGACAGTTACCCAAAAGCACCCTGGCCCCTTTTTTTTTTACCCAGAAGGCATTTGCGGCTCCACCCAGAATTCCAATGGGCGGCGGGGACTCCGGGAACTGTGGGATAGCTGCCCTCAGTGCACCGCTTCCAATGTCGACGCTTTCCCCGTTAGTGTGGACTCACAAAGTCGAATTACTGTCCTTAGTGTGGACACACACGTTCGACTTTGCAATATCGATTCCAAATATTCGATTTAAGTAAAATCGAACTACTCTCGTAGTGTAGACAAGGCCTCAGTTTCTCCTATTGAGGCTGTTGCACTGTAGATAAATAATTAGTCATTTGGGGAGGGAGAGATTGAGAGTGAGCACAAGCCTGAGGATGGCCTTCAATCCTGATGGTTAGGGCACTCAAGGATGCGGGAGGCCCAAGATGCAGTCCCCCTGCTCCCATGACTTTAATTTGTCCACTGTGTGACAGTCTTGCACCAGAATATCCCATAGCCCAATGGTTAGAGCACTCAGTTGAATGATCCCTGTTCAAATCCCTTCACCCCTTAAGGTGAAGGGGTGACTCCCACATCCTAACCACTGGGCTAAAAGGTTATGAGGGAGCTCATCCGCCCCACCAGTTCTAACACCAGTAGTGGAGGCGCCTAACTTCAAGGAGGGTTCCTGGCTGTGGTTCGCTAGCAAAGATAGGTGCCTCACTGCAGCCAGGACGTAGATGCTAAGCCCCACCCTGTGTGAAAGGGGTGGGGCTTAGCACATTCCTCTGGTCTGCATCTCCCATTGGCTAGTTTAGGTGCTTCCCTGCCCAGGATGCTGGTTTTTGTGAATCACAGACTAAGGCACCTATTTCTCCCCATTCACTGTATAGGGCACCTGGATACCTAACTCTGGCTTTGTGGATTGCACTGTTGTTCCTGTAACTTTTAGGCATCATGATGCTCAGGATCATGACCCCTAACTCCTTTTGTGCATCCAGACCCTAGTCCGTACATCCCTTCTCCCCGCCCCCTCTGTGCTGAGGCCGGATGTACCTAGACCATCTCTGACCGATGTTTATCTAACCTGTCCACCTGTTATCAGCTGGAGCAAATTGCAAACAGCGAGCTATCTTGCCAGTGCTAAAGGTGATTGCTTCAAATGTGTGTCACATACACGTTTATGCTTAAGGTTATCTTTCAAATGATATATGCTTTGCTGAAACTCCTAGAGAGCTTTGTGCTGTCATTTGAATCCTGGACTATCTGATGGATTCTCTTGCCAGGCAGAGTCAGTGATGAACGTTTGATTGGTTTTAAAGGTGTTTATCATTTTAATCTATACTCCACTTTTAGGTGTTCACGCCTAACTTCCATGCAGTATTATCGCAAGCTTACTGTCTTGCAGTATTGTGATGGCACATGGTTTGGTCCTTCAGCCCTTAGTCACAGGGGCACCCCCTGAAAATTTTCACATGCCATTCACAGCTGAGCCACTCTCACATTAACTTGGCATGGCAGCTGGCGTCACTCAGGACAACAGAGGGGTCGCCACACCAAATTTCAGTGAGTGGTGTCACAACCTGGTGTGACCCAAGCACACTGCCCCTTTCCCACCCCCCCAGGGCAGTTATGCACCTACCAACCCACCATGCATAATGTGTACAGCTGCAGGCACCATTACTTATTTAGGCAGTTCAACTTCTGCTGAAATTAATGGAAGAAGAAGAACAGGAGTACTTGTGGCACCTTAGAGACTAACACGGCTGTTACTCTGAAACCTGTCATTATGCAAGGCACTGCATTTAGCCGTATGGAATGGAAATCCATCAACCTCATGAAAAAACTCGTACAGATACAGACAGACATCATCTTCCTTTCCAAATGCAAGCAGATGGACATCATACCAAAAGGACTAAAGGTAAAAAATCCATTACAATCTACATATCACACAGACTATGCTGAGAGACTGTGTCACACACTCTCAAAGAAACTGCGAAACCACCTGATCAGCATCCTATACAGCAAACAGGGAAAGATTAAGAATGAGCTCTCAGAACTGGATATTCTCATAAGAAACCAACCTTCCACACAAACTTCCTCGTGGATAGACTTTACAAAAACTAGACAAGCCATTTAATTTGTTAGTCTCTAAGGTGCCACAAGTACTCCTGTTCTTCTTTTTGCGGATACAGACTAACACGGCTGTTACTCTGAAACCTGAGATTAATGGGATTCTTTGTGGGGACAGGAATGTGGAATCAGACCTACAGATTGTACTTGCATTACAAACACAAGCAGAGGGATTTTCCTGTATTGATCTGAACTATTGATTGTTATTTCAATTCCTGCTGTTTTTATTTACTTGTTCAGTAATAACTTGCTTAATATAAAAACCCCTCATACAGATTACTAAAATGCAAACCCTCCGGGACTTCTGATTCGACACCAAGAACGTAATCAATTTGAACTTCCATATCAACTGCGAGTGAGGATTCTGATACTTTATATAACATAACTTGGGGTTAGCTGAGCTGCCTTGAGGATACTCTGATGCTTTCAGTGATGGGCACCAGCATAAGAACCTGGAAAGATGGATAAATGCAAATTTAAGTGGTTAGAAACTTATGCAAATAGAAGATCCTAAATTTTGTTTCTATTGTTTTTCCATACACAAACAACAAAGACCTTTCCGTCTGAATGACCTTTGTCTGAGATTAAGAAAACCAGCTACAAGAAAGAGCAAAAATAAGGTCTCTATGAAACAGTATGGTCTGTTTCTCTGTGTCTCTCCTTTGTAGCTCGCTGTGGTGACTTTAGGAACAAAATGGCCACAGCTGTGTCTGAGCAGAGGCAATGTTCTTCGAAATATCAAAGTGCAAATTGTGGAAAACAAAAGCTCCATAATGTCATAGTTGCCTAGAACCACAGTTTTCAGTGCTCCCTGCATAAGCTTAGCAAATGACTGTAATGTCTTTGTATGTAAGTGTCACACACACTCACACGTATCTGATCAACATTTTAGGCAAAAATCTTTCAAAGTTGGGGACTGTGTTTGTGTGCATGTTTGTACAGCTCCCAGCACAATGACCCCCAGTTCTGAATGGGGCCTCCATGAAATACAATAATACAAATATTAAATAATAGTAGGTGACTTGCCATATGTAGCGCTGCAGGGAGCTGTCAGGAAGTGACAGTACTGCGTGCAGTCTATGATGTGAGATTAGCAAATGTTTGGAAATTGCCCCATGAGCCTTTAACTAAGAATGGACAGTATGCAAATACAGTTCAATCATCATTGCAAAATATAACAGGATTTCTAGGGATAGGAAACCATTTTATTCCTTCATTAGGTTAGTTCTTTTTTCATGAATATGTTTAAAAGACATTCATTGAACGGTTTACACACAGTAGACTTTTTCTGGGACTTCTCATTGTTCTAGGGTCTGAACCTGCCAGGTACTACTGGGAGTTGAGGGACACTTGTAGGACTGGGCCCCTTTTGGGGTTGGTGGTTGTGATGATTTTGGCCCCATGTTCTGAGCTGTGTCCAATAAAGGCGGGGTGTAGCTAAGGGTTGGGAGGCCAAAAGAGCTGTCTGGAGCTCTCACCCATCCTCAGGCTGGTTCTGAGCCAGCCTAGGCCCTGGCATAGTTTAGGGAAGCCTTAGGGTTGCGCTCAACTACGTCAGTTGCTTATCGCCCCAGAGGCTATTATATAAACCAAGGATTGCCATAGTACAGCACCAGCTTCTTGCTGGTTGAACTGGTGTGGTGGATCATAGGAGTCAGGTGACCACAGTGTGTCATGGTAGATATAGTCCAGCCGAGGAGCCCAACCCATAGAGCAGAATAAGAACATAAGATTGGCCCTGCTGGGTCAGACCAAGGGTCCATCTAGTCAAGTATCCTGTCTTCTGATAGTGGCCAGTGCCAGGTACCCCAAAGGGAATGAACAGAACAGGTAATCATCCCCTGTCGCTCATTTCCAGCTTCTGGCAAACAGAGGCTATAGACAACATTCCTGTTCATCCTGGCTAATAGCTATTGATGGACCTATCCTCCATGAATTTATCTAGTTATTTTTTGAACCCTGTTATGGTCTTGGCCTTCAGAACATCCTCTAGCAAGGAGTTCCACAGGTTGTGGCATATGAGGCACCTGAAATACAATTCCCGTGAGGCACCGCAGCTGATCATGGGGAGACAGAGTAACAACGAACCAAACCAAAATGAAATGTTTTCATATTTTTCAAATAAAAATTTTTCTGAACTTTCCATTCTGCAAAAAATGTCAGTGTGTCAACTCTTCATCCCAATTTGAGATGAAATCAAATGTTGAACTATTGGAATTACCTGTGGGATTTTCAGGCAGCTCTATTAATATATGTGTACCTATTCTATTAATAGTCAAACCTGCCTCAAACAGGGATAGCAAGGTCTGCCAGTGAGGAGACTCCACTGTCACCCATCTTAGCAGAAGCTCAGCTCTATGCTACCTGCAGGAGACTCGTCCCTGCACCCCATCATGGCATTGGAGGGGTGCCCTTCTATTGGAAACGCAAAAGGAGCAAATTAACCTCCTCTTGATACTAAAACAAAATGCCAAACTGTCTAGATTTGCTAATGTTCATACCATCTCCTGCCTGTAGATGGCACTGACCCAACATGATACACAAGGAAAGCCAGATAGCTTTGTAATAGATTTTTCTTCGGGTTATTTTTGTTGTTGTACAGTTTCAGAATGATGTGTATAAACCCTGTAATAAAGGATTTTCAGTTTCAGAAACAGGTTGCTGATTATTTCTGTAATCAATGCTATTGATAATAAATAGCTTTCCAATGCCACAAATCATCTCCTTTCCTGCTATCTTGACTTCCCTTATATCTGTCACTGGGAGAATTAAACTGAGCCCTCAAAACTTTCCTGCCTGACAAGCTTTAGAATGCATCCACCATTATCTTTGCATCACGCCTTGTGGATAGCCATTTGCTGGATTCTAGATCTGGCAATCAAAATGACCACTCAACATTTAAAAGAAATGGATCAGGCACTAAAGTGCTTGATTTAAATTTGAAAACTCGAGGAAGTGCCATGGTGACAGAGGAATGCTGGAGACTCTGGACTGAAGAATGGATTGAAGAACCAAGGCAAGGTTCAGCTTTGTGGCTTGCATCATCATTACAGTTGTGCAGATAACAACTGTTTCCCGCACCCCATTTTGCTGGCATTTCTGAATGATTGAAAATAAAATCAATTTTGGGTAGACTTGAAATTGAAGAGTTTTGAAATGTCTGGCAAATTGAAAAAAAGTCAAAACAATAATTTCAGGTTAAACAAAACGTTTGGTTTCAGTATTGGGCAGGATTTTTTAAATGTTTTAAAAAATAATAAAATGGAAGGAAATTTGAAAATGAAAAGCATTTGGAATAGAACAATCAAAATGTTGCATGTCAAAAATGTTGAAAGGAAACTTGCTGCCTTTTTCTAAATTTTTTTTGTCCCTCTCCCCTTCCCCATCCAAAATGAACAATTCAGCAAAACTGACACAAGCTGGTGAAATGATCTGGTGTGGCTGAATCTGTATTTTTTTTCCTCTGGGGAAAAAAAAAAAAGGGTTTTCAGATGAAAAATTTCACCTGACTTTAGTTGTCAGGTACGCCGGGCCGAGGGCTGGCAAAGGCTGAGCTGTCTGTGTCTTATTCCCACTTTGCACTGGAGTAAATGATGGCACAAGATGCAAAGCAGTGGGGAAACTGCCCCAGATTCTGCTCTGTTACAGGTGACACAACTGATTCTCATTTACATTAAGGTGATTTGATGCTGTAAATGACATTCACACTCCTGGTAAGGCCCTTTTACCCTGCCCTGGCAGTACTCTGCTGAAATCTATGGCATTTCTATGGTTTTACTTGGTGTAAGAGAGTAGAAATTGGCCCATTTAATTATACAAACCTGCTGCTCACCCAGTTCCTCCTCAGCCTTCCTAACTTGTAACCGTGTGGCCCATAATATATCATGAGTGGCGTTCTTGGGGCCTGATTCTATTTTACACTGTCTCCTTTTGTGCTGCTTTGGACCTTAAAGTGGGGGTAAATCTACTGAGCTCTGGAATAGACAGTGGGAGCTTAAAAAAGAATACACAGAACTCACTGGGTCATTGGCCTGCTTCTATATGGCAATTCTGAAGTGCAGTGATTGATGGCTTCTGTGAAATTCTTTGGTTGGGGAAGTGGGGAGGAAGGCACAAGCAGCAGACAGAGGCAAATACAGCCTTGTATTTAGTAGGTGACAATACACTGCAAAGCAAATGTCTATGGTGGAGGCAGGGAAGGTGACCTTTCCCGGCAGGGAAGTTTTTTGAGGGCAAGATTCTCAAGGGATGAGTGTGGGAAGGTGGGAGGAAGACTGTCCCAGATTGCAGTGGATTAGAGCTATTTAGTTTTAACTCACCCTTACACAGGACATCTCTTTCCCTTCCCCTCTTATTACATAGATACCCATGTTTCCAATGACATTCTCTCCTCCTGTTCATTGATGCCAATGAGAATTGGACCCATTTACTCCAGGGCTGAATTTGACACATAGCAGAGGGTGAGGCAGGGATTTTAAATGGGTGTACTGGGAAGGGTTGGGGCTCCAAAGCACATGGACTCCTTCTGGCTCAAAAAAAGAGGTCAGATCTGAAGAGGTGGGACAAGCACCTGAGTTTTCCAGCCACCACTGTTTGGAAGGAAGGGTGCTGCAGTGGTACAGCCTGAGCACAGCTGGCCTGGCACTGCCCCTCAATACAGAGATTATGATCTCTTCCCCTCACATGCACGCAGCCTCCATCCCTCATACATAGACACCGAATTATTGCTCCAGCGAAGGGGGATTACTTATCTGATGGAAGATAAAACCCACAAGGTCACACAGGCTGAGAGGCTGCTTATGCGTCCCTCTTAAGAAATAATCAGAACATTTTCAATAGCTTTTCTACCGATCTGGTTGGATAATAATGTGTGTGCATGAAAGAGAGCAGGGATGGAGGGGGGTAGAGTGAATGGGGTGGGGGCGCTAATCAGAGCACAGACCATTGCAATGAAAAGATTGATCTCTTTGGAACTTGAGCTGGCACTTAGCTTCTGGACCATGTTCAGCTCTGACACTGGTGCACTGCCCTCAGCAGGGGCCCTCTGTGTCCTGTAGTGGCCAAGCCAAACAGGGTGCGTTGGGGCCAAAGTGGCCGATGTAACTCTGAATTTGTTAGCCAGGGTCAAAGGCAGGCTCGTTGTGTGAGTCAATAACCTTCCTCTAGAGTCAGTGCTCATTTTTCCTTCATTGGTACCCCCTGTAAATGCCCAGATCGATGTTGTTTCCCTGTGGCTGTTTATTTGCATCATTTATTTAATAGCTTCCATTATTTCAAATATTGTACGAGCAGGATATAAATCTTCCTCTGAATACCGGCCTTTGGAAAGGCCCACTCTGGGTCCCATGGGCCAGGGATCAGTAAATTGGAGTTAATGGCGTGTTACGGAATCTTTAATTGGTGGGTATTTGTAAAGCTGCCTGGCTGAACAGTCTATTTGCCCTGCAGGTTGCAAGAAGGGTTTGTCTGTGTATGCATGTATGGCTCTCAAATAAGAGGCATGAGGGACTCAGCTGCATAATATAGGCATGTTTTGAAGGACACGTCACGGGAGATTTCAGGGAAATTGGGGCTATTCCCCATACAGCAAGGGAAAGGAATACTTAATTCCCTTCTTTCCAGAGCAAATGAGCAGGGAGTGGATGAGTTGACTAAACAGGAGGGAATAGAACTTAACAGGAAACTTTTTAATGTAGGCTGCATCTATTATTGCACTAGCTGCCTGTGCTACCAATGCAGCTCCTTCCATGCAAATACTCTGCATCTGTCCAAGGTGCTAGAGAAAGCTGCATGGTTGTCTCTCTGTGTCTCCTGGCCTGGCTCTCCTCCTGCCCAAGGGACATCCACTCCTAGAAGTGGCTTCTTCTCTCAGCTATACTTAGGAAGAGGGACTGTCCCTCATTTTCAAACTCCTTGCCGCTCCTCCATATCTGGCTTTGCACGTAGAGGGGGACTCCAGACCAGGTCCCATTTCCCAGTTCCTAGATGAATGAAAAATGAGCATTTAGAATTTGATTTTGTTTTTTTTAAAAAATCTAATTTGAATCCCTCACCCCATTCCCTCAAGTGCAGTCGGGGATGTGCGTGTGTGTTTGGTGAGGAGAAGCAGGAAATAACGTAAGGAATAAAACACAACCTATTCTTTATGGTGACTGAACTCACAACCTACCCTATTCCATTTTACTAATGTCCTGTAGTCCCCCAGCATCACTACATTACCCACTATGCAGGGCTCTCTACACGGTATCTGTTATGGAGAGGCAGACATATGCACAGGAGGGCTTCCAACAGTATACCTTGTCTGTGCCAGTTAATGTGGTTCTGCTTGTTGTGCTGGAGGGGAACACAGCAGAACTGGGTAGAGGTAACAACATAAACATGTTGTCTATTCAGGTAGAGGATTTAGAGAGGAGGTGACTCCTTGCCTAGCTCATGACTTCCCATAAGGGAAAGCCTGTACCCTAAGAGAGCTAGAGAGAGGCACAGAGGAAGTTTGCAAAGTGACAGACCCCACAAAGAGTATATGCAATAGAACTAAACATTTCCTACAGGCTGGCCAGTACAACTGGGATAAACACCTGGAATTTGATTCACTGTTATTCCTCGGGGTCATCTCATTCTTGATCTGTAAATATTTGGAGGAGTGCTGGGAAATCCATGAAAATAGTGTGAGACCTGAAAATTAAGCAGATTTGTGCTGGGACCAAGTTCATTATTTACCATTCTCCTATTAAAAAGTTTCTCATCCAATCAGGCAGCAGAATCAATGTCATGTGACCAAATTACCATTCCATGAAGAGCAAATGGTCCAAATGAACAGTTCACAAAATGCCCATTGTCCAAAAACTATTGGTCCAAACTATTTAACCAAAACTTATGCATAACATATGAGAAACAGTATGGTCTAGCAGAAAGGGCACTGCACCGGGAGTCAGGAGACCTGGGGTTCTATGCCTGGGTCCACCGCTGACCGGCTGTCCGATCTGGGGTAAGACATTTAATCTCTCTGTGCCTAGGTCTGTCTTGTCTATTTAGATCTTAAGCTGTTCATGGCAAGGATTGTCTCTTACTATGTATATCTACAGTGTTTATCACTGTGGGGCCTCTAGGCATTACTCTAACATACAAATAATAACAACAGTCAATATGTTCTCTGAATGGCTTGACTAACTCATCTAGCCAGTGATCATGGAAGAAGATGAGTTCAAGCGGTTGACAGAACTCCTGATGGGGTTCTTTCTCTGATAGGTTACACTGTGAGGAACAGATAGAGTCCCCAACGTTTTTAATCAAGTTGCAGGGTCCACAGATTCCCTCCTATTATTATTCAGCTGTTACTGAATTTTAGCCATGACTGAATTGTAATGGCTAAGTGACATTCCTATTTCCTAACATTTAAAAGGAAATTAAGCAGCAAATTGTTACCGGGTATATTCCTTTGACCCAGCTGTACTGAGAGTTTGGAATTCCAGGTTTTTTCCCCTTTTTTTGTAAATGTCCCTGGCTTCTGAGTTTTGGGATTGGTGTATGTATGTGAGTTTAATGCATTTAGTGTGTGTGAAAGATTCCAGACTGACAGTTTTGGGGCCTGATCCCACTGAAGTCCATGGGAGTCTTTCACTTGATTTCAGTGATCTATGGATCAGGCCCTTGGAGACTGACGTCTTCTGTTGATCTCTAGGAGCGGTGTGGTGCCCATCCCTCTGCTGACACTGCCAACAAGGATGCAAAGTGGGATGGGGTTTAAAACAGGATTATCCAGAACAACCAATCAGAACTCTTGTTTGGCCGGGAGGGTCAGATGATAGGCTCTGGTTATGTTCTATATGGGGAGGTGGGGGCAGCTGGTGAGTTCTTTGCAAACTAGTTGCTTTGACTGTGTCCCTGGCTGTTCACTGGTGGCTGTTTGGGAGGGGTGGTAATTGGTCCTGGGGATTCTTTTGCTTTCCAATGGGATGACTGACATTCTTATGACTAGGAAGAGAGAAGTCAGAGGAATTTTAAGGTGGCCTTGCAACCATCTCACCATGAGCCTTCGTGTCAGTGCATATTTACACAAGTGGGCACCAGATTTGTGTTTTGCACCATGTTGCCAGCCTGTGTGCTGTCACCATGAGTGTTGTAAGGCTGGGCTGGTTTCTTCGGGGCAAGGGGGTGGAGAATAAGAGGGAGGTTCTTGTGATTGTGCAAACAAGCCCATGCTGCTCAGGTATTTTGCCTGAGCTGCCTGCAGTTCCCCCTTTGGCTACTAGGGGCTGCTTGTTGTCCACCTGGGCACTCGGAGCAAGGCAGAGCCCTGGAGCAGGTATGGAAGGACAGAGACTCCCTGCGCTTGCATCAGGAAACTCACCTCCACCACAGTGCAGGAGTGGGAATGAAGAGAGAGAGCATGTGCAGCCCCTGCAGACTGGAGACAGGGCCAGTTACTGAAGCCTGCAAAGGGACTATGGGAGGGGGAGAATGGGGCCAGGTGCAGCCTGTTGAGGGAACAGGTGTGCACAGAAGGAATCTGGGAAGTGCGGGGGGCAGGGGCAGGTGTAGAGGACAGCAGTGAGGAGTCAAGCAACAGGGTCCAGCCCATGTGTGTGAAAGCTGAAGTGGACTTATTTATCTTGTGTGCACGTATGATTGAATTTTCAGCCTATAATTGTCTCTCGTGGGGAGAGCAGTGGGCATTTCAAACCCAAAACCAAGCCAACCCATGTTTTAATCTCTCTTAAAAATCTTGTGATTGTTAAGGGAATCCCATGCTTTTGTGTGTGTATGTGTGTGTGTGTGTGTGTGTGTGCAGTTCTGACTTGTGATGTTGTTGAACTCCTGGTGTTGGCAATGCTGTTTCTGGGAAGAGAGAATCACTGGGATGAAAGCTTGCAGGAAAAAATTATATGGGGCACAGGTGCCATTGAAGCAAACTCTCAGATTTGATTTGAATGGGTGTTCGTGGATATTTGTTGGGACTGAGTGCATCAGGACGAACATTGTAAAGTGGGTGAAATACACACTATCTTTTGTTTGCAGACATATTAAAACTCCCAGAACTGTGGCTTCTAGGAAACCTGGCTTCTAGGAAATCTGCCAATCAGATATGACAAGGATTATTTGCTGTGCTTATTTAACTCCTCCAATAAATATCCCTGTCTTTTACACATGCGCTTTCAACACTTTATATCCTTAGGAAGTTCAAAAGAAATAACTGGCTGCATGTTTGCTGTGTTTTTACTGTTATCAACACTTCAGTACTGGCAGAAAGTAACATAAGGTTAATACATCAATAAACTCGAGCTCTCTGATTCAGATCCTGATCTCAGTTTCACCAATAAAGATCCAGAGCAACCCTATTGGCTTCAGACTATAAACCTTTTTGCAAGTTAGAACTCCCTGGAGAGAAATGACTGGCTCAGTGTTCTTTACGAGCTACCGTCGGTCATTTCCTTGACACCCCAAATGTTGAGTGTAGGAAACACTACAAACTATTTTAGTATGTGAGCCTATGCAGTCACAACCATGCTAAGTAACCAGATGAAGGGGTAGAGCTGAGGAGGGAGAGAATACATAATAGCATCACCCATAGGAAAGATGTCAGGACCCACTGTCAACCCTAAACCAATGACAGGGGTAACTGGAGGGGAGGGGAAAGAGGGATGCTTATCTGTAGGACGAATGGCACATGAATTTTGAAAACCAGCGGCATCACTCCAGAATGCCTTCCTGCCCAAATGAGACTTTTAATACTTTTAATACCGTCATCTCCTCCTAACCCCATTTAAATGCAAGCACCATTCTGTCCTGCTCCTTCTACCGATGAAGGAATCAGCCCACAATAGCTAGGATGCTGCCGTACACTGTAAAACTTGTAGAAAGTGAACAGAGCTGCCTCCTTTTGTCTATGGCTTAAGGATGGGTTTTCATCATGCTGGGTTCTCGACTGGCAATAGAGGAAGCAGCCAGCCTTTGTCCTGTTGTTAGATCAGGGGTCCATTGGGCTAAGTGCTGTAGAAACACACAATGAGATAGCCCATGCTTCAAAGAGCTTCTAGTCTAAATAGAGTGAAAGAATTGCTGAGGTCACACAAGCTCAGTGGCTGAGCCAACACTAGACCCCTTGTTTTGCGGTTCCCAGTCAGGGGTTATATCTGTTACATCACACAGCCTCTCAGGCCAGAGAGGATTCTTTCTGTGCTCTGAGAATGGGATCATTGCTAAAAGGTCAACTCTCATGTGATACTGCATTGCTATGCTGAGGAAAAAACACCTAGCAACCCTTCTGTCCACCAAACTGAACTTACAGCAACACAATTGGTTCAGTCAGGCTTGGTATCAACCTTGGGTGGGTTCATTTTCACCCACCTCTAACACACAGTGCTCTGCTCAAGAACACTCAGCCCCTTATAATTTGCAACCAAAGCAGCCAGGAGATATGCAAAATGAAGTGAATAATAGTCAGCAATTCTGGGACAAGATGGTAACCTACACTTGAGAAGAATGGAAGGCTGTATTCAGAGGAAGGAGTGAGGTTCTCGTGTTCTAGAGAGAACAAAACTCCAAGCACCAAAAAGATAAAAAGGAGAAAAATAAATTGAGACCATTTATAAGCAGTAGCAAATAAGTAAACATGAGCTAGAGCAGTGTTTCCCAAACTTGGGACACCGCTTGTGTAGGGAAAGCCCCTGGCGGGCCGGGCTGGTTTGTTTACCTGCTGTGTCCCCAGGTCTGGCCGATCGCAGATCCCACTGACCGCGGTTCCAGGCCAATGGGAGCTGCTGGAAGCGGTGGCCAGCACATCCCTCGGCCCGCGCTGCTTCCAGCAGCTCTCATTGGCCTGGAGCAGCGGACGGGTCAGGTAAACAAACCGGCGCGGCCCTCCAGGGGCTTTCCCTAAATAAGCGGCGTCCCAAGTTTGGGAAACACTGAGCTAGAGGACTAAGCAGGTATACAGCTCCATCAAGGGAATCTGGTAACATACTGATAATAGCCTACTTTTCATATCAGGATTTAATAACCTCTTAAAGGGAGCAGCCAGTTGTCAGAACCACGAGATGGAATTGGCTTGTGTTCCATTGTTACAAGTGGTTATAAAACAAGGTCCGAGAGTTTTGTTTGAAATGTTGTCTGTTCACATTTCCTGTCCCAAGCAGCCTTACAGATACTAATGAGATGGACAGAGATCACATCGATACTGATTGGACTCTGTTGTCTTCTTAGGAACCACTTTTCAGGAGCCATTCTATAGGCTCTGGGCACATATCCTTCAGGGTCTCTCCTGACTGGGGTTTTGTCCAGGGACCCTTCCCTGACATCCTCCTCTTGGTAATCCTCTTGGTAATCTGTAATGTCCTTGGGATCTTCCCTACAGATTCCTGACTGGGACGTAGGAGCCCCCAGAGAATCCATCCTAAATTTTATACTGAGCCTGCTACATTCTAGGACAGGATTTGAAGGCTGCATCTACTCAGGAGAATCAAACTGTTGGTAGCTGGACGCAGGGGCTATTACTAGGATAGGCACCAACAGTGAAATGTGTCCTGAACTGTTTCAGTTGCAGCTTTGTCCTGTATCTGCACTTGGCCTGTGTAACACCATTACAGTCACGCTGCTCTCTAGGTACCTATCCCATAGCTCTCAGTGCAGTTCCCTCAAACGGTGACTTCTGGGAAATTTCAGAAAACATTCTGGGAACCCAAGAGTATTGTGGGAGAAGAGGACAGGCTCTTAGGAACAAATCATGTTCTCTTTACTCCATTTGAATAGTCACAGCAAAAATAGTGTGTGTGTGTGGTGGGGGGAGGAGGAAGAGAGAGAGTATGTTACAAGGCCATTCAAGCGACAGTATCAAAGGGGAGTGATGATATGGTAACCACAAGAGTGAAACTTGATTTAGCTTGTGTTGTGATCAATAATTAATGATGATGATTATTTATTATTAAGTGCCAACAATGTGCTTGCTTCAAATCCCCAAATGTATTTGTAGCCTCATTCAGTTTTCCTGGCTTGTATTTTTATACCGTTCATGGGTCACAAAATATTTTTACAAAAAGAATATTTAAAACAATGTAATCTGTGTAGAAAATGTCCCTCTGTTACAAACTTTGCTATTACAAGAGAGAGAAATTCTTTCTTTCTCTTAACAGATTGACTCCAGGACAACTCTAGGGCAGCGGATTGTCAAATGGTGTAATCTTGGGGTCAGAAAGCGATTGAGTTAATTACCATAAAAGTAAGGAGGGTTTGTTTTCATGCTGCCTTGCCTCTGGTTAACACAGACTGAGAGTCACATGAGGGGCATTGGAGCAAAGTGAAATGAGAGACATAGTGCAGCCAGATTCAAAAGGAGTTGAATAATTTAGGTGGCTGGGTCAGAGGTGGTATATGCTTTTCGATATAAATTAATTTGACGAGGTGGCAGAAGCCAAGATAAGGAACTGGGAGCAACCATCCAGCACTGTACATCTACACTACAAGCTAAGGGCGTGATTTCCCCTGCTCGTGCACGCATACTCGTGCTAGCTGTCATTGAGCTAGTGCGAGTATAAAGAGCAGTGTAGCTGCCATAACATGGGTAGTGGCAGCGCTGAGCCATGCCAAGTACAAAGCCACGTGAAACCAGTGGCTCAACTATCCCTGTGCTGCTGCTACCTGCTACACTGCTGTTTATGTTGACACGTGCTGAAGGAGAGGTAGGATGGGTGTGTGTACACTAGCCATGGGAATCACAGGAGATGGATTAGTGTATGGCAGAGCCCTGGCTATTGTGGAAGCAGAGAAAGAACTGACAGGAAGGGGATTGCAATGCATGACAGTTCTTTCTCTGCGTCCACACTATGATGCCACTGGAATAATGTTAGTGCCTTAGGGTGAAATTCACCCCAATGTGGAGGCTCCAAGCAAGGCCGTCTGTATCGCTGGAGCTGTTTATAGGAGTGCAGGAGGGTATGGTCAGAGTGGCTGTGCAGCAGGACCTCAGCAACCCCTATGTGCATGGAGGGAGCTGGTGGGGCTAGGCTGGCAGAGGAACCATTGGATCTGCTTTTAATTAGATGCACCGTCCAGGAGTCACTGTCTAGGGACTGGGGCAGCTATTCCAGCATTGAGGCCCCAGGGCTTTCCCATAGGTTGAGGAGTGGGAGTGAAATGCTGACCCCTCTCTGCACATAGCTTGCTTGCTTGCTTGTGATTTGCGCAAGGAGTGGTAAGAGTGCAGCAGAGGGCAATAACAAGGATACCATTGGCTGAAGGAGCTAAGTTTCGAGGGAAGATTAAGGGGGTAGGGTTTATTTTTGTTGGACAATAGACATCTTTGTAGTAACGTAACTGAGGTTTCTGAAACGATGAGGGGGATTGATAAAGTAGCTCAAGTTATATTCTTTGTGCTGGCAAGGAATTAAAAAAAAAGTAGGCCAAAATGATACAATTGGGAAGCTGGAAGCAAATGGAGACGTTGGGCAGAAAGACATTGTGCAAATGTAATTCTTCTGCCAGATGGTGTGGGCAGCAAAACAGGCCAGGTTCAAATATCCGGAGGCAGTTCTTGACATTAACACCCACCACCCCCTTGAGCCCTCACCCAGAAACTTGGGAAAAAACAAATACTTTCCCTTGGCTGGCTTCAGTGGGACAGGTTATGAGAGTAAGTGCTCACTGAGATGAGCAAGAGCTCCACTCTCCGGCCTGTAGAAATTAGATGCGGAAAAGACCTGTTAGAGCATCCAGTGCATCTGTCCATGGCCAAAGCAGATGTATTTCCCATTATACATTCCCCATTGCGTTTTGTCCTGCCTGCCTTTTACATGAAATGAGGCTTCTGCCACTTGCCTCCGGAGAATACAGAACTTTTGTGTTTATTTTCAAAACACTGGCATGGAGAATCATGCAAAGAGAGCATTCACCACAGGAGCCCGACACTTTTAGTGAGCATACGCATCTGGTCTGATGAGGTGCAGACCAAGAGATGTTTAAAGCATCTTGTGTTATTTTGCACAGTTGTCATATCAACAGGTGAATTTTTTTTCTCCTCTCACCATTTGTCTCAGTTATTTTTAAGCCTGTTGAGAAAAGTGACTGCTTCCTACTGTTGCTATATGAACTCTTTTATTGCTTGCCATATTGACCCAGAGCATTCCTGTTGATTCCCCCGACTCCCTGATAGGATGATTCCGTAAGAACTGTGCCACCAGGAATTCCCAGGTGGTGTCTGCTCTGGGGACTCGCTTCATTTCATGAGTGTAGAAAAATTAATGCAGGCTCGCTGGCTTTTCCAAGGGTCTTTTGGGTGGGGTGGGGTGGGGTGGAGGTCTGTTCTGCTGTCCTACCCCTTCCCTAGCCACAAATGTCTTGCTCCACAGAGTTCCTCCAGGGGTTTACGTCTGCTGTTAGAGTGCTATGGAGGCAGCAGAACCAATTTCACATGGAGTCAGGAAAATCTGCATGGAAAATGTCCTCCATGCTCCTCCATTTGGGCCCATAGAAAATTAGAGATGGAGAAGACATATGGGTCATCGAGGCTAGTTCCCTGCCACTGCAGGGCTGTTCCCCACAGTAAACTTTCTGTGCTTGCTCCTGCCACTTCCCTTGTCATGTATCTATCTCACCCTTTCCTAATGCCTAGATTAATTCTTCCTTTGCTTAGATGTCATCCTATCACTCTTAGTTTCACCCAGCTGGATCAAGCAGGCAAATGCATTAATATGGACAGAATGTGATGTATTGTAAACTGGGATTCAGAGTAAATGTGCATTAGGTGTCAGTGTTGTTTGTAGCTGCCTGGCTATAACAAATCAAAATGTTAAGAAATGGTAGATATTATATAGCTCTATTGTTATCTCGGTGGTCCTGGTGACTTGAGCAAATCACTTAAGCTTTGTGCTTGTGGTTTATATGTTTGCCAGAAACCTTTGCTAATACCCCAGCCTTATGTCATACAGATGGGCCGAGTTAATCTTCTCTCTATATATAGAGAGAATTTTGTGTATATAGAGCATTATTTCGTACTGAAACCCTCTCTGCTTAATCCTTACTTTGTTGCAATAAGAAAGGGACTGAAGGGTTAATTAACCCTCTCGGGGAGAGTAGTCTGGAATTTTTAAGGCTCCTTTAGCCCTATAACATTTTATGAAAGACATTTTGGTTTTATTGTTGTAATCTTTCATTTGGAGACGTCCCTCCTGGAGAACTCTTTCAATTTGATCTCCAACGCCGACGTAAACTAGTTTATCTGAGATCTTTTAATAACATATTCAAGGCTTTTAATAAATGTGAATTTAATCAGTGACTCTCTCTCTTTTTATTTTTTATTTTTTGCTGGCAAGATAATTTAATATTAACACATCACACCTTATCATCCAATAACACTTAGTCCCTGTAATCTTATGACAGGCTAATTTCTGTAGCAACGTCCCCAGTGTCAGATCTGCTCCATTCCATTACTACCCCAACTACTCATACAGCCTGGCTTGGTAATGAATATTCTGGCTCCTAAGCCTTTATCTAAGGATTATGAAATGAATGCAGAGTTTAGCCAGAGGGAGTTGCTGCTTCAGTTTGCCCACTGGAGTTTTGTTAATGTCATTGGAATAAATGAAAAAAAAAAAAGCAAAGATGGAGAAATATATATATATATTATAATAATAGAAACCCCCCAAGGTAGGTTGGCTATTGGGTTTAGGGGGTTGGAAAAGGGTTTAATGCTAATTGGGAAGGCGGTTGCTGGAAAGCTACAGCACTGCATCATTCCAGGGGTGACAGAATTGGCGGTATGGTGGCTCTCTTTCACATTTTGGATGGAAAAAAGCCTCGTCGTTGCTAACGTGCTTGCTTTCAGAATGTCAAAATACAGATGTAAAAGAAGGATGATGCTTTTTGTTTCTCCATCACCGACTGTCCAAGGAGCTCAGAATGCATTGCAAACATTATCTAGTCGAGCTTTGCAATACACCATGAGCTAGGTATTATCACCCTCATGTTATTGTACATAAACGGAAGCACCGAGTGGCTTAAATTCAAGGCCACCCAGGGGTATGTTCACACTGGCGTGGGAAGGTGCAATTTCCAGCTGAAGGAGACACACCTGCACTATCTCTGTTCAAGCTACTGCGCTACAAATAGTTGTGTAGCTGCAGTAGTGTGGGCGGTTGGATGTGCTGGCGGCCCTGAATACATCACAAGGGTCTCAGATGGAAATGTACTGAGGGCAGCTAGCCCAACCCGCTGCTTGCCTAGATTACACGCTACTTTCAGCGCACTAGCTCTATCCAAGGTAGTGTGGCTATGTCTCCGTGAGCTGGGAATGACATCCCCAACTCCAGTGCAGACTTACCCAGCGAGTCAGTGGCAGAGCGGGGGATAGAAGCCAGACTTCCTCGCTCATCCTCCCCTGCTCTCATCGCTAGAAAATATTCTTTGCCACACCTGGGTTGTTGAAAACCACCGTTTGTGGAGGTGGTGTAGGTTGCTTCTGGCACATGTCCGGGGGGAATGTTAGGGCAGGTCTACACTTCAAACGCTGCACCAATGCTGCTGTAGCGCTTTAATAAAGATGCTCTATGCCGATGGGAGAGAGCTTTCCCCTTGGCCTGGATAATCCACCTCCCCGAGAGGTGGCAGCTGTGTCGATGGGAGAAGCACTCCCACCGACACAGCGCTGTCTACATGGGAGGTTAGGTCGATATAACTTCGTCGCTCAGGGGTGTGGATTTTTCACACCCCTGAGCGACGTAGTTCTACCGATAGAGGCCTGTAGTGTAGACCAGACCTTAGTGTCTGTGAAAGTAAGAGACTAAGGCCTTGTCTACACTACGAGAGTAGTTCGATTTTACTTAAATCGAATATTTGGAATCGATATTGCAAAGTCGAACGTGTGTGTCCACACTAAGGACAGTAATTCGACTTTGTGAGTCCACACTAACGGGGAAAGCGTCGACATTGGAAGCGGTGCACTGTGGGCAGCTATCCCACAGTTCCCGCAGTCCCCGCTGCCCATTGGAATTCTGGGTCGAGCCA
>NC_048309.1:24304899-24398884 GCF_013100865.1 Trachemys scripta elegans | reverse complement strand
AATTCGACATGGCCATGTCGAATTTAGCGCTACTCCCCTCGTCGGGGAGGAGTACAGAAGTCGAATTAAAGAGACCTCTATGTCGAACTAAATACCTTCGCGGTGTGGACGGGTGCAGGGTTAATTCGATGTAACGGCGCTAACTTCGACATAAACGCCTAGTGTAGACCAGGCGCTTTGGTCAGAGTCAAGCACATTGTTGGACAAGGGCTGTGCTACCTGCCCCGCCTTCATCCCCCTCCCACTACAGCCCATCCACTTAGCCTGTCCCCTGTTGGAAAGCTTTCCCACTTCTGGACCCTTTCTGAACAGAGACAGACCAGTCATGCCCTTGGGAACTAAACTGAGACCGTTGCCTCCTTCGATTTCTGACCTCAATCCCAATGTGAGTTCCTGTCTGTAGATCTGAAGGGCAAGCGGCCAAAACCAAGGCATCAGCAAAGCACCCATCCCATGGCATTCTCCCCCCCCCAGAACATCGCAGAGCTGTGGCAATTCATGTGTCTGTATCAAAGCACTGCCTATGAAAAACTGCATCTGTTTTGATTGTCTCCCTCTCCCCATTGCCTGTAGCATTTAGTTTCTTTTCCTGGATTGTAAACTGTTTGGAACGGGGACTGTTTCTTCCTCCGTGTGTGTGGACAGTGCCTAGCATGTTGTGGGAGCGAGCAGGACATACAAATAATAATGTCTGAGAAAGATCCTAAAGCGAGAGACACTGAGAAACTAGTACTGAGGGAAGGTTAAGACCATAATTTGGCATTTTTGATAGGAAGAAACAAATAGTATGACAGTGGGGCCCAGCCCAGGTCAGGGCCTTATTGTGCTGGGCCCTGTTTGCAGACAGTCCCTGACCCAAAGAGCTTATAATCTAAATAGATAAAAGGTGGGAAGGGAAATGGAGGCATAGAACAGCAAAATGATTCACTCAGAATCACACAAGAGGTTAATAGCCCAGTCAGGAACAGAACCTAGCTCTCTTTGGTCCTAGAACAGTGCCCTATCCACTAGCCCATACTGCCTCTCCAGAACTCAAAAAGACACTCCCAAGATGTACGGCCCTAAACCATTCCATACCATGGAGAATTCTCTTGTCCCACCTCCTGCTTCACCTTCCCTGAGAGAAGGGTGCCTGCATCAAAGGGCCTTGACGGTGAGTGGCTATGGGGATTCACCAATGTGGGGCTGGAGTAAGGGGGGATCTGGCGTGCCACAGGGTTCTGGTAGGGATGTGGTAGATTCCCCATGACTTGGAGCCTTTATATCAAGACTGGGTGTATTTGTAAAAGAGATGCTGTATTGCAGCCGAAGTGCTCAGCCTGATGCAGGGATTGCTAGGTGAAATTCTCTGGCCTGTGTGATGCAGGAGGCCAGACACAATGATCATACTGGTCCCTTCTGGCCTGATGATCTATGAATGGATGGGTAATGATAGTGGCTGCTGGATCTGTGGCAAAAGCCAATGGCGTAGGTTTGAGTGAGAGAGTCAGGAGCCTTGGGTATTATTCCCACCTCTGCTATGAACTGGCTGTGTGACCTTAGGAAAGTCATGTGACCACTGTGCCTCTGTTTCCCTGTATGTGGCCCTGAACTTTGCTAGTGTTTGGATCCAGAGTTGTGATTCAGGCCTGTCTGTTGTAATAACTCTTACCCACCTTACGGGGGAAGGCTGGGCTATATGACTGTTGTTACTATTACTGCTGTAGCATGTAAGGCTAGGGGTCTGGGCTCTATGGTACTAGACACCAGACAGAGCTGCAAAGCATGATCATTACCACTAATAACACGAAGCACTGATGGCTGGGTAGGACAGTGGCCTAGGTGATGGATTGGAGTGCTTTAGCTTTTCACCTCCAGACCTTCAATCTTGCTGTCAGCGCAATCCACAGGAGCTGTGCCTAGTCCCAACTGCATGTCAAGAGCGTGGCTGGGTGCTTTTTTTTGCCTTTCTTCATAGTGTCGCTAGCCACATCCACTTACTTTAATATGTGCAGCTCAGAAGTCAGAAGATGAAGTGAGCTCATTTGGCATAATTATCAGAGGTGTCAGGAATGTGAAATTCAAGGCAATATAACTGTCCTGGAGCCATCACACCTCAGACAGCCTGTCAGCTCTTGATGCTGCAAGGATAGGAAATGCACCTGCTTCCTCAAGCAGAAAATAGACTGTTTAAAAAAAATTGGTAAAGACTAAACTGCTATCATGTTTTTATGTTTAGCATATGCTTTCACTTCCTGCTCTGCTGCCCCTCCCCTCTTTGTCACTCATCTGTCACAAGACCTCAGAAAAGCAGTCTGATCTGAGATGGGCAATATGGCTCATGGTTCATAACAAGGTCATTTTGACTGCAATTCTGTGACCGAATAGTAAGCATGGAGGACACTTCTGTTTCACATGTCTTGGAGAGTCCAGTGGAATAAAGCTCTGTTGACATACCTGTTGCTAAAATCTGTCCATGTGTGTGCGCAGCTCCTGTGAAGTCAATGGAAGGAGAATGGTCTTGTGGTTAAAGCATATGTCTAGGAGCCACAGTTTGGGTTCTCTTTCTAGCTCTGGCCCTTACTTTCTGGGATCTTGGGCAAGTCACAGCACCTGTCCGTACTGCACTTCCCCCATCTGTGAAATGGTGCTAAATTACCTCCCAGGGATATGGAGAGGTCAGAGAGAAGGGGCTGTAGAAATGCAGAGGGACATAATTTAGCTCTAAATTATAGTGCTAGTGCATTCTGGACCCACAGGATGTAGCTTGTGGAAATGCACCACAAGCGTGACCCCAAATCATGCTCAGTTCCTATAACCGGGGTTAGCATTTCCAAGATGGTTCTGATTATAGCATTTAGCGTTGCTTCCCACAAGGGTAGCATGGGTGCATTAAAGCTGGTTGCTAAGCCGGTTTGCTAAACTTCATCACTGAAACTTTTCTTAAAATGGGGATGGCTGAGGGAGGGAATTAGCTCTACACCAATGTGGACAGGACTCTAGTAGGGGTTCCAGAACTATTTGTGGGGACGACTGACTGAGTGAGGTATGAGCTGTTCCAGGCACCCTTTGCTCTTCCATCCAGCATTGGTGCCCTCTGTTTTCATGTAATTGGGCCTCTACCATTTAGTATTCAGAGTTAAATTGCTGCTTTCTATAAGAACATAAGAACGGCCATACTGGGTCAGACCAGAGGTCCATCTAGCCCAATATCCTGTCGTCTGACAGTGTCCCAGACGGAGTGAACAGAGCAGGTAATCACCAAGTGATCCATCCCCTGTCGCCCATTCCCAGCTTCTATCAAACAGAGGCTAGGGACACCATCCCTGCCCATCCTGGCTAATAGCCATTGATGGACCTTTCCAGATGTTCTGTGACTGCTGAGGCTTTCTATATCCTCTCCGTGTTTCATAAGTCCTTTGGAAGTGAAATACAAAATGAACACAAACTAAAATAAAAACCAGGAAGAAGTTGGGTTACAGCACTTTTAGCATGGTGCCACGAAGCAGGGCTATGCAGTTCTAGTGGGCTGGTTGAATGCAGCCCACATTCAGAAATGAATTCACTTGTTCCTCTCTCTTATGATAGAGAGCTGCAGTTCACCGAGCCTGCTATCCCATTGTGTAACACCCGATTTCGTCTGAGTGCCTGGGGCGTATGGCACCATGGGATGTCAGTCTCATCCCCCTATATTTAAGAGGGCAGTTGCAAACTGCTCCATCTAGTGCAAACCAAAATCAGCTCTGGCAAGTTACTCATGTGGCCCTTAGTTGGGCAGAATTTGGGTGCCTCCAGCATTTGGTTTTGTGTTTTGATCTTATTATTTTGCCTTGCCCCTAAACTGAGCATTCCCAGCATCACACAAACCTTGCTACTCTCTGGAAACCCATGTTCATCTGAAATGTTAGGAGCGCAACACAAAGTTTCATGGCCAAAAGCGGGAGAGTAAGATGGGCACACATTTCCAATGCAGTGTTACACTTCATGTATGTACCCACTGTGGTTGCTGGGTGATTCGATTCATTCTTTGTCCAGAGACAATCAAGTGTTGAGAAAGCAGCTTGTGGAAATATACGGGAGTAAGTTTCAAAGCACTAGGCCAGACATTTTTGCAGCAGTGCTTTTTAATTGCACGTGTAAAACTTGGGAGCACACCTCTTTTTGCACGCTCCAAGCCAACTGTAGCACTCACACAAATGTGTAACCGTGCATTCGAAAGTTGATGTGAGGGTGCAAAGCTGTCTGTGTGTGTGCATTTACGCCCTTGCCGCGTACACAAGCTGGTTTGGAGCACACACAGTGGGTGGGAATACAAATATTTGCAAGTGCCAGAATGGGGCCTAACGAGCCTGAGGCAGTGAGACTGCGGTTTTGGGGAACACAAAGGGTTTATTGCAGGGACATTAGCAGCCTGGGACTCCTGTTTCAGAAAGGGATCAGTTTCAGTAAGAGATTAGAGGTTAGACAGCCACCAACCTGCTCATTTTCCCTCGCGTTACTTGGCAACATAACTGCTTTGTGCCTGCTCCAATCTGCACCAAAAAACGGCAAATCTATGCTGGCTTGTTCGTATTCATCCCTACTACAGCACACAGAAATTAACCTGCTGCTGATGCCTCTATTCCCTGGCAAATGCCTAATAATAAATTCAACAAAAAATAATTACCTTTCTGTAAACTGGGTATTAGCATATGAATTAGAGTTTAACATATGAAAGGACTTTTGATGCCGTATAAAATTGATATAGAAAATGACCATAACAGAATAACAAATTACACTTTAAAAGACAGCTTTATCGAGCACAGATTGAAGGCTCGATGGTTGAACAGAAATGCCTGTGTTGCAGAGGGGGAGGAGGCTGGGAGGAGTGTTATCGTGTTAGCTTCTCTAGATGTCTTGAGCATTTTCAGTGCCATGATTATTAGAGCATTTATACCAAGCGACTGTTTCCCACGATCCTTGCCCCCTCCATCCCCTGTTCTATATTCCCCATCCTTAGACGTGCAAGTATCCTGGGCTCAGGTAATCAATCTGGGTCCCGTCCATGTAGACTCCCATTATTGTCAACAAGAGACTAACTGGGCTGGGAACAGAGGAGAACCTTAAATTATGGGGAGAAAATGGGAACCGGCATTTGCCAGATAAGAAGGAAGAGGCTGGTGGAGAGGAATGTTTCTTTGGTTTTGAGCTTCTAAGGGAATGAAGGGGAAAGAACGGGGAAAAGTGACACCGATTTCCTTTCCAAGGGTTGTATCTTTTTTTTTTTTTTTTTGCCAGCCATCACATCTGGTGCAGCTGCAATGCTTTTGCCTGTCACCTGATCTAGAACGTCTTATGCAAGGCAAAATGGCTGGTAGCCTCAGTCTATTGCCTTTCTGTACTTACTTCAGCGTGGGGTGGGAGTGTGGAGAAGGTCCACAACAAAGCCTACATATAGGGGAGTACGAGAGAGCACATGAAATGGGAAGAGGAGAGTATGGCACAGTGCGAGTCTAGATCAGTGATACTCAGATCTCAGTGGGTCAGGAGCCAAATTCGCAATCAACATTACCCCAAAGAGCCACAGTAGTGTGTATTCATTGTTTCATTTACTGTAGGGGCAGGAAGAGGCAGGGAACAGGTGGGGTGGGGGCAGGAAGAGGCGGGGGGGCTGCAGGGTGGGGGTGGGACTTTGCGGGCAGGGGTGGAGTGGGGTCTGGGCAAAGCTGGGGGGGGGGGAGCACTTCACGGCAGATTAGAAACTCGACGCCTAAGTCCCAGGTCCCACACCCTCCTAAGGACGGCCCTGTGTGTGTGTGTGTGTGTGTGTCTATAATATTATTCTCACAGCAAATAAGTTAACTTTGTGCAAGCTGATAACTGGTTAATAACATAATAAAAGCATCCTGATTGGTTAATAACTTGGATTGGTTAATAATGAAATCACACCCTGTTTTAATATCATGTGCTCCAAAGAGTCGCGGGAGATGCATTAAAGAGCCACTTGCGGCTCGCGAGCCTCAGTCTGAGTATCACTGGTGTAGATATTGATGAAGTTCAGCAGTGTGATGTGTTGCAGCTTTTTCACAGGTGAACTGTTTCATGACACAGTATATGATGGCTTTAAATGTTGTGTGTGAATTTAATCAGCCTGTTCTAGGGTGACCAGATGTCCCAATTTTATAGGGACAGTCCCGATATTTGGGGCTTTTTTTAATATGGGCTCCTATTACCCCCCACCCCCGTCCCAATTTTTCACACTTGCTATCTGGTCACCCTAGCCTGTTCTGGGTTGGTGAGCTTTGAAGAAAGCAGAAAATGAGGGGGAGGGGCGGTTGTGATAATTGGGCCTGCAAATTTGCCCTAAGTATGAGATCAACTGAAAAAAAGTGAGCGAAAGCTCATAAAATGTGACAATAACCTGTAACAATAAATGCTGATGGGAAAAGGTGTACCAGAGAGAGAGACTGAATTAGTCAAGACAAAAGGCCTGACATATAACTCAGGGACTGTGTTAAGATCATGTCTGGTAAACAAGACAAGTGTGGGACTGGAAATTAATGAACCAGAACTGGTGTGTTGGAAATTAGGCCTAACTGGTGGACAAAATAATGAGGAGATGCGCTATGCCACCCATCACTCCCTTTTGGGATCCTCAGAAAGAGACTTTGGGGGGAAAAGCTGCCTATTGTGACCCGGGCTGACTGAAAGAAGAATGAGTGAGCTTCACTCTCATGGCTATCACCTCCACTGTCTCCTGGGACCCCGAACCTAATCCTGAGAGATGTCCTGACCAGACCAGGCCAGAGAGAAGGACCCGGATGGCCACCTCCACATCACCTGTGATGTGAGATTTTATCACCACACCCTCCAGTGTGTTCTTTTCCTTCCCCTCTTTACTTCTTTTCTTTCCTATCCCTCTTCTTTTGCTTTCTGTCTAATAAGCATCTGGCTTAGTTGGCCAACGTATATTTTACAACACTGCTGTAAGCCTGTGACCAGAAAGAAGCAGCTAAAAGCAGTGCCCCAAACAGCCCGATGCTGGTACAAGTTTGCCAGGTCTTGAAGTGGCTGATAAAAACATGTGCTCTGCCTGTGCTTTTTCAGCAATGAGATTGCAAGAGAAAATCAACATCAGAGACAGAAGCTGCATTTTCTATCTTTGTTATTCTCTTCTTTCCTTTGTTGGGAGTATTTGTCTTGTTTTGTTTCCTAGGAAATGGGATCAGACTTAAAGCACAACAATCATAACAACAGCTTCAGCCCATTTCAACTAATTTTTTCTCATTCCCCCCAAAAGGACAGTTCTTACTAGCTTTAGTACCATCTAAGAGATTGTCAAACAAGGAGGTTTTTCTTTCTAATGACTCTCTATAGCTAACAGGAAAGAGAACAAGGGATGTTGTTAAAATAAAAGTTTTACTTAATACTTTACATTTCAAATGCTTTAACTTTAGTTTTTTCTTTTTCTCTGTATCTTTAATAAAAGGTTAAAAAGATTTTTAATGGTGTGTTTGCCATGGTACCAAGCAGACTAAGGTCTCTGTGTACCAAACCCTGAACCTTGTTTAACAGTTTAATGTTGCAAGGTGACAGGATCATGTTAACACCTTTGACTCTATGGGTTCATTTATTCCATCTAAATTAACACAATAAGATTAGAGAACCAATAAAGAAACTAGTTACGGGGGACAAAGAATGAAAAAACAGGGATGGGGGAGCAGGTCACGGGGTCAGACAAGGGATTTGAGGGAGATGCAGAGCAGAGAACCCTAGACAACACCCACTGCTCCGAGAAAGAATCATTCTAGGGAGTCAGTGGGAGCCAACTGCAGGAACACTATCCAGCTGCCTGACTTAAGAAGTGATGGGAGGTAGGCACCACACACAGTCAGTCACCCCAGAGGACTGGAAGGACCCTCCTGGGATATCAAGGCTGGTTGCCTGCTGTCGCAGCAATCCCATCATAGAATCCCATTCACAAACTTATCTGGGTTCCTTCCCTCGGGGTGGTGGCTGGCCATCTCGGCTGAGGCCTGGAGGAGGGTGATGAAGAGGTCTTAAGACTCTGTGGTGTTGCAGGTGGGCAATGTATAAACAAACAAGTGCTGGGACAAATACAACCAGAGCCTTAATAAGAGGTTCTGGAAGAGGCAGAGAAGGGACTGCAACCTGGCACACTGCAGGTGGGCATATGCAGTGTCTGCCTCTCACCGCACAAGGGGAAGGTGTCAGGAGTGTCGGTGAACTGCGCTTGCCTGTGCTCATGGCTCTGTGAAGGAGCTGCCAACTTGTGTCCCTGGCATGTTGTGAAGCCAGGGTGGAGTAAAGCCTGGCCAACTGGGATGAATTCAATCAAACAACTGCTCTAGAGACTAAAGTCCATAGAGCACACTGACCGTGAGCCTCAGCAGGGTAGGTTTCCCCACCTCACCCTGCCAGGATGCCTCAGTCCTGACCTGGAAAGATCTCCTCATGGGACGGGCAGGTTCATTCTCCATGCCTCCACTCAGCCCCTGGCCTCTCTGCTGAGATTGTGAGCAAGGGTGTCAGTTGGGAGGTGGACTGAGACTCCTACATCCTTTTCATGCAGGACAAGCCATCCAACACAGCCATCAGATGGCAACAGCCTGCAGTCACTACTAATGATGGGCTAGAGGTGGAAAGCTCTGCTATTGCCCACCATTGCCAGTCCTCAGTCTGAGTTACCCAGCCTTCGGGAGGGAACATTTATATAGAAGGATGCACCTGAGAAATTGTATCCTCTCTTCTCTGAAAACTGACACCCCATCCTGCCCTAGTTGTGCTGGTCTCTGGAGCCTTGCTGCTTCAGACAGACACATATTTCTGTACCTGGCCCTTTAACACCCTCTCTGCAGCAGTGAAAGCAGCAATCAGGCCCTAATTGGAGCCACCCAGGTTGCTGCAATGAGCAGAAATTCTCACTGAAGTCAGACCTTAGTTTCAGTGACTGCCAGCATATCTCAATAAGTGACAGTGATGAGGACAGATGAGGGCAGTTTTCTTAATGGCACCGACAATAGCTCTAAGTAGCTTATTATTTTGTTTTCATCTGGTGATTGTTCCATTTCCTTTCTCTTCCAACACAGAACAAAACCCGACCATGTATGGATGTATCGCAAGCCAGGGTAAACGAGGCGGCTTCTGTCCCCTGTGCCCTCCCTGTGTCTCTTGCTGCCATGGCTTATCCTGAGAGATGTCTAATCTGCACAGCCTGTCTTTGTGTGGTGGTACAGGGTCTCCAGCCCCAGAGTGGGATCTCCACTGGTATACTTGACCCTTGTCTGAATGCTCCCATATGTTGGGCTGAAAGGCCCGCACCAGAGGGATCTGTAGGATCTGGGAGTTCCCTTGCAAAGTTAGTCTCAGTGGTCCCCTCAGACTCGACCCTCTCCTATCTGAGTCTGTGTCACTGTACTACAAAGCTATGCACTGCCATGATGCGATACTGCACCGTGAGTGAGAACAGTGCAAAACATGCTTAGATCCAAAATGCATGGAAAGCCCTTTGATTGTCTAAGCTAAACTGGTAAACCTGCTATGGCCTCTAGAGGCCATCAGAGATGGTATCAAGCCCCCCTCGCTCCAGCTTGCTCTTGCTCCTTCATTCCGGGGCCCATCACCTTTCTCCTTTCAGTGGCTATGAAGGTGGCGTTGGTCCTGCAGTAAGAAGGAACAACAAGTGCACTCCCAGTCCTCCTAACAGCGCAAATGCTTCTACTATGTGCTAGCCAGCAGGAGAAACGAGGGCCAAGTGTCTCCTCCTCAGCCTTCCCGCTGAGCCAGAGGCTGCCATTTCCATAAGGCACAGAGAGGGTGAATACAGGAGGCCCCCTCTGGACCCTGCATCTCCCTCACTAGAACTAGTAGCTCAATCTCAACCAGTCACATCTTGCTGAGCTTTTACCAACACATCTGAGGCAACCACGTTTGACGCCTGGCCATCACGGCCCTTTAAAACTGCAGCTTTACTGAGCACCTCCCCTCTGGCTTGTGAGCTGTGCAGAACTGACTAAACACCCCCACCATGTCCCGTCCCAGATTTCAGTGAGCCTTCCGGCTTCTCTGGCAGCTGTCTCTGCTTGGCAGGAATGCAGTCTGGTCTGGAATGAGCACAGAGGCGGGAGGTCCCAAGTTCTAATCCTGGCTCTGCTGCTGAGTCCCTGTATGACCGCAGGCAAGTCACCTCCTCTTTTTGTCACTTAGGGATCATGCCACCCACCCACCCAGCTCATGGGCTATTGTGGGGGGAATTTAACGTCCGTACAATGCATCGAGCATGTAAACACTACTGCGATGCCAAGTGTTATTCCAAAATCGCATGGGAGGGGGATTTCCTGGGGCACTATCAGCAGCCAGGTGGGCGACCTTGCACCTGAGCCTCTTAAGGTCTGTCTACACTGCAAAGACAAACCTGTGGCTTGTCCGTGCCAGCTGACAGGCTCGCAGAGCTCGGGCTATTTCATTGCAGTGCAGACGTCCAGGCTTGGGCTTCAGCCTGAGCTCTGGGACCCTCCCACTATCAGGGTCCTACAGCCTGGGCTCCAGCTCGAGCCTGGAAGTCTACACAGCAATTAAATAGCCCCACAGCCTGAGCCCCATGAGCCCACGTCAGCTGGCATGTGCCAACCGTGGGTGTCTAATTGCTGTATAGACATACCCTTAATGTGGACAAGGACTCATTGGCCAGGGAAGCAGTCAGAGTTGGCAGGGATAGGAGGTGGGAAAGTGTCTAAAATCCAATGCCAGGAAAAGACAGGAGGGTAGACGATGAAGATCAGTTATCTGCAGGATCCATGACAGAGAGCTAAGAGAAGAGTGGAGTGTGGGGGAGGGCGAGTGGCTGAATGGCTGTAAACAGGAGCCGTGAAAAGGGAAAGATCAGAGGGGGGTAGTGGCAATAAGATGGAGTCTGAGTGACACATCTGAGCCAAGAGCATTGGGCTGCTCCATCAGCCTCTCATTGTGCGGGGAAGAGGCTCTGAAATGGAACCAGATAATCGTGCAGTTATGGCTTCCCAGTAATGATGGCCTCTCTTGTATGTGACATAATGCAGACTGTGCCACAGCAAGCGATTGTGTATGCCAGGGTGGGGGAGCTGTCGTGCCCTCGGTGGTCAGGCAGTCCAATGCCTTGCCAAACAAGGGGCTGTGTGGGGTTAGACTAGCTTGCCTAACACATCCTGTGCTGCCTAGTGTCACCTCACGGGGGCCCTGATCCTCTGTTGTGCTGTCCTGAGCATTGTCACCTTTAAATCTCTTCTGTTCTTGAGCTGTCTGGAGGCTCTAACTGATCACCAGCATGTGCTAGAGCAGCCCCATGGTCTAGTCCCATTTGGTTCCCCTTCTTAAAACAGTTTAGGGCCAGATCCTGCCACAATTATTCATCTCAAGTAGCACCTTCCTCCCGGAGCAGCTGCACTGATTTAAATGCGCAGTGCATGGAGTAAGATGCTATTCTCCTTGAGCAAAGGTGGCACGATCTGGCCCTTAATAAAGGGAAAAGGCAGAAAGGAAGGAGTATTGCCCTTGTTAAACCCCCGCCCCCATTTGTGCCCTGCTGTGTGTGGAACAAACCTGCTAATTTATTGTGTCCATGCCTTTTGCCCAATGCACAGTTATTCCCTACTGCATATGCAACAAGTACGTTGAATGTTCTAGGCTTGAAGTATCTCAAGCAGTGGGGTTTCCATCATTGCGCTGCATTGCTAATACATTCAGAACAGGTGAGGCTAAAGACAGCTGTTGGAGAATGTTATAATCTGGTGATATTGTTTAGAAATCAATTTGTTGAAGACATAGTTTATTATTCGCAGACAAAATGTTTTTGATGAGGAGAAAATTAAGATTGTAAAGACAGAGCAACTGCTCCGGGGCAGAGGGTGAGGGGCATGGAGGACAGGGGAGGGAAACCCTTATTAGAGTATGTAGTTATTTAAAATAAATGTTTGGAAAGTTTGGAGATTTTAAGCACAAAAATAAACTCAAATGTATGAATGTCTGGAAATTTCCGAGAACCTTAGCCCTGCACTGTACACCATTGCAGTGAGCACTGTCCAGTGACATAGTATCATGTCTATAAAAACGATCGCAATATCTGCTCATGTTCTTGTATTTCCCTTGTATCTGCTGTGTACAATCATAGCTCATGAAGTTTGTGTTGAATACTGGGGGACTCTGTGATCATTATTGGCCAGAGGACAGGGTCAAGGTGCAAATCTGACTGTTTGTGGATATTTATGTCTGTGACTCGCATGGATAAGACTATGTGGCTGGTCTTGTATTCTGTATATAGAGATGATGGGCAGAGTGGATTTGACGTTGTACTGGCTCTCCTGTCTTGACTTCTGATTTGACCATGCAGCTGCTGGTCATGGAACGAAAGGTAGTGATGGTTGCCTGAAAACTGTATAGAGAAGGGCAGATATGAGCAGACCACAACAGTCTCACTGTAGTGGAAATGTAGAACAGGGTGGGGTCAGGCCTTTGCACTGTATTGAAATGTGAGAGATTGGAACAGTTGGTATTTCTGTCTGGAGTAGCTGGCTAATAAAGGGTGGGTGAAACAGATGAGGGTTTGGGGCTTGTTATGTGTCTCCTCTGTAATATGAGTGTAGTTCAGAGATTTGTGTATTTAGTATGGAATATTAGAGTGGGGGTATGTGGGCATGGGAAATGTAGTACATTATACTGTGTATAGGACAAGGGTGTTCCAAGGATATGGGCAGAGTTTGGGCAGGAATTCGTGGAAGGGGCAGAGTTAGTCCCTGCCCCCCACCCAATGCTCCGCTCCTGGCCCCACTCTATGGAGGGTTCTCTGGGAGGAGGGTGCTGGGCATAGGGGTTTGTGGGGGGGGGGGGGGGGGGGGGGGGGGGGGGGGGGGGGGGGGGGGGGGGGGAAGGGGGAGGGGGGGGGGGGGGGGGGGGGGGGGGGGTTGGAGGGTTCATCAAGGAGAAACAAACAGAAGTTTCACACANGGTGGGGGTTTGGGGGGGGGGGGGGGGGGGGGTTTAGCTGGGGGGCACTGTGGTTCTCAATCTGTGGCCCAGGTAACATATTGTGGGCCACATATGTGGTCCACAATGATAAATAGGTTGAGAACCACAATGATAAATAGGTTGAGAACCACAGCTGTAATACCTGGTACCTTCTGATCGTGAAGGTATTTATAAACTGTAATCAAGTCACATCTCAATCTTCTTTTTGATAAATTAAACAGATCAAGCTGTTTAAATCTCTCACACTAAGGGAATTTCACCAGTCATCAAATTATTTTTGTTCCTTTTCTTCACCCTCTCCATTTTTTTCAACACCCTTTTAAAAATGTGGCTACTAGAACTGTACATAGTATTCCAGTATCCGTCTCCCCAGTGCTGTATACAGAGGTAAAATCATCTCCCTGCACCTCATTACTCTCCTGTTTATACATTCACGGATCACGTTAGCCATGTTCCCACAGCATTGCACTGGGAGCTCGTGCTGAGATGCTTGTCCACTGTGATTCTTAAATCCTTTGCAGAGTCACTGCTTTGGAAGATACAGGCCCCTGTTCTATAGACATGGCCTGCATTCCTTTTCCCTAGATGTACAACCTTGCCTCTGGCTGTATTAAAACACATTTTGTTTGAATGGGCCCGGCTTACCAAGGGATCCAGATCACTCTGTATCACTGCCCAGTCCTCCTCATTATTTACCACTCAGTCAATCTTTGTGTCATCTGTGTATTTTTCCAGCAGTGACTTGATGTTAACTCCCAGATCTTTGATGAAAATGTTGAATAGCACCAGACCTAGTACTGATCCTATGGAACTCCATGAGAAACACTCCCATTCAATGGTGATTCTCCATTGACAACAACTTCTGGAGATGTGTCAGTTAGCCAGTTCTTATTCCACCTAAGGAGTGCTCTGTTGATATTGAATAGTGCTAATGTTTTAATCAGAATGTCATGTAGACATTCCAAAGGTCACATAGGAAGTGTATGGGGGAATCGGGAATTTAACCCAAGTCTTGAGTCCCACTCCTTCCTCTCCAATTGCACATACTATAATTTTGCAGCAGTGGAGTTTAATGGTCTCTTTAGGTGTTCCTATGGCGGTTGGATATTCTGTAGGCATCCCTGTGGTATTTATGATCCCAGGGCCGCCCGGGGGGGAAGGGGGGCAAGTGGGGCAATTTGCCTTGTGCCCCACAGGGGCCCTCACAAGAATATAGTATTCTATAGTATTGCAACTTTGTTTTATGGAAGGGGCCCCCGAAATTGCTTTGCCCCAGGCCCCCTGAATCCTCTGGGCGGCCCTGTATGATCCCCATGAAGTGCTTACCCCCTGCAGGATTACCTGTGGCATTTGTTCTGCTACAACAGTCTTGGCAGTAGCTATAATTCTCTTCGGAGTCTTTGCTGTATTTCTGATGCCCAGGGGAATGCTGGGGGAGGTTAGAACCCCTGTAGTAGTTAGAACAAGAGCCTTTGTGGGGGCTCTTAAATCTTGAAACCTTCGGCATGTCGTCAGCCCTGCATACCGGCCCAAGTCCAGGGCATAACTGAAGAGGTCTGCAGCCCGTGGCTGTGCTTTTGTAAATGAAAAGCCCTTGGTTGTATGTGTGCCTAAGTTAGTAACATAATTATATCTACCCAGCTGCTCTTTTCCCCCATTGTGAGCATGTGCTACCAGTGCCATTCACTGGGCTCTTGATCTAATATCACTGTTTTTTTGAATATCAAACTTGGGGCTGTGAAGGTGTCTTATGTTAGCACCTAGTGCTTATGTCCGGTCTCTATTCTACAGAGCAGTCAGGAAAAATACAAGAGGATCCAGACCCACAGGTCCCTCCTGTACAAGGCAGTGAACTGCAGTGGGGAATTTTCCAGCAAGGTGGGGCTTTGATTGGGTGGCTGCTGATGCTGCGGAAAGATCCTTAGAGCATCTCCTCGTACCTGATGAGCAGAGCAGGCTGTGGGTTATGAGGGCTGTGCTCATGGGGAAGAGAGAGAGAACACTGCTAAAAATGCCTACTCTGAATTCGTGGCCATGCAAGGGAAGCTAAATAGAGACAATCACACTTTGCCCCGAGGGTTAATGGCCTGCTGCTGAAATACTAATTGCTGTGAATTGTGTCCATCAATTATTGCAAAGAGTTGTGGTCTCTCTGTAGATGCAAGAGGTGGAAGGAGTCTGGATTCGTTCAGTGAGGCACAGCACAGAAAAGCCCACTGCTGACAGCTATGGGGGCTGGATGGCTCATAGCTCAGAAAGCTGGTAATGAATGGGAGACACAGAGGCAGCCTAGGCTGGGTTTAAGCAAATTGTTCCCTCCCATTGGGCATCTGTTTGGTGTCTTTGGTATGCTTGGTCCAATTCTTAGTGGACTGATGTTCACATCACAGAAACCAACCTCACAGTTGGTACTGTTTGGCTCCCTGGCTGGCAATCTTTAGACTGACTAGGCAAAAGGAGACTGAAGTACCCTGTCACCCTACAGGTGGACATTGTAGGTCAGGTTTGAGGCACAGTTGAGGGCAATCGGAGGAAGCTCATGCTGATCCGTGGCTAAATCAGGCACTTCTGTCCCTAGGACTGTGAATCTGACATTTCCCCAGCATCAGGCATCAACTGTGAAAAGTTCAACAGCAGCTAGAACTGATTGATTGGATTATTCACTGGGAAAATGTGTTGCAAATTAACTCCTTTTATTGGCAAATGGATCTTGATTTTTGAGAAAAGTATCAATTATTTGGTGAATAGTTTTTGTGCAAACACATTTCAGCCTGTGTTCAATTTGACTATTTCCTTTTTATGGTGTGTGACCGACCACCCAAGTCACATGATAGATTTTCTGCTCCATGATTGGATGACTGAGATTTTTTAAAGCAGGGAAACAGCATGATGTGTAGCAAATAATAGATAATGCTGCCACATATGAATTTTCAGATGAATCAACTGTGCTAAGTTTGTGAAACTTCTGGGACTTGTGAACATTTTCCTGTCTGCCCAATAGCCTTTTAAATATTTTCAAACAATGAATAACCTGACCCCACAAGTAACAGCAAACTGAACTCAGCTCTTGCATTCACAAACACATTCATAATTCACTGTTGTATTCTTCTGCTTAGTGCCTACACAAAGAGCACTTTTCAGCCTTCATGGCATGATGCAGCCATGAGCTAATTCCTACAGCACCCCTGCAGAGTACGGCTGGTCTACACACAATTTTTGTACTGATTTAACTACATCAAAACAATTGAAACAATGTCAAAATAAGCTGTAATGATGTAAGTACCTTCAGACTGGGATAACTGTGCCTACACTTGGGGGTTGTACCCATTTAATTACATCTGTTTCTAAACTGGTATAGTTAAATCAGCACAAAAACTGTCTGTTGACCAGCCCTGAATGTTATTGTTATTTTTATAGATGGGGAATCTTGAGCAGAGAGTTTGAGTGTTTTGCCCAGGGTTACAGGAAGTCCATTTCAGAGCCACCTTTAGAACTCGGAAATTCCTGCGTGTCAGTCCTGTGCTCAGATGATTAGATGACACTCCTCTGCTTACAAATTACAGCTGAGTGGGAAATGGTTTTCCCATCCTGAGAAAATATTTGAGATTACAACATTTTTTCCTGCCCAAAATTGGGACTAAAGGATGAAATCTTGAAAAATGTTGCAAACCGACAAACTGTTTAAAAAAAAAAATCAGTTCACGTCCATCAAAGCATTTTGGTTTGATCACTTTGAAATGTTTCCTTTTATCTTGGACCACTTAATTTTTTTTAGTATAATTTAGCTCCAATTTTGAAATGAAAATTTGTTTTGAACCAAGAAATTGGCATTTTTTGTTTAGAAGATGTCCAAACAGGATGTTTCAACAATTACAAAACTTTTTTTCCACATTTTTTCAGGTTGAGAAAGTTGTCAAAACCAACACTTGCCTGTGAATGGTTTTGGTTTCATGGAATCAACCTTTTTTCCCCGACAGGAAAATGTGTTTGCTGAAAATTTCCCAACCAGCTCTACTAAAAATTAAATGAACAAACCAGAGAAAACTCCGTTTATAAAGAATATTTAATTATTCTTATTATTTGTATTGCAGTACCATTCAGTGCCCCCCCTCCAAATCAGGATTGGGGTTCCATTAAGCTGAACACTGCACAAACATGTAGGAAAAGTTAGTCCCTATCTGCAAAATTTATAATCTAGATTATACTCTAGTACTGAATAGGAACAGCCTCAAATGTCATCATAACACTGAAATAATCTTTGGTATTTAGGATGATTGCTGTAGAGAAATGTAGCGTTGTTGCCCTTGGGGATGGTAAAATGGTTGTTGTGAGCTGTGGGGCAGCTGGAATTGTCCCACAATACCACCAGACCTTGCCTGCTGTAGCAGCGCTCCCTTGGGTTGTCTATAAATGAAGTCACTGTATTCCAATGAAACCACCTGCCCAGGTAACAGAAGAACAGTAGGAACATCCATTGAGCTGGGCAAAAACTTTCCTTCACGACTACTTCTTTTTTTTTTTAAGGCAACTACTTTTATGACAATATTATGATACTAACAATAAAAAGAGAGATTTAACATTCTTGCTGGCATTGGGAATCTATTGTTCAGTCTGTTTACCTCCCTTTTGTTCTGCAAAATGATTAATCGTCTCCTTGGACAAGGTTGTCCTCCAAATTATACTAAATTGCTGGTAATTTCTGTAATATTTCTCACTTCGCACAGTAATGATTTATTGTTTACAGATTCTCTCGACAGGATTGCCTTTTGGGAACATTCTGTTCGGCTGCTTTGGAGTCCTGCAGGGATAAAAAACAGAGCAGCCCAACTCTCTGAAATGCTCCAGCGGGATCAAGAACCTTAATGGGGATCTAATTTCACCACCACAACCTTGCTTTTACCTCTCCCTTCCTGGGAGAGTTAAGCCACTGCTCCTGTTTTTGATTCTTCTGGAGTAACTGTTCTGCAGCTTTGGAACATGGGGGAAGGATGGGATAGAGCCAGGCTGTGTGAAAATGTTTTATCTGCCCTTAGTGAATGGCCCTGTTCCCTTGTTATTTAGCTTGCACAATGGGAATCTAGCTAGTACCATGGGTCAGTGCATTGTTCTGAACCTTTCGTACTTGCCTCTGTAATTGCTCTGTAATTCCAGGTCATAGTTGCCACTGTTTGAAAGCTATAAATGTGGATGTTTGGGAGGTAAAACAGACACAAATGCAAGGATTTAACACCACTAATACAGCATAGGAAAAATAGAGATTTTGATTCCATAGATACGAATTGAAGAAAGAGAATTGTCCGGAGATGCACAGAGAAGGGGGTCAGGAAATGGTATTTTGGTAAAATATAAAGACTGTCCCACCATATTAGCAATGGTTCCATAGTGTGTATGTCAGGTCCTAGCCAGGCCTGGAAATGAAAGTGCCAAAATGTCATTGGGAAAGTTGTTCTTGTGGTATTTGCAGCTGAGATGACAGTAGGGAGGAGTTGGTATCTCCGGGAAAAGGCTGACCTCTTTCCCCTGCATCCCTGCTCCCTTTTGCACTCCCCAAATGTGTGGCTAGTTTAGATCAAATTCTGGGTAATCAATCACACTTTTGCTGCTTTACCTAATCATTCCAATCTTTGAGGTTTGCATGGTACAACTTAGCATACTGTGCAGTTGATTTCTGTGAGCATAGGTGCCTCTTTCCCCTTGTTTCCATGGTCACTCATTTCTAATGTCAGTGAAGTGTCCCTTGGATAAGGGAACAGCTGGCAGGTGATCTGCTGTGCTACAGTGAGGAGGGATCTAGGATTTGTCCTATCTCAATTGTTGGGTGTCCAGCTTGAGAGACTTGAGAGAGGCCTGTCTCAAGTCAGGCACCCAACAACTGATGCACCCCAAAGCACAAGTCACTTTGGAAAACATAAGTCTCTGTTTTTCTCATTTCCAGGGGCATTTTTATTACCTAAAGGCACAATCTGTGGAGTGGAAATAACATCATCTTGTCTTCTCATGGCATTACAGCACCTGTGGGAATGTAAAATGATCCGATCTTCTGCTATTTTGGCCCATGAAAAACATAGGGATAAATACAAACACAGCATGTCCATCTGTATTTGGATTTACCTGAATCCCAGGGTTTGGGTTATTCAGATGTTGGCAGACCCTGAATGCACAGTCTTAGCTATTTTTCCTCTCCATGAGTTCAAATCTGGGCTTTTGGTGACAAGTGAAATTGATTTAATCTGTCTAAAGGTTTGTTCTTATGACCAAACCATGCCATGATTGGCAGTCTCTTCTCTAGAGAAGTCCATCCCTGGATTATCAGTGGTTGCTGTGCATTTTGGGATTGAAGTATCTGGGCAGAACTTCTGTTTTATTCTACTTTAAATTGTTCCGTTTTTATCAAAAGTGTTCAGGTTTTCATAAAAAAAAACTGAAAAACCAATTATTTTCAGCAACCAGAAGACATATCTTTTTTTTTTTTGGTTTGTTTGTTTGTTTTCAGCACCTGGTTGCCAACAAACAAATATTTTTCGTTTGCTTTTTTGACAAAAAAACAAAAATTTTAGATGTTTAATTTTTCTTGAAAAATTTCCAATAGTTTGTTGTTGAACATTTTCAAAGGAAAAAAAAATCATTTCCTGACTAGCTCGAGTCATGACTAGGACCATACAGCTTGTGTGGAGGCATTTGCCAGCCCTGATCCCAGGCAGAAGCTCTGGTTTTCCTTGCTTGTTTGTCAGTGATGCATTTAGAATCATAGAATATCAGGGTTGGAAGGGACCTCAGGAGGTCATCTAGTCCAACCCCCTGCTCAAAGCAGGACCAATCCCCACCTAAATCATCCCAGCCAGGGTTTTGTCAAGCCTGACCTTAAAAACCTCTAAGGATGGAGATTTCACCATGTCCCTAGGAACCAATTCCAGTGCTTCACCACCCTCCTAGTGAAAAAGTTTTTCCTAACATCCAACCTAAACCTCCCCCACTGCAACTTGAGACCATTACTCCTTGTGCTGCACTTCTGGAGGGTCATAGGCCTTATGGCTCTGTCACTTCAAAGCATATCCCTCTTAATGGGATAGCTGTCCATGACCTTTCACAAAGGACTTTCCCATCCTTCCTCCTGCTTCTCTCCCCCACCCCCAGTTCCCTTAATGGACAAAGGCTTACTTTACCAGAAGATTCCTTTTATCAAAAGAAGCCATATACAGTTCCAGAGACGAGCACATTGCAGCTTGCGTATCAGGTTTCCCAGAATCTGGATATACAAGTAGAGGTGAATTCTGGATTTGATCAAGGTGATCACTCCTAATGGAGAAACCTGTCCTTGCCTTGAATAACAAACTGTAGCTATATATATACAGATGCCACAGGGATCCAAACCCGGAACCTTCCACATCAAAAAACAACAACCCTTATCTCATGAGAAAGAAGGGGACTATCTTTATCAGTCAGTACCAGTGGCAGGCTGTTTTCCTGGCTGGGGGCCAGCTGCTTGGGGGAAATATGATTACATCCAATAAACCAGCATGTGGCACTTGCAAACAGGAAGACATTCCCTCCTTTGCTGCATTTCCTGATAGATTTCTGAGAACATTCTGTCTGAAAGTGGGCCAAAATACCACCTTCTTAAAGCCTCTGACAGTTTTCTCTGTCTGCAAAGAACCTTGAAATAGGGTTGTAGCTTGTGCTTTTTTATTATTCTTTTTTTTCAACTCCAGGGCTGTAGCTTTAGATCATTATTGGAAACATTTTTTCAGGGTTAAGTGTCTTCCTGGTTAAAGGAAGGGAAGCCATTTACCCAGGGTTGGCTCTGGCTTTTTGGCCGCCCCAAGCAAAAAAAAAAAAAAAAATACAGGGCGGCCAGAACGGCAAAGCAAAAAAACCCCCAAAACCTGGGGCGGGGCTGGAGCGCAGGGGCAGGGGGACCGGCTAGCGGGGGAAAGGGGGAGGGAGTGGGCGGGAGAAAAAGAGAAGGGGGGCGGCCAGGGCTACAGCGGGGGCACTGCCACGCCTCCTGCCACCTGCCGGGAGGGCTCCGCTCCGGTCAGTGGGGAGGGAAGGACGAGGACTGCCCTACCGGGCTTGCTGCAGGGTGCTCCAGTCCTCCGCGCTGCCGCCCCCTACAGGGCGGCCGGAGCGGAACAACAACAACAAAAAAAAGCGGCCGTGCCGCCCTAGGATTGGGCGGAATGCTGCCTCGAACAATCCACCGCCCTAAGCTTGCTCGGCTGGTGCCTGGAGCCGGCCCTGCATTTACACCAAAGTGCTAGTTCTACTTGAAATTATTAAATGAAAACTAAAATCCAAGAGTTTCATAGTTGATCCCATTCCCAGTGTGGCTGAATATCCCCCTCCCCCTTGGTGTTATATGGCCAGCATGTTCTTTCTATCACCAGTTGTTTCTCCTCACTGTTGTTTGAAAAATCCTATATGCTGTAGGACTATAAACCATGCATGTTAGTGCTCTTAAGATTCACATCTGACTCCTTTTGTTCTCTGCCAAGGGGCAGATGTCTCGGCTAATGTTTTATGGATGCAGGAATCTGACTGTTTGGAAAGGATCTGACCATGCATGGTCTCTTTTCAGCTGCTAGGGTGATGATTCATCTCATTCTACAGCCAACTGTGTCACAAACCCCATGTGTTGGCATATACCCCATTGCCTCTTGCTTTGTTGTCCAAAGTGTGAATGAGGCATACAGACTCAGCTGTCCTCTTGCCTCTCCAAGGGCTGAGGCCCATGTGTACAGTGGCATTAGAGGACTTGGTTCTGTTGCTGTAGCCACCCTTCTGTGGATAGATAGAGAACTTTGGTCTTCAGAGCTGTCCATATGGCGAAACTCACTGTGTGGTGTCCTTTTCTTGTTCTCTGTTGTTGTACATCTGCTCTCACCTCTGTCCTTACCTCTTTTCATTTCTCACCCACATTTAGTTGACCTTTCTGTCTTTGTGGCCACATCCTTCTCCTCTCCAAAACAAAAACATTCAAAATGTCATGCAAAATTAAATTAAAAAAATTGGGATGGGTGTGTGTGTGTCAATTGATACATTTCATTTAAATAAATTCAAAACATTTCATTCTGATTGTGCCCTTTTAAAAGGGTTTTCCTATAGAAAACAATGAATTTCATTTCGAACAGTTGTTTTGAAACAAAATATCAAAACATTATGTTCTGAAATGTCAACAGGCAGGTGTTAGCATTATCAAAATGCTCCATTGATGAAATTTTGTTTAAAACCCCCCAAATCGACACACCTTTTGAAAGTTTTGATTTAGCTGTAAATGGCATATTTCACTGAGAAAAGTTTAAATGTCTGACCAGCTCTAATCATTATTATTATTCCCATATAATGGATGGGGAAACTGAGGCACGAAAAAGGAACTTGCTCAGAGCCACACAGGAAGCCCGTGTCACAGCTGGCACCCAGCTCTCCTGACTCACTATCCAGTGCCTTGTCTACAATCTAGTCCATGATGTTTTTGACAAAAAGAGAAACCATGTGAGAAGGGAGCCCCTGCTTTTGAAGAGGCGGGATAGGAGGGAGTTGCTGTTCTTTCCCTGGAAAGCATTTAGCAGCCCTGGTCCCAGACAGAAGCTGTGGTTTTCCTTGCTTGTTTGTCAGAGAGGCATTTCAGCAATTCTGGAGTGTCACGGCGCTTCTGGCTCTGTCACTTCAAAGCTTATCCCTCTTAATGGAATTTCACTCCATGCCCTTTCACACGGGAGTTTCCCATCCCTCCTCCTGCTTCTCTCTGCCACCCCCAACTCCCTTCCTCTTTGCATGAATTCTTTATGGACAAAGGATTATTTTACCAGAAGACTCCTCTGATCAAAGGAAACCTTATCCCGTTCCAGAGACGACAAGCGCATCCCAGTGAAATCACAGAAATTAGGTCAGGTCTGTGCTTTTCTAAGTCTCTGGGACCTGGTTGCTGAACAGTGATCAGCTGATAACTTTTGCTTGCTGCCCTGTTTATTATGTGGATGATAGTCCTGGTCACTTGGCCCCCCGCTCTATACATACATACATACAACACCCCTCCCACACACACCCTCCTTCCTCCCTCCCTGGGGAAGAAGCTCAGCAGCCAGAGATTTCTCTCACATATGTTGGAAGTATTCCCTGGGAGTAGCAGGGCAGAGCCAATCATTTGCAACAGGCTCTTTCACGGAGGGCAGCTGTGCTTTCTACCCTTGATCAGCTCTTCTTTGCTGCCTTGAAGTGAAAAGTAAAATTCAACCCATGATTCCTTCATGAAGGGAACCCAGCCAAATCAGCTGTCCCTTTTCTTATTCACCATCCTCTACTGCCAGCATATTTCACACTCAAGTTATCCTCATGGGTCAGCCTGTCTGAGACAGCTCTGTGGGTGGAAGAAGTATGCGCCTACAGTGGAAACCCTGAGGAATCTTTAGGTAGCTAGCTGTGTGGGTGTCATTCATAGAAATGTACAGCTGGAAGGAACCTGTAGAGATCATCTACTCCACCCCACGCCCCCTCCCTCATGCTGAAGAAGGACCAAGTATACCTAGACCATCCCAGCAGGTGTTTGTCCAACCTTTTCTTTAAAATCTCCAGTGATGGGGATTCCATAACCTCTCTTGGAAGCCTGTTCCAGAGCTTATCTATTCTTACAGTTAGAAAGTTTTTCCTAATATCTAACCTACATCTCCCTCACTGCAGTCTAAGCCCATTACTTCTTGTCCTACCTTCAGTGGACATGGAGAACAATTGATCCTTGTCCTCTTTATAACCGCCCTTAGCATATTTGAAGACTGTTATCAGGTCCCTGCTCAGTCTTCTTTATTCAAGTCTCAATGCACCCAGTTTTTTTAACCTTTCCTCACAGGTCAGGTTTTTCAAACCTTTTACATTTGTGTTGCTCTCTAGTTTGTCCATCTCTTTCTGAAAGTGTGTTGGCCCAAACTGGACATGGCACTTCATCTGAAGCCTCACCAGTGCTAAGTAGAGTGGGACAATTACCTCCCTAGTGTCCTATACAACACTTCTGTTAATACAAGAATATTAGCTTTTTTTTTCTTTCTTGCAACTGCATCACATTGGTGACTCACATTTAATTTATGATCCACTATAACCCCCAGATCCTTCTCTGCAATACCGTTGCCTAGCCAGTCAGTCCTCATTTTGTAGTTGTGCATTTGATTTTTCCTTCCAAAGTGCAGTACTTTGCAGTTTACTGAGTTTCATCGTGTCAATTTCAGACCAATTCTCCAATTTATCAAGATCAGTTTGATAAAAATAGAGCAGTCTGGAACTTCCTGCTCACCCAGGGTGCAATTCACCCCATGCAGCAGGACAGCACAAAGATCTATGCAACATTTTAAATCCCACAAATGCCTTATTTTGAGGACTTAAATGAGGCATTGGGTTGGGCTAGTTCTCTGCACAGGGGTGAATGCCACCCACAGGGAGAGAATCCCAATCAAACACCAAGTATAGGTGCAAGAAACGCTTTTTTGTATGCATTTCTATTCAGTTTCCCTTCTCCCTTTCAGGCAGCTGGACAACTGGATCTGGAAGTTCAGGTAAAACAGACTCCCTCCCTAGCTGTAGCTCTTGCAGTACTTCTCAGTCCTGACTTGCCAAACATCCCACTTTCCCAATCCTCTGTCCCCACACCTACAACGCTTCCAGTGCAATTCAATTCTGGCTTGCATCACATCACTGACCTTCTGGTCCTGGGCCTTTTCTGAGAAAGAGCCTGCGAGCCTGTTCCAAGATCACATGACAGCTGGCTGCATAGTCTAGGCAACATTCACCGGCTCTAGATGGAGGACTCAGTTGTAGCCACCAAATTCATTTCACGTGTATGTAGTAGGCAGCAAGATTTGAACTTGGCTCTTTGGGGAGGAAGGGTGGTGTGGTGTTAACTCCCCCCTAGCACTGTCTGGAGTGACAATTGGATTCTCAGATCAAGCCAATGTTAAGAAATATCAATGGAGAATTCAGTCTCCTGGGAATGGATGAACAACTCCTGGCCTTCCTCACGTGGCAATGAAATGCTTTGCTTGGGGAGGGCATGGCCAGTGCTGAAACCCTGAAGGGGAGATGGAATAGCTTTTAAGGTAGCAGTGACCAAGCTCTCTCTCTGGAACATGCGTTCTTGCCATGGCCCCAAAGCATCATTAATCTCAGGCAGATGACCTTTCTTCCAGCTCATTAACATCAAATGCTAAAGAGAAGGAGGGCAGAGCCATTATGTAGCAATTTATATGTAAATGCATCAGGGACCAAATAAAAGTGAGTCCATTGGCATTCATTAAGAAAACAGCATTACTGGGGCAAGTTCGGAAAGGTCTGTGTTTTCAGAATTTAGCAGAACAAAACAAAACACATTTGCTAACCGCCCGGTCAGCCTCTGTTCCCAGACTCTGACCTTGCGGGTTTAAAATCCCAAACACGCTTGCAAATGTGTACACATAGGCATGCTAGGAGCTTAACTGATTTAATGCATTGGTCTTCCAACTCCATCGACCTAGCTTCAAACTGGAACGAGGAAGGTCCAAGGGGCTATGGCTAGGAGTGGTAGGATCAAAGTTAGCTAAAGGAAAACCAGACTGAAACATCCCACCTGGGAGTGTGAAATAGGCTCCAATAGATGTCCCCTTGATGCCGAGTTATTCAACTGGACAAAGTACTGAAGAAAATATGGGGCCAGGCTCTGCTCTCAGTTATGCAGGAGTAACTCCAGTGGCTTGATGAGGGCTGCGTTAGCCCAAAACCTCCTGCTCACCTCTTTTGTCTAGGATTCTTTCATATGATTCTAGACCTGCCCTTAGTAGCCCAGAGTGTGCAGCCCCTGATGGACAGGGAAAGAACAACCCCCTCCCTTCCACTGGGTCTCTTGGCTGGCCCACATCACATGTTGTGGGGGTGAAGATACTTGTCATTCTTCTCGCTCACCCTTGTTACTTAGAATGGGAACATAATACTTAAACTGAGCCTACCTGTGCTCCACTTTAGGGCTGCTTCTGCCAGCAATAGATGGGAATTAGGGAGAGCTTCAGGCTCTGTTCCCAATTTTAATCCACAGCATTCAAGAAGGTATAACACTAGGCAACATACATTTGTTCATCCCTAATCAAATCAGTAGACTATTTTACAGCAATGGCCCCAAGTACTGCAGCTGCCAAGAATGTTACTGCAGGGAATACTTTAGAATATTTTTATATACACAAGGGAGTAGCCTACACGTATCTCTTTGTAGCCCTGGAAAGGTTTGCCTCTGGTGCAAGTCTGGCTTGGATCAAATGGAAATGAGTTGGTAGATCTCAGATTCCAACCCAAAACCTAGAGCTCCTTTGTCTGCACCACAAGACTGGCGCCATTTGGTTTCATCGGCAGTATCTGCTCAGAAGAAACTGAAGTCTGGAATTGCAGAGGCAAACTGGCAGAGCTGTCTGTTCAGGATTCATGGTTCTGTCAGGCCTCCGTAGTCACAACCAAAGGCCTCAGAAACCAATATCCTTATCCCCATAGCCCCCCAGTAAGTTGCTCATCCTTCACTGCTGACCAAGCGTGACTTTCCTCTGAAAGCTGCCGGCTAAAGCGCGCTTCCTGTACCAGCTCCACAAACAATAGCAGTGCTCAGGACGGTTTTCATGTCCAGAGATGCACAGTGCCAGCAGTGGAAGAGGAGTGAGGCTTTGGCTTTCCGCTTTCTAATTGATGAGCAGGATGTTTGTGCAGCTGTGTTAATGAAGCTTACAGAAGATTTGCTGCAGAGGGTTTACTACTCCAATGTACTGTTTACAATGCAGTAATTAGGTTAGGGTATATTCCAGTTGGCTTCTTGCAACATCTTGGTGCTCAGCATTATGGGTAACAGTATGCAAATGACAATAGCTGCAGTGAGACCTTTTTTCTCTTTGAAAACAAACAAAAAAATCCTACTAAGGTTCTCTGCTTTTCTCCGTTGTCTGGTGTTAATTCAACAAGGCATGGTTCACTTGGGCCTCTCCTACAAAACATCACGATCTATGAACAAAAATGTCCTGGATTTTTCTTGTTTTCCTTATTTGTCTTTCAACAGCTGCATAGGAGAAAAATATTTAGAGAAGGGGAGATAATGAAAAACAGTAGTGAAGTCATAGCCCCAACATCAAATATACAAGAAGATATGTCCTGTAAGAGATGCACAATATCAAAGTGTCAAGCAAAAAAGAGCACATGAACACTGTATAATGTGGTGGAAAGACATAGCAGAAGCATAATAAGTGCCATCAGCCCAGGCTCGTCCTCAAAGCACTCTCCCTTCTCTGGTTTCCAAACATGCATTTTATAGCCCTTCTGCTGGGCACCTGTACAAAGAGAGGGCTAAACTAGAGTGAACGCCTTGATCACTGTGGACCGGGGAGTGCCCTGGCGCCCTGTTAGTCAATAAAACACACCACAATTGAGGTGTTGCCTTTCTTGTTATTTGTTTCCAGCATGATGGGCATGACAAGCCACACACTGTTGCTCTGGGATCCTCAGTGGTGCAGCAGCAGGATCAGCCTTGGTAGAGCTTTCAGCTGCATCTGTTGGCAGGGTGACCATCAAGAGGTGTCTTAGAACACCGCTAGAACAGGCGTGGGTTTAAAAAGCACTATATAGTAGAAGCTCTAATTTAGGAAAGCACAGACTGGTTTTCAGCCAATTGGGTTAGTTCTGGCACATTTGCTTTGAAAAAAGACATGGCTTTGTCTGCAACCCAATAAGGTTCTGTGCTAACATCTGTTTAATTTCTTACTGGAAACGGATGACACAGGGGTATAACTATCAGTCCGAAATGTAGGCCTTTCTACTGCCCCTGCATACAGGGTACCCCCTGTTATGCTATGTTAGACCTGCATAAGAGGCCTGGTTTTCCTCCATTTGAGGTCATCTATAGAGCTGGCTGGGAATTTTTTGACAAAAAGTTTGATGCCTCAAAACAGAAATTTTATGCGGGGAAGGGTCCGGTGTGATTCGAAAAAAGTTTCAGAATTGTCAAAATGTCTGATTCTGACATTTTCCAAGGTGCAATTCATTCAAGTGAACTTACTATTTCAAAATTGAAGCTAATTTGTAATACTTTTTTTTAAACAAGGTCAAAATCTAAACACACAGTTTCAAAATTATCAATTTTTTAAATTAATTATCAAATTAATAACCTACTCTTGAAGCCGCAAAACTATCCTGTCTGTGGGTGTGTCTACACTGCAAAGAAAACCCCTGGCACTGGGTCTCAGAGCCCGGGTCAACTGACTTAGGTGGTTGGGGCTTAGGCTGCGGAGCTAAAAATAGCAGTGTAGATGTATCCGCTCATGCTGGAGGCAGGCTCTGTGACCCTCCCCGATCATTGGGTTTCAGAGCCCTGCCTCAAGCCCAAGCAGAAATGTTTCCATGGCTATTTTTAGCCCTGCAGGCCGAGTGTAGACATTGTGTCTGTGCCCTATATCTTACATGTGTGGAGGTCACTAACAACACAGGTAAGTGTGAACAAAAGCTTGTGCCCCTGAATGTTCACAAACAGCAAATCAAAACAAGGCCAAACTGAACAGCCTTTGGGAGTGAATATTTGCAACCACTAGGCTGCTTTGTGCAAAGGGACTGGAAACTCCTTTAAAGGGCAGCTAGGGATTCCCTTTGTAAGGAAACCCCTTGGCTGCATGAAGCTGGTGTAGTGCTGTACCATGTAGAGGGTGTGTCAGGGCACCAGAAAGAGACAGGGCACGTCAGCAGCAGGGCTGAATTGGACCAGTCCCCAGCTAGTGGACCACACCCTAAGGGCTGCTGCAGCTACTTGCTCTAAGTTTTGGTTGGGGCCAAAGTGTCCTTGGTGGTGGCCTCAGGATCAGAGTGTTGGAATTTAGCTTAGAGCAGGGGTAGGCAACCTATGGCACACGTGCCAAAGGTGTCACACAAGCTGATTTTCAGTGGCACTCACACTGCCCAGGTCCTGGCCACCAGTCCGGGGGGCTCTGCCTTTTAATTTAATTTTAAATGAAGCTTCTTAAACATTTAAAAAACCTTATTTACTTTACATACAACAATAGTTTAGCTATATATTATAGAAAGAGACCTTCTAAAAACATTCAAATGTATTACTGGCACACGAAACCTTAAATCAGAGTGAATAAATGAAGACTCAGCACACCACTTCTGAAAGGTTGCCGACCCCTGGGTTAGAGTAACCTTTCCCCCCATCATGTTAGTGGCGCTCACTGTTTTTGAACCATTGAACCAACTCTCTTCTCCTCCATTCCCCACCGATAACGATACAATGGTTCATTATTGCTGTGGCATGTAGCTGCAGACTGGGTAACCTTATGATGAAGTGGGGCCACAAAAGAGCTTTGCAACAAGGTGACTCAAGAGGGAGTGTCTGAGTTGGTGGAGGTGCTAATACTGTATTGATTTCCCTGCGTTTTTACAATTATAAAAGTGTTTTCAATAAGCAGCATGAGCAAATCCTCAAATCCCCAAAGGCTTAACTGGCTTCTTCCTTCCTCTTTGAAAAACAAAACAAAAAAATTAAACTCACAAGCAAACCATAAATAATCAGAAGAGCAAGATAGGATTGCTTTGATATTGGAATGTGACTGGGTTATTGCTTTTGTTTTTTTATCCTACACCATATTAACTTTCATAATTGCCACAGAAGAACTTTTGTAATTACACAAGTACCCTTGTGCATGAGAAAGTTTGTGTGAGCACTTGTGTTTCTCTGGGCCTGTGTGTTTGCAAATGTGTGTGAGAATCTGGGTTTGAAAGTGTATCTGTGAGCGTGTGATAGTGTTCATATTGTATCTGTGTTTTTGTGCATTTCTCTGTGTGTTTAGCGTTAGGGGCAGTATCTGGGAATGTATTTATTGTATGTTTATCTAAACTTCTGTGTGCCTTTATATCTGTGAGTATCTCTGTGTGTGTGTGTGTGTGTAGATCGGTGTGTATCTCTGTGCGTGTCAGTGTCTAGAGCTGTATGTTTCTCTGTGAATCTGCATTTGTGTTTTTTCATATTTCTCTGGGACTGTAAATCTGTGTTTGTGCATATTGTGTTTGTGCAACATCTGTGTAAGGATGCATCTGTCCCTGAGTGTTTGTATTTGTATCTGCTGCTTCTTGTGCATCAAGGATGTCTAAGAAGTTGAACATAGGAGGAAAATGGCACATTTTGTCAGAGGGTAGAGTTTACAGTGAAAGCCAATTTAGAATGATAGCGCTGCATTTCTGCTGCTCAACGTTGCTTATTGGAGCACGGAGCTAAAAAGATTGTGGCATTCAAAGGAAATAATTTATAAACAGCAGATGTTTCATAAACTGTGATAAAAAAACTACGCCGTGTATACATGCGCCTTGACTTGCAAAAAGGTATCTAGACGGAGCAGCTGCTGGAAAAGCCAGGGGAGGTCAGCTGCAGAGTGGCAGTAAAATGCACACACAATGGCGAGCGCTTAATAAGAAATTTCAAAAGCGATGCAAAGAGGGGATCCAAGGGAAATTAATCTCTTGCATTTTCAAAAGAAATAGGAAAATGATGTGAAGTGGGGGATGGGGTAGGGAGGAAAATGGAAAAAAATAATAAATAAAGATGCAGTAAAGTTGGGCTGAGATTTGAAATAATTATATTGCACACTCTGAGCTGACCTGGGGTATTTTGCAACTGGCAAGCTGAAGTCTGACCTGGTCCCTCTCTTCCCCGGGCCTGGGTTCTGAGATAGTGTTGCTGCCACTGGGGAGATGGGGAGGCAGCTGGGGCTGTCACTCTTTCCCAGAGTGCCTCTTTGATACAGCTGTAAAAATTTCATTTTAGACATCAAAGTGCCTTTTAATTCCAGCCTTCAGTTTGATTGATTTCATTTCATCTGCATCCACCAAATAACGATGCCAGGATTCCAGCAAGTGTCCTTCCAGTACTCTAATTATGCGCTTTCCTTTTTGTAACTGGCCCGCCTCCCTTCTTCCCAGCCCTTCTGGAGCAGCCACTTTCTAGTTCCTGTTGCTACCTCGGAAGCTGCATGGCACCAAAGCAGGAGACAGGACATCGCCCCGCCTTTTCTATCTGTGTGAAGTTTCTTGTGGTATGCTTTGTGACCCACTGGCGATAGTGTATTACAGGCCCCATTGGCAGTGGTGGATTAACTATGGGCTAATGGGGCCCATTCCCAGGAGCCCCGGCCAATTGGGGGAGCCATGTAAAAATGGGCAGCCCTGCGCCCCGACTTGCTCCGCCCGCCCACCTGACGCTCCTGCCGGGGAGCGGAGTCAGGGAGCAAGGTCTTGTCCCGCTCTGCCTGCCTGGCGCTCCTGCCAGGGAGTCGGGGTGTGGCGTGGGAGTGGGGCAGGGCAAGCCCCAGCGCCCTGATCCCATTTCCCCGGCAGGAGCACTGAGGGGGGGTGCTCGGTGGGGTGAGGTGGGGTGGGCTGGGGAGGGGCCCCCACTTGCTCTGGTCCAGGCCCCACAAAATTGTAATCTGCCTCTGCCCATTGGTGTCGATCTGCGGAGGATGTGAGTTAGTACAGCCTCTAGCTACAGAAGCTTGGCTCTTGTGGCTCAAGCTGTAGTAGTTTAGGACTCTAGTTCTAGAGGTTCTTGGTTCAGTTCCTGGTGTGTGATCCACAAGGGGGGCTGTCACACTTGCATCGTGTCATGTGATGCCCTCTGGTTGACATCTACCTGTGGCTTTTAATCTTCATGACAAAGTTTCATTCCCGGAGCCACACCTGATGTATCCTCCATATATTTTCTCCAGTCCATCTCATGGCTGTTATTCCTTTTCCACCCCTTGTGTACACCTAGCACTGGCCACTGTCTCTTCCCACAATCTCACCACCATTGGCACGACAGACTTCTTGTCTCTAAACTGGCCATCTTCCTGGGGACTGGGAACACCCTTCCTGCATCTTTGCACCTAAGCAACTTTATCTATTTTCAAACCTCATCAGAAGGCATGTCCTTTTGCCCTGGCCTCGATGGCCCTCTTGTTGTTGTTTTTACCAGCCTCAGAATGGGGTTTACAAACCTCACACCAAAGCTGAGGCAGGGGAAAGGCTGGAGCAATACTGGGCCAGGAAAACTCCACCCCTCAGGCACTGCACTGAGGGTGCTCCAGGGGAAAGCAGCAATATAAAGTGAGGCGGGCAGGGGAGAGGAGAGAACCATTTCCAGGAGGGGCACTGCCCTGACACTTTAGGAGAAGGAATGCTTACCAAGGCGATCTGGCAGTGAGTCTCACTGCAGAGAGCCATATTCAGTAACACCCAGAAATACTTCTTATGACACCCAGAACTACTTTCCCAACAGGAGACATAACCAGCTCAAGGCACTCTTGGGCCTTGGCTACACTTACCCGCTAGTTCGACGGCTGGAAATCGAACTTCTGGGTTCGACTTATCGACTTATGGCTGTTCTGGAGATTGGAAAACAAGTCAGAACAGTAGTTCTGAGTTGTCTTCCCATCAGGAGTTGTGCTAGACTACCTACAGTAGCTGCTATTGGTGTTGATCTGTAGCTCAGAAGCGAAAGGAATGGATCTTTCTGCTGTGGGATTTTCTTGGCTGCCTGTACAACTCTCTGAGCCTCTCCATTCACTTGTTAGTAATATGATCAAAATCATATTTAGTTTAGAATGACTGACTTAAATTCTGCTGCAATGAATTGTGGTCCTTTGTCTATCACTGGTTGTTCCAGAATATGAGCAAAAGTGCACTTCAGTTTCTGGATAACACTGCAACCTGTTATGTCCTTCAAGTACATTATTTCTATATGCCTGGAAAATAAAAAGTTCACTACGACCCCAAGTAATGATGGCCTCTTAATTTGCATAAGTCTGCAGCTAGTCTCTTCCAAGATCTGTCTGGTAAAGGTGTTATTATTGAAGGTTGTTTGGATTGCGTTGGTTTGCTAGTTCTGCAATATTCACATGCAGATACTTTATTATTTGCATCCCTGCTGATGCCGTGCCATCACACTGACTGATTGGTCTGTTCATGGCATTTAGTTAGTCCTTGATGTCCTTCATGGGTGAGGTTTAGGATTTCTCCTTTCATTTCATTTGGAATTATGATGCTATTGCCTTTAATCATAAATTCATTTGACTCAGTTGTCCACATACTACAAAGTAGTTGTTTGTCACTTGCTTAGCGTCCATTAGATAGTTGGGCCAGCTGGCCCTAATGTAACTTAGAATTTCTTGCAGTTGTGTATTTGTCAAGGTTGCTTGTGTAACTGGTGTAGTCCCTTTTCTGACACTGGTCCACATGTCCACAGCATCCACATGCACTTTTATGTTATCTTTGAGCTCCTAGGTAGTTGGGCTCCATGACAGTGTGTCTGCTGTGACCAGATTTGTCCTAGGAACATATTTAGCAATTGCGTTAAATCACTTTATCCTTATCAATAGACGCTGGCATCTCAGCACTGCTTGATGCATGTCTGTTTGGTTGATGAGGTTTACAAGTGATTTATGGTCTATCAGTATAAAAGAATCTAATCCACACAGATATCTGTAAAAGTTCTCACATGCCTGTATGCTTTCCAGGCACTCCTTTTCAATATGTGCATATCGTTTTTTCTGCTTCTGAGTGTGTGAGAGCAAAATGCAACTGGCTTTTGCTCAGTTCCATGTTGCAACAATATACCACCTAGGCCTTAGCTGCTTGCATCCACATTGACCACTGTGGGTTTATTCACATCCTAGTACTTGAGAAATGGAGCTGTTGAGATCATTTATTTTACCTTTTAGAAGGCAATTTCTTGATTTGGCACCCCTAGCCACAGTGTGTTGGACTCTAATAGTTCATCTACTTTTGTCACTATAGAAATGTCTTGCGGGTATTGACCAAAGTAATTTACTATCCCCTGTATGCATTTCAGTTCTGGTATATTTGCTGGTGAATTCAATTCTCCATTTGCTTTTACTTTCTCAGGGCTAGGACTGATTCCATCTTTGTTTATTGTATGTCCTAAAAACTGGATTTGGGGTAGGTGGAAAAAGCAATTTTCCTTGTTTACCTTCAGCCCAGATTGACAGATTAGGCTTGTAACCTTGAGGGTTTTGGTGTGTTCTTCCATTGAAGAACTTTATATCAAAATGTTGTCTATGAAAACTACAACTCCATTTGTGTTTGTGAACAGTTCTGCCATCTTTCTTTGGAAAACTTCAAATGCACTGATAATTCCAAAAGGTGAAAGCAAAATCTCCCACAGGGTGTGATAATGTAGTCCGTTTAGCACTATCTCTGTCTAAAGGAATTTGCCAGAATATGCTTGAGGAATCCATCTTGGAGAATTCTGTAGGTTTTCACTGTGGGGAGGAAGTCCTTCAGTGTTGGGAGGATATGTCTTTCTTTCACAACTACTTCATTAAGTCTTTTAAAAACCTCAAAGATTCATATATATTGTAATAGATACCACTGGGGAACACAATGCTGTTGGCTCAGAGATTTCCTCCATTATGATAATCCACTCCATTGTGTTTTAACTCAGTTTCCAATTTATGAAGCAGTGGGATAGGAATTCTGAAAGGTGTATGTACACTACAGGGTTTGGCATTGTCTCTTAATGTTATTGGTAATGGAGCTCTATGAAGTTCATGCACCTTTCCCACAAGGCCCATCATGACTGCCATGCTCAGCTGAGAAGGCTGTTTGATCTTTGATCACTCACACTCTGAATGCAAACCTTTTGTCTTAAGTTGTTTCTGTGTTGAACTGGCCCATGCAGTTCAGAATACCTCCAGGAATAGTCAGGGCTGTGTCAGGTGATTTCAGCTCTGCAAGGCATAAGTCCCTTCTAATATGACTGTCATGTCTGCTCCTGAGTCAATTTTAAAGTCAATAGTCTTTCCATGAATATTCAGTTTCACTCTCAAGGCAGGCTCTGTCTTCACACATAATAGATTCCAGAAACAATGACTCTTGGTTATCTGTAATATTAGTCAGCTCCCTGATTGCTGTTGTAAGGCAAACAGCTGCAAAACATCCATATTTTGTGCATTTATTACATCTTGTACCTTTGGTTGGACATGCATATCTTCGGCTATGAATTTTCCCACATTTTGAGCATTTAGTCTGAAAGGCTTTGTAGTTAGCCTGGGAGTTCTCGCCTTGCCTCTGGGGTTTTATGATAATGACTTTCAGCACTCTTGCTGTGTCTTTTTTACTGCTTCTCAACTAATTTCTGGTTTGTCACGTTTGGCAAATTTTGTTTTGCTGCTTCACAAGTTCAGACTGCTTTGTTATTTTGAGTAACTGCATGTGGGACTAAGTCTGTGTTTAATTGTAACGAAAGACTGTGGTTTGTAAGGTCAATAACCAATGTATCTCAAATATTTTCATGTTTTACAAGCCCCAAAATCATAGCTTTCTGACAATGAATATAGAGCTCTGATAAAAGATTCAACAGATTCCCCTGGCTGTTGAATTCTCTGGTGAAAACATGCCCTTTCATAAACCACATTTCTCTGAGATATAAAATGTGCATCAAACATAGCCACAATCCTTTTGTAGTCATTTTTGTGACTGACTTCAGTGAAGGTAAAAGATTTAAAGATGTGCTCTGCTAGCCTCCCCATAGAATATATTAAAAAGGATACCTGTATATCTCCAGTTTCCTTGTGGAGTTTGGTTGCAATGTGAAATCTTACAAAATACTGCTTCTAGTCTGTCCATTCTGAAAGTCTGTCAAAGCACTGGGGCATTGAAGAGTGGCATGTTGATGAGAGTGATCCTGCATCCTACCTTTTTTTCCTTTTCTTGTTTCCTTTTTCTTTTTCTTCTGCTTGCAACCTTTGTTGCTGCTTTTCTCTGGTTTCTGTTCTCTTCTGACACCGGTTAGTGTGCCTTCACTTCTGACACCATGTTGTGTACCAGAGGTGAACTGGTTACAGAGCTTCCACCCCAGAAAGATAAATGAAGATGTCCCCTTTAAGATCTTTTTAATACACAGCCAGCTATGGCTGTTCTCAGCTCAGATAAGATATGTTACACATGGCATCATTTAGTGGCTAAACATTATAATACAGTTTAACGGTCCATTAACTGAATATGCTAACTGGGTACTTGGCCCTTTAAATCTGGGACAGGCCACCTATTGCAGCCTTAAGTGAGTCATTTTGTCTAATGCTCCCTTCCTCCTATCTTGTAGGTGTTTAGCTCCTTTAATGTTGTTTTCTGCTAGCTTTCTCTCTCTCTCTGTTCGCCTGGAGGAATGTCACAGTTGGTATTCACGCACATTTTGCCACAGTTTCAGAATTAGATGGGTGCAATTGTGTCAGTTAAAGTTTCATGGAGGAAGCCCAATTTTCAAGCTTATGGTTTACATCTCCTTTAAAGTGTTCAAATCACCACTTACGGGCCCAAATGCATGCTTTAGGCATCATAGCTGGGATTTCAAAGGAGCCTAGCGAGCTAGGCACCTGGGTGCTTAACTTTCTTAGGACATCTTGATACATGGAGTTATTCAGGAAGAGCTCTTCCAGAACATGTCCATGTGTGGACACTCATATTCCAGAATAAAGGTGCCTGGTTCCTGTGCAGCTTAACCCACTTTCACAGTGTGTTAAGCTCCTGGAATAAGTGTCTGCACATGGAGTTATTCAGGAATAACTGATCCTGAATAGCTCCATGTGTAGAGGAGCCCTAGTGAGTGGCAAAGACTTAGGCTGGGACTTTAACTTTTTCTGATTTTTCTCCCTTCCATCTCTCTCTCTCTATAGCCTACACCCAGTTACCATACTGATGAGTGCATTACAAAGGCTTAAATTCAGCTGAGAATCATACTGTTAGATTGCTCATTCTCCCCACCCTATTGGTATAGACAGACTCTTCCTGATGTGTGCATTTAGGATTATGATTCTGTTCCATATGCGTCATGGAGGAAGAGCAGATTGTGAATTTGCATGCGTTTTATTTTTGCTTTGTGCTCACATTCTTCAGCTCTCATTTCTAGTGCTGTTTTCCCACAAGGACAGAGATGTCATAAAAACCTGCTGCTGCCTCATCCCGGGAGCTGGATTGAGACATGAGGGAGCTCAGTCATGAGTCTGCGTTTTTAACCCAAAGGGGCGATCTGTTGTAAGGTTCTCATGTGAAAGGTATTTTGTAAAGCTCATTCTAACAGGATTACAGCTTATTTGTTTTACAGTTTGTACTGGGAGCTTTACTGGGCGAGGTGCTGTAGATGCACACATTTCTAAAGCACTTAGCATGATGGGACCCCAGTCTCAGCTGGGGCCTCTAGTTGCTCCTGCAGTAAGCTATTTGAATAATAATAAAAAAGACAACTCCTGCCTTACAGAGCTAGAAATAGTTGAAGGCTGAGATTTTCAAAGTTGCTTTGGGGATTTGGACAGGCAATTCCCATTAATTTAGATGGGAATCCAAGCTCTTAAGTGCTGTGAGAGCCTCAAATAAAAAGCATTGCATAGACAGTTTCCCCGGTTCTCCTACCATAATTAGGAGCTGTAGAATGACTACTTCCATGAGCAGTCCACCCAAACCCAAAGATCCTGGGCTCAAGCCCTTGCTCCCAATCACCAACAAAATGAGAAGTAAACATGCTGACTTATTATATACCATTCACATACACGCCAAGGTAATGCATCATTCTGTGTTACCGGCTTAGCTGCCTTTATCGCTTCAGATGACTAGTCTTTATATTGAGCAGAACAGGTGGCTTAAGTATCTTTGCATGTTAATGGAGACCAGGGGCATGGATTTGGTTGTCCTCTGAATAGAAATGAATTGCAGAGTAATTCTATGTCTCTTTTGCACTACAATAGATTTCTGCTTCTTTGCGGAGCGGATGGGAGGGGTCAGTGCGTTAATGCTCTCACTCTGTTTCATTTCCACGGGGGGCAGAGAGGGAATGTGCTGCACCTGCAGGTACAGCAAGAGGGCTGCAATCTGTCTAGAGGTGGAGGATGTGTCGCAGGCCGCAGGGTGTGAGTCTCCTTCCCTTCCAGCCAGAGGGAGGTGAGAATGATATTACCCCTAAGAATGACACACTGTGACATGGCTTTGTTGCTTGTTCTTTTAGATCTGGGTGTTATACTGTCAACTGCAAAAACAAAACAAAACAAAAAGCTGGCGGGTTTGCCCTTTTGTAAGGGTTTTGTGTAACAGATAGAAGCTGCAGCAGGCTCATGCCCGGAGGAGCAAAGGGCAAGAGAAGAACACAAAGAAAGAAAACAAGTTTGTCCAAGGGGCTGTTCTATTGGTTGGAGAAACTCAGTACACTCTGGTTGCACCTTCTTCCCAGCATGCCCCTGGCACGCCTCCAAAGCTGGGAGGGTTGGCAGAGTCTGATGCCAAGCCACACTGGAATTCACAGCTCCTGTGTTTTAGCAGTGCACAAGGGCTGGGATGTGGCAGCCCTAAGTCTGTATCAACAGGCAGCCTGGACGGGGCTGCAGGCTGCACAACACCCTTGCCATCCTTTCATTTACAGGCCTCCTAGCCCAGCTTGTGCTGGGGCATTTGGCCCGAGCTAGAGGCTGTAGTGAATGCTATTGCTACTGTTAAGGCTGTTTGGCTGAATGCCAAGAGGTGCTTTTTGGTGGGGCGGGAGTATGGGGGAAGGGTCTGATTGTTTTATTTCTAATATGGAGCCTGAAATAGAACAGCTGCTTATTATGGATGAGTTTCCCAGGGCCAGGAGACTGAAGGAGAGAATAAATCTGGAGGAGTGGAGCTTGTTAAAAGTGAAAATGATGATTGGAAAGAAAACAAACCTACCAATGCAAAGGTGGGTGGAGGATGGGGGCTTTTATACCCATATTTGACTAGGCTAGTGTGGATTTTTTTTTCTGTGTGACTTCTGTTCCCCCCATTCCTCCTTAATCTTTTCCAAACAAATCATCTGAAAATGTCAGGTTAATAAAAGGTGTCTGGGCCCAGAGGCTCTGTGCTTCTTTGTCACCTCTCTCCCTTCTGGGTCCCACTCCCCAACTCTGCATGCAGAATCGCTACTTGAGCTGTTAAAAAGAAAATACATTGAGAGAGGCTCTTCTCAAGGTCCTTGGAGCACCTGATTTGCCAGCCATCCTCACTTTTGTTGGCTGCCACTGTCAGAGGCTGTAGAGGCCGGGGCCTGATTCTTACCTTGCATCTCACCACCTGTAGTTATTTAGGTTGAGGCCTTGGCTACACTTGTGAGTTACAGCGCTGTAAAGCTGCCCACAGCGCTGTAACTCACTGACCGGCTACACTAGCAAGGCACGTACAGCGCTGTATCTCCCTGGGTACACCGCTGCAGTTACTCCACCTCCCCGAGAAGCATAAGAGATACAGCGGAGTGGCTACGACTCTCCCCTGTGAGTGTGTACCAGGAATCAACTTGCAGCGCTGTACTGATCATCTTGTCAAGTGGCCAATCCTCTCCATTGTTGTGGCCGGCTGCAGGAATGCGGAAGTGCCAGTTTCAAAGCTCATACCACAGAGAAAAAGCAAACAGTTTGCTGTTTGCTTTGAGTGAGTGAATGAATGAGCAGGGGGCCGGGAGTTCAGAACTTGCAAAATAGAGTGCTGACATGCTCCAAAAAGCTCACTCCACCCCACCCCACCCCGTTTTGAAAAGCACGTTGCAGCCACATGAATGCTGAGATAGTTGCCCATAATGCACCGCTCCCAACACAGCTGCAAATGTTGCAAGTGTGGCCACGCCACTGCGCTGGCAGCTGGCAGTGTGGACAGACTGCAGCGCTTTCCCTACTCAGCTGTACGAAGACAGGTTTACCTCACAGCGCTGTACAGCTGCAAGTGTAGCCAAGGCCTGAGAGTTTCAAAGGAGCCATAGGGGATTAGGGGATTAAAGCACTAAAATCCCATTGGAATCCAGCTGCTTTGAAAATCCCAGCCTTCGATCTTTGTGAAGTGGGTGTGAAATCCTGTCTCTGGTGCAAGGCAGCAGGGCATTCTGATTCAGGAGCATTTTCTGCCCATGCGCCGATGTAAAGAAAAGCAGGTGGAAGGGAGGAATTGGGTGCTGGGAGTGGTGTAGAGGTCCATAGTGGGGAGCTCTTCCATGCCCTATACCCCCTTTGTACTGACTATGCAAGTACAAAGGGAGAGTAGAAGAAACTGTGAGCACCCCCATTCCCCTGCAGGGAATACCCTATCCCCGGTGCAGGAAGCCTCCCCAAAAGGTGAAGTGCTGTCTGCACCCACCCAGTGCAAGAGCTGTGAGCATTGCCAGGGATAGATAGGGAATGTTCTGGAGGCAGATGGGGGTGTGGCTGGAAAGCGCCCTGCACCTCAACTATTCACCACCTACCCTAAGGACTGCAGGGGCCCTGAGCAGCCAGGTGCAAGGAATGGCTGCCTTAAATTATGCCAGGGGTTGAGCTGACTCCCAGCAGTGGCAGGATGGGTGGGGCACATTGCCTCTTCCCTCAGCCCCACAGTGGACTCAGCAACAGCATGGAGAAGAAATTCTGCTGCGGGGACAAGGGAAGGTGAACGGGATCTTGCCCTCACTGATGGGCTTGGAAAGCACGGCTGTTGGCCAGGCCCTTGGGGACAGTTGTGACTCAGACCTGTCCCACACATGGGAATATTACCCCAGTGGGACCTGAGGGCCTGCAAAAGGGCAGAGGGCGACTGGCACATGCATCCATTAGGCAGACAGTTGCCCCAGTGATACCGCCATATACCTGTACCCTACTAGGCCTTGCATCCTCGAGCATCCCAAAGTATTGCATGCACTTGGCAAGCCAAAGGCCTGTCTTCCCTCACTGCTCAAATGCCGCACGCACCTCTGGGGTGAAAAGTGCCGGCTGTTTAACAGCACACTTCAATGCTCCATAACAGGCTCAGGGAGGCAGGGAAGAAGAATACCCTGCAGCTGAGACTGCAAGGCAGGAATTTAGGTGGGTGGTATGTAATCAGTCGCCCAGGACTTTGGCCTGGCCACTGGGGCTCTTCCAGAAACTCCAAGAGGATTTTTAATGACCACATGGACTTTCCTGCTTTGATGGCCCCTCAGCAGCACGCGGTCTAGATAAAAGGTTAACATGGCTCCCCTTGCTGTAGTACCTGAGCACCTCACAATCTTTTCCCTCCTATCACCCCTGTGAGGCAGGAGAGTGCTATTATCTCCATTTTATAAATGGGGAACTGAGGCACAGAGAGTCTAAGTGGCTCACCCAAAGTCTCACGGGAAGTCTGTGGCAGAGGGGAGGAAATGAACCCAGGTCTCCTGAGCGATAGGCGGACTAGCCTTCCTCCTCTCACCTGATAACCTTGGGTTGTGGCACTGGGACACATATGACTTGGAAGGTAGAGCCCAATCTGCTGAATCATCAACAGCGCCTCCTGCTGTGTCTACTTATTCCCCCACGGTCTCCCCCCGCCTGATGCTGCTTGGCTCCAATGAGATCACACACCGCACAAGGCGGGATGGCTGGGGGGGGAATTTTCTCTCCTTTACTCCCAGTGGAAGGCAGATTAGCTTTTTAAATGGAAGAACTAACATCAAAAACCTTTGCAATTTCCTGCTGAAATGGGCTAATCTGCTACTTAAATAGGTAATAATGCCAGCAAAGCAATCAGCCACTGACTGGTGAAAATTCCAGTACACTACTTGGGGGCTGGGGGTATTAACGCTGAATACCAATCGCTGGCGGAGGTGCCATGTGTACTAAAGGTGGCAGCTGCTTGGGAGCTCAATAAAGATTTCCGGCAAGAATTATAGCCGAGTACTGTGGTTGTGTATATTCTGATCTCTGGGATATAACAGCAGCCCCAGAGCAATCCAGGCACTTAGACTCAAGCCTTTCCCTGATATTGCCTTCCCTTGCAATTCTCAGCCACTGAAGAGTGAGGGGTCCTCTGGTCAATCTCCGTACGTCTCCGTCACAGCACCATGCCAATACAGATGGCCGCCACAGGATTTAGGAGCTAATTTCAGGGGATCAGCACTGAGATTACACTTTCCTGCTTCCGATTGCTGTACGAATTTTAAACACAGGAGGCCAGCTGTAATATATTCTGTGGCACGGCTATTGACGGGGGCGCAGGGGCTGGAATACAATAAGGGAAAATAGCTGAGGATGCACAGAGTGTGAAAACAAAGTAAGCTGAAGAGTCAGAGGGGACGGCGGGGAAGGAGAAAGGGAAGCAGCCAGCGAAGGAATGTAATAAGGTGGCAAGAAACTAGCACATCAGCAGCAGTTTGCCGCGCCCGCCAACCCAACACTTCTAATGAGACGCTGCATACTGCTAACTAGATGTGTTGATTTCTTTAAATAAATATTGTAATAAAATATGCAAGAACATTCAGACCATCGTATGGCTTCATTTCCCCTAGTTGTTCCGTGTCTCTCCTTCTGTTGTCCTGAGGGGGGTTTATTGAACCTGGCTGCGGGGTGTGTTTGTGGCTATTTTAGCCGGCTGGCATGGCGCAATCTGGCACCAGAGTAATGGTTCTGCGGGCTCTGTGCAAGGATGAGCTTCCAGGGCATAGAGCTGATGTAGGGGGCTCTTATACCACTTGCCTCAGCTGCTGCCAGCATGACAGGGGAAATAGGGTGTGGCCTAATGAAGGGGGTGTGGCCAAGATGCCCCTCTGCTGTGACCCAGGGCTTGTCTATACTTGAAACTGCGCTTCAGTGTAGATGCTACCTACGCCAGCGAGAGGGTTCTCTTGTGGAAGAATTCTTCCATCCACCTACACCGGGGCTAAGTCACTTTAACTGTGTTGCTCAGGGGGCTGGATTTTTCATGTGGTTGACCTAACTTTTTAGGGCAGACAAGCCCTATGTTTTCTGCCCACTGTTGTGGTAGAAATTAGAGCAGTGCTTAGGCTGGTGGGGATGGGCTCTGGCAAGAGCTGCAGCAGGGTCAGGGTCTGTAGAGATGAACTTTGCCATCTCTGCATCCCCTGCCCTGATGTGCATTCTGTACAGTTTATTTACATATCAGGCTCTAGCCAGGTAGCTCCACAGTGCACAGACGAGTGCTGGGTGCTTTGCAGAGAGACAAGGTGTCTTGAACAGCTTATGGTGTAGTTTTTAGGCCCCATCTATACAGCGGCCTTTTACCAGGCCTCTAACTGGTTTGTGCACCCTTGGCTTAAAAACACGGTTTATGTGCATGTGGTACACAGTCAAGAATGGGTTAATAATGCCAGTGAGTCTTCTCTGAGCTTTAAAGATAAAGAGAAGGTGCTTATATTTGACATAGGGAATGAGAGGGAAACAGTGGGGAGGTTAAAAGGGTAGGGGTAGGACATGTCATTTTAGTCTGAAATCCTGTGAGAATTGCTGTTCTTGAGAGATTTGGGCTGCATCCGAACTGGAATTGGCCAATAGCCTTGTCATGAGGATGGCAGTTTCTAGGGAGCCTGCATAAGAATGGTCTTTCTGAGTCACCCTAAACTCAGGTGCAGGAACTCTGCATAAAGGAGTAATTACTGCTGACTCGTGCATCTTTGCACCAAGCATGAGAAGAGTTGGAATGGTTTGAAGAAGGAAGTAGGGTCTGGGACAGAGGAGCTCATGCAGGGAAGCCCAAGAAATCGGCAGGCTGGGAGGGAAAAAGGCTTAGGCTGAGGTTTGTGTTATTTATTATCACTCAGCCCTACTTCCTCTGTAACATTAATCTGAAGCAGCTACTCGCAGGCTGGGTGGTAGGCTAAAAAGTGAAGTCGACCCAGCTACGTTGCTCAGGTGTGTGAAAAATCGACATCCCTGAGCGATGTACTTAAGCCGACCTAACTCCCAGTATAGACAGCACTAGATTGATGGAGGAATTCTTCCATCCACCTAGCTCCCACCTCTGGGGCCAGGGGGATTAATCACAGTGTTGGGAGCACAGGCTCTGACTTTTATTTTTCTCAGGGGTGCTCCACCCCCATTCTGCCCCAAGGCCTCCCCCACCGCCGCACTCTCCCTGAGGTCCCACCCTCACACCGCCTTTTCCCGCCCCGTCCCTTCCCCCAAGAACCCCTCCCATCGCTGTAGTAAGTGGCTACCCTGAAGCTTGGAGTGGACAAATTCCTTCCAGCTGGAGTGTAAACATTCGCTTTGCAGATTCTTTCTGCTTGCCTAGGGGGAGTTAGGGCTATGGAGAAAGATGAAGAGCTGGGAATAGAGTGGGCAGGTGCATGAAGCTAAAGAAAAAAGGTTAAAAATCCCTGCAGTACAGATGTAATAACAGGAATGCTGAGCACTTTGCTGCAGGAGGACAAGTGTAAGATAATTCCAATCTTTATTGCTCCTCCAGGCCTCCTTCTCAGCCTGCAATCCTCCTCCGGCGCGCTGCGTCCAGCTACTGAGCTGCAAAAAAAGAAAAAAAAAAGAAAAAGAAAAAATAAGGGGCGAGGGGAGCCAGGAGAGCAGTAAAGAACTAGCTGGAGTTTCTCTCCGGAGTGCACCTCTGTGTCTTTACTTCTACTCAGCAGCTGCTGTGCTCAAAGAGCAGAGGATTCAATTGTCTGTAACACTTTGCAACCTGAACTCTTACTTTTAACTTGCTTTTCTGTTGGCATTTTCCTCTATCCTCTGTGGTCAAATTTCCTGTGATTTGATTTACTCCTCTGAGCAAGATCAGATGGCGATTTACTCTCCATCTCTCCAGCATCTATTTTTAAAACTTGCTAACTTTCTTCTCGGTAGAAATTCATAGAGTCATAGATTTTAGGACTGGAAGGGACCTCGAGAGGTCATCGAGTCCAATCCCCTGCCCGCATGGCAGGACCAAATACTGTCTAGACCATCCCTGATAGACATTTATCTAACCTACTCCTAAATATCTCCAGAGATGGAGATTCCACAACCTCCCTAGGCAATTTATTCCAGTGTTTAACCACCCTGACAGTTAGAAACTTTTTCCTAATGTCCAACCTAGACCTCCCTTGCTGCAGTTTAAGCCCATTGCTTTTTGTTCTATCCTTAGAGGCTAAGGTTCTATCTATAACGCAGATTGCTTCTGCCACTGAAAAATAGTTGGGATCCTGAATTGTTCCTGGGTTGTAAATAATGGGGCTTTGGGCTAGCCTCTGGTGCTCAACAAATGGTGCAGAAAAATTCCTGGCATGTTCAAATCAGCCCTATTTAAGTCTGTCAAATGAAGCCAAACAGGGAAGCAAGGCTTCAAACTTTTAAGAGTCTGATCCAAAGCCTGTTGAAGGCAAGACAAGCCAAAGAGGAGTTTGAAGAACGGTTAGCCAAAAACTCCAAAGGTAATAACAAAATGTTTTTTAAGTACATCAGAAGCAGGAAGCCTGCTAAACAACCAGTGGGGCCCCTTGGTGATCGAGATACAAAAGGAGCGCTTAAAGACGATAAAGTCATTGCGGAGAAACTAAATGGATTCTTTGCTTCAGTCTTCACGGCTGAGGATGTTAGGGAGATTCCCAAACCTGAGCCGGCTTTTGTAGGTGACAAATCTGAGGAACTGTCACAGATTGAAGTGTCACTAGAGGAAGTTTTGGAATTAATTGATAAACTCAACATTAACAAGTCACTGGGACCAGATGGCATTCACCCAAGAATTCTGAAAGAACTCAAATGTGAAGTTGTGGAACTATTAACTAAGGTTTGTAACCTGTCCTTTAAATCAGCTTCTGTACCCAATGACTGGAAGTTAGCTAATGTAACACCAATATTTAAAAAGGGCTCTAGAGGTGATCCCGGCAATTACAGACCGGTGAGTCTAACATTGGTACTGGGCAAATTAGTCGAAACAATAGTTAAGAATAAAATTGTCAGACACATAGAAAAACATAAACTTTTGAGCAATAGTCAACATGGTGTCTGTAAAGGGAAATTGTGTCTTACTAATCTATTAGAGTTCTTTGAAGGGGTCAACAAACATGTGGACAAGGGGGATCCAGTGGACATAGTGTACTTAGATTTCCAGAAAGTCTTTGACAAGGTCCCTCACCAAAGGCTCTTACATAAATTAAGCTGTCATGGGATAAAAGGGAAGGTCCTTTCATGGATTGAGAACTGGTTAAAAGACAGGGAACAAAGAGTAGGAATTAATGGTAAATTCTCAGAATGGAGGGGGGTAACTAGTGGTGTTCCCCAAGGGTCAGTCCTCAGACCAATCCTATTCAACTTATTCATAAATGATCTGGAGAAAAAGGTAAACAGTGAGGTGGCAAAGTTTGCAGATGATACCAAACTGCTCAAGATAGTTAAGACCAAAGCAGACTGTGAAGAACTTCAAAAAGATCTCACAAAACTAAGTGATTGGGCAACAAAATGGCAAATGAAATTTAATGTGGATAAATGTAAAGTAATGCACAGTGGAAAAAATAACCCCAACTATACATACAATACGATGAGTGCTAATTTAGCTACAACGAGTCAGGAAAAAGATCTTGGAGTCATCGTGGATAGTTCACTGAAGATGTCCATGCAGTGTGCAGAGGCAGTTAAAAAAGCAAACAGGATGTTAGGAATCATTAAAAAGGGGATAGAGAATAAGACTGAGAATGTATTATTGCCCTTATATAAATCAATGGTATGCCCACATCTTGAATACTGCGTACAGATGTGGTCTCCTCATCTCAAAAAAGATATACTGGCACTAGAAAAGGTTCAGAAAAGGGCAACTAAAATGATTAGGGGTTTGGAACGGGTCCCATATGAGGAGAGATTAAAGAGGCTAGGACTCTTTAGCTTGGAAAAGAGGAGACTAAGGGGGGATATGACAGAGGTATATAAAATCATGAGTGATGTGGAGAGAGTGGATAAGGAAAAGTTATTTACTTATTCCCATAATACAAGAACTAGGGGTCACCAGATGAAATTAATAGGCAGGAGGTTTAAAACAAATAAAAGGAAGTCCTTCTTCATGCAGCAGAAGTCAACTTATGGAACTCCTTACCTGAGGAGGTTGTGAAGGCTAGGACTATAACAGCGTTTAAAAGAGAACTGGATAAATTCATGGTGGTTAAGTCCATTAATGGCGATTAGCCAGGATGGGTTATGAATGGTGTCCCTAGACTCTGTCAGAGGATGGAGATGGATGGCAGGAGAGAGATCACTTGATCATTGCCTATTAGGTTCACTCCCTCTGGGGCACCTGGCATTGGCCACTGTCAGTAGACAGGATAATGGGCTAGATGGACCTTTGGTCTGACCTGGTACGGCTGTTCTTATGTTCTTATGTAAGGCAAAGGAAAGCCCTGGTCTACACTGGGGGTGGGGGGGGATCGATCTAAGTTACGCAACGTAAATAATGTAGCTGAAGTCGACGTACTTAGATCAACTTACTGTGATGTCTTCACCATGGTGAGTCGACTGCTGCCGCTCCCCTGTCAACTCTGCCTGCGCCTCTCGCCGAGCTGGAGTACAGGAGTCGACAGGAGAACGCTCGGGGATCGATTTATCACGTCTAGACTAGATGCGATAAATCGATCCCCGCTGGATCGATCACTGCCCACCAATCCGGCGGGTAGTGAAGACATACCCTTAGCTTTAGTGGACTTTAGATCAGGACCCTAAATGCTTGCTTGTCCAAACCTTTGGAGGTTTACACGCCACCAGCATCTGAAAGTGTGCTGTATGAGTGGACGACTATTTATGCATATAGGGGCCAGACTGAGCTATTACAAATACAGTCCTGGCTGGAAGAGTGGTTTAATGTTGCTTTTCTCCTGGGGCATATGGAGCTCCCCAAGCACTTTGCAAACACTAATTATGGAAGCCTCACAATATCCAGAGAAAAAGAGAGACACACACACACACACACACACACACATTGAGGCTAACACACAAACACACTCTGATGCTAACTGATTTGTCCAGGGTCACATAAGTAAGCAGCATATTTGGGAACACAACCCAGTCATCTTCACACCTTGTCTTTCTTAAAACACTGGATCATCTATAGCAATACAGACTATGCTTGTCATCTTCTGTCACCTCCAGGGGTGTCCCAAGGTCCCTTTTTGGAGCACTGAAAGCTCTCATGCTTGACGCACAATGGTGAAAGCTACACCCTCTTCAGATGCAGATTTGCTACATTTTGCACTGTTAAACTTTCCAAAGGTCCTACCAGGTCCTTGGACACCCCCTGCAAGCGATTTCACTCCAGGAAACAACACTGCCTGGGGTTGATCTTCTGCCAGGGAAGCCAGAGAAATTGGTGTCGTGCTACTGCTGGCGTTGAGGTGGAGAGAGATGGCAGGCTGGGTAATGGAAATACCGACATTGAAGTCCTGTAGGGGCTAGAGAGAGTTTCTGAAATAAACTCCTGGCTTTGAGCAACCCCCAGCAATCGAAGAAGTTCAGATCCAAACATCACAGCTTGGACACATCTCCAGGAGAATCAATCCACTTCTCAAGCAGGGCCAGATTGTGATTCTTACTCATGGTGAGTAATACCTTTCACCCCAAGCAGCCTCACAGAAGTCAAGGTAAGGTATTGTTCAGTGTGGGTAAGAGTATTGCAATCTGGCTCTTATTTATTCATTGTGCCCCATTTTGATGAGATAAGTGCTAGAGCAGGTTGAAAAAATGCAGGAAAAACAATCATAAACATTTAGTCAAAAATTTTCCTGGGATTTTTCTTTCTGGTTGAAAAAACAGGTGAAAATGTGTGTGAAAATGTTTTCCTTCATCTGTTTGTTTGGGTGTTTTTTTTTTTGTGAGATCAAAATTAAAAATGTAGATGAATGTTGGAGAGCTGGAGCAGCTTTAGTAAGAACTAAGTAGATAAAATGGCAGCAAGGGAACACGAAGAGGGCAGATATACCTAATTCTTTGCATGGAAAACTCTGGTCTGCCCTCTGCTCCCTGCAGAGAGGAGCTTATTTTGATTTCCTTACAGAATGTTTCCTGCTTTGTTGCAAAAGGGAAGAGATTCTGGTACATTTGTCTGTAAGATTATATAAACTGCAGGTTTTCACCTTTTTTTTCCCTCATGGGATGTTGCATATTGTTGTAAATACAGCATTCTCTGACAGCTAATTTTTTTGAGGCAGGGTGCATGTGTGAAACCTGAGAGCTATGGTGGTTACCATGCAGCTTAGAGCAATGAGCCCTTGTAATTACACCGCCGAGAAGCAGGTTCAACTAGCTTTCAGGATAGGACTGTAATCTGCCAGGGGGAATTGAATTGAGGATTTTGCCTATATCTCATTCAGTTGTGCCTAAGTATTGCAGTGCTTGTCCATAAGGTTACTTGCCTTAGTATACAGGACACTCCTATAATAAAGTACTTAGGACACAATTTTAGGAGGTGCTGAGCACCCTCAATTCCCATTGACTCCAGAACTGGAGTGATCAGGGGGATATGGTTGGCCATTGACTTTTGCCTCTAGGGGCCAGTTCAAATCCAGCCCTGGTTGGTAGCTACTGGCTGTCTGGAGCGTCGGACGGAGGCTCATCTGATATTAATTTGCTAATCTTGGTTCAGTTTTCCCACCCAGTCAGAGCTGAAGCCCATTTATAGAGAAGTGCATGGAAACTTCGTGTTACTGTGGCCTACGCTGTACCTGCTCTGAGGACAAGGACTTCCATGTCAAATTTTCAAAAGCACCTAAGTGTCCCTTAGATACTTTTGTACTTTCCCCCCTTAGTGTCCAGAGCTGCCAATCTAGCACATTTATGAGCACTCCATTTACACGGAGGGTTTGTTTAAACTGTTGTAGGCTCCCTTTTATAAATAACATGTTCTGCTGTGATGTCTTCAGAAAGATCATTGCCCCTGTGGTAGAAGCAGCCTCCTCTTGCATTGCCATCAGCAGTGATTGAAATGGTCACGTCTGAGGGAAGTAAATTCAACCACTGATTTCAATCTTGCTTGAGCACAGACGGTAGGATTTAGTCCCAGATGTAACTGGCAGAGCCATGTAACCGGCATGCAGGGTGCCAAACCAGTGCAACTTACACTGAATGGTAGTCAGCCCTAGCGTCAGAGGGCACAACGATAATTAGAGATAGTGGAATTTGTGCTTGATTAGGCTAGGGCTGAATTTGGCCCTTGGGAGTTTTGGAAGTGGGTTGGCATTTACGCTGCAGGAAGTAGGGGAACGTGACTACTCTAACTTTCTCCCTCCTATTTTTAGCTTTGCCTTCAGCACCTGCCCTGTTGCGGTGTACGTTACTCATTTTGCAAAACCACTAAAATGACCAGGTTTAATTCTTCATAGCGCTCTATCTTGTGCAGACACTTCCCCCAGTGCAAACTGGCATAAACCGCTACCTGATTAGAATGGTGGCTTTGCACCCACGTTGCACTGGTGTAACTGATGATGTGAGGTGGAGGGCAATGGAAAGCCAGACCCTCCACATCAGGGCAAGTTGTGCTTCTTTGCCATTTGCACCTGGCAAATGTACACCCACCAGGTCAATTACACCAATGTTTACATCCCTATTGAGTTTGGCCCATGCACTTCCATGGGTGTTGCACATGAGTACTGCTGGCTGAATCTGGGTTTATATGTTAGTACAGGGGTGGGCAAACTTTTTGGCCCGAGGCCCACATCGAGGAATAGAAATTGTATGGCAGGCCATGAATGCTCACAAAATTTGAGTTGGGGTGCAGACTCTGGGATGAGGCTGGGGATGAGGAGTTTGGGGTGCAGGAGGGTGCTCTGGGCTGGGACTGAGGGGTTTGGAGAGCGGGAGGGGGATCAGGGCTGGGGCAGGGGGTTGGGACATGGGGAGAGGCTCAGGGGTGCAGGCTCCGAGCGGAGCGTACCTCAAGCGCCTCCCGGAAGCAGCAGCATGTCCCTTCTCTGGCTCCTATGCGGAGGCGCGACCAGGCAGCTCTGCACGTTGCTCCATCCACAGGCACTGCCCCTGCAGCTCACATTGGAGCACCGGAGGGGGCCTTTGGAGCTCGTAGGAGCTGGAGCGGGACCATGCTGCCACTTCTGGGAGCCGCGTGGTGCGGTCCTCAACCCTGCACCCCGGCTGGAACGCTGGAGCAGGGCCGAGCCATGTGGTGCGGCCCTGACCCTGTGCCCTGGCTAGAGCGGGCCAAGCTGCATGGTCCAGCCCCCGACCCAGCGCCCTGGCCAGAGTGGGGCCGAGCTGCATGGTCCAACCCCTGACCCAGCACCCCGGCCACAGCACCAGAGCGGGGTCGAGCCATGTGGTGCGGCTCGTGGGCCAGCCGTAGTTTGCTCACCCCTGTTAGTATGTGCTATAGTAAAACAAAATAATTGATACTGCAGGAGTTCAGTCTAGTACATCCCAGTGCACAACCCAAGAGGGCCAGCTGTGACTTATGGAAGAAGTAAATGAGCGGGAGGTTTTCACAGAGAATAGGTAAGGGCCTGGGCTTCCTTTTCAAATATTCCACAGAGATTTCTTCTCTCTTCCCTGTGAATTCCTTTTTCCTTGCCCGTTTGCTCACCTAAATAACAATGGAACTGGCCCCAGCGTTCAAATCCTGGCTTAGCTTGCAAGTGAAAATTCCCGTGTTGGTTTCTCATCCTAGGTACCTACATATGCAAATGAAAGATCACCACAGGGTTTGGCAGGTTGTGCTCCAAAGTGGCCCGGGACTGGACTAGTAAGAGATTACTGTTGGTCAGGAGAAAGGGCTATTTGCATAAGGGAGTTTGCTTTCAGCAAACTTTAATACTAGTCTCTCATTTGTGCCAGCAATAACTCATCATGCATGTGCAGGCACTAATAATGTGCAATAGTTAGGTGTGCCCATTTTGCATGCAGAATCGCACACCTTACCTATCCAGCCTTACTCTTGCAATGCACACAGAGCAAGGCTAGGAATAGTACTGCATGCCAGCTGTAATTCAACAGTTACGGAAGAACAGCAAATCTGCTAGTATACAGAAGTGCTATGTTCCTTATTATAGCTGTCAGATAAGTTATAATTTAACCTGCATGTAAAAAGAATGCTCTCTGGAATGGAACTAGACTTGATATCTCTCTTTTTTTGACATATTATTGCTGGAATATATGCCAAGCTTCATCTCAGTTTTCTGCAGACAGCATAAAATACCCAACAGAGCCAAATACAAGGAGAGAAGTATCAAGAAATATATTTTAGTATAGACAAACCGCAGAAGTCTCATTTCAGACACCGTTCAGCAAGGGGGCTATTGGGCTGGAGGCCAATCTTTTAAGCAAACAGCTGAAAAGAATACATTGCTTTCCACCCTCCAAAGAGTAAGTGATGGGCTCAGTGGGCCAGATCCTGCAGGGCTGGCCTTAGGGAAAATGGTGCCCAGGGCGAACTTACATTTTGGCACCTCTGGCCCCAATGGGCATGGTGCCTGTCCCCATAGACTCCCAGGCTCCCCATCCCCCTCAGGGCCCCGCTACCTCCCCCAAGTGATTAATTTCTATTGAAAGAGGTGCCAGGCTCAGCCCCAGCAAGCCCCGGAACAAATTAAGCACTGGCTGGGCGGCTGGAGCGTGGCGGCTGTTGGCTGGGTGCCTCGCTCTGAAGGCAGTGCCGCCGCCGCCAGCAGCAGCGGAGAAGTAAGGGTGGCGTGGTATATGGTGTATTGCCACCCTTACTTTGTGCTGCACTGTGCCTCCTGTGCCCCTGACCCCTGCACTGCGCCCCCTTCACCCCTAAGCCCAGCACTCCCCTTCTGTGCCCACTTGGGGAAACTGACCTGGATGCATGGAGCGGCTGGCACTGCTGCTCACTCCCTCCCTCGAACGCTGCTCCTCCGCACACCCCTAGGGGGCTCTGAGTGGGGGGGAGAGAGAAGCAACATCAGGGCTCCCTGCCTCCAGGCTACTTTCCCCACCTGGGGAGGGCAGGGGAGCAGCAGCTCCTGATGCTTACCTCACAGCACAGCCCAGGTGGGGAAAGTGACCTGGATGCAGAGAGTGCTTGGTGTTGCTCCCCCCCACCCCCTGTCCCCGAGGGAGACACAGAGGAATGTTGGGGGGAGGGGAAGTATCTGTGCATCACTGCTCACCTCTCCCATTCCTCCTCTGGGAGGAAGCAGGGAGAAATCTGCCCCCCGCCCCACATCTCCTCTGTGAGTTTGTGGTGCTTCCCTGCCAGTCGGCTGCTGCATGGCACCCCCTGACCACGGTGCTCTGGGCGGTTGCCCAGTGGCTCCCCCCTGAGGCTGGTCCATTTGCACCAGGTGACAGTATGGTATGTTGAGCTCAGAGAGATTCCCAGCTATTAGAAATGGAGAAAGGCTATTAATCCTCTAGCTGGTTCCTTTGCCGGCGGAAGGGCTGGTCTCTAAGTGTCATCCAGCTTCATTTTGGACAACTCCAGTGACAAAACGTCACCAACTTTCTGTAGGGCCCAATTCCTGCTGGAGGGAGCCGGGCTCCAGGACTCCGGGGATAGCAGTGGTGCATCAGTGCAAGCCCCTGGATGCAGGACAAAAGGAAGACTCCTCTTGTACAAGGACCAGCCGCAATCTCAGTGTTCACAGGGGGTTTGCTAGTGGCACGAGGATCCCCAAAAGCAGAGGCAATGGGCCGTAGGCTCCTAAACCATCCGGTGCTTTTGCAAATGTTCCCCTTAATCTCCAGAGCTGTCTGCCCACCCCAGCTGGTGGACTGCAGTGTCATGAGGGGGAAGCACATGGTGCATCTGCAAAGAGGAGGCCTAAGTGCATCTCTTCAGCACACTCCCTCCCAGTGCCTCTGGAAGTGTTTGCTCTGCCCATGCCTTCTGCCGGGGGTCTGGTACATTCTAGGGTGACCAGATGTCCCGATTTTATAGGGACAGTCCCGATTTTTGGGTCTTTTTCTTATATAGGCTCCTATTACCCCCCACTCCCGTCCTGATTTTTCACACTTGCTGTCTGGTCACCCTAGGTACATTCAGATCCCTACCAGAGCTGTGACTCAGAGAGCTGCAACAGAGCCCAAGGTCTGTCCCCCTCCAGATTTTCAGATCCAGGGCCTAGTAGCTTGATTTGTGCCATTTAACAGACTTGTCTCCATTGCTTAACGCCCAGCCCTCCGCAAGGAAGTAAAAATCCTGCTCAGTGACTTAACACCGTTCTCTGGCACAGCCCTGGTGCTGTCAGGGCTCCATCCGGATAGCTGTTCATTCTTCTACTGTCTTTCAGGCATATGCAAATGTAATTAATATCCTCTAAATTAATCTTGAGTACTCAGGGGAAAAAAGGCACAACCTTCCTCCCCCCCCCACACAAACCCAGCCCCCGTTAGTCATTATGACTGTGTAAAATAATAGGGCTGCACAAAGGAGCATTTAATATCCAGCCGTGCCATTACAGAGCTCTGCTCGCAGCTCCCTGCATGGAAGGATAATCATTGTACCTGCTGCTGTCCAACTTTTCAGTGTGAGCTGTAATTATTGGCATCTGCAGCTAGGCACAGAGGCTCATTCAGGCTCCATGTAATGTCAAAGGCACCATCGAGGGGGAACCAAAGGGACCCCCCTCTGCACCCTGCCCTGCAGTGTTTTCTCTTTGGTGTTGGAGGGAGCCTGCCCTGATGTGGGGAGCACCAGGGTCACTTTGCACTGCTGTCTGGAGCAGATCTAAGCACTAGGGAATAAAATTAAGAAACTGTTGAGCGGGCAACAAGTTGTTTCTTCAGCTCTAATCTCTGACACTTACCCAGAGCCCTGCTGATGCGCCATAGTCCTAGCCCAGAGCATCCCCTGCTATTGTAACCCACACACCTCCTTGGGCGTGGTGTTCTGTCCCATCTAGTGGCACCAAGACCACTTAGAGAGAGAGAGAGTTAAATGAGTCTGCTCTACAGCCTTAGCTAAGAGCCAGTTGGCTTTTAGCTCATGCGGTAGCGCAGGGATCAGCAACCTTTGGCCTGGGGCCTGCCAGGGAAAGCCGCTGGCGGGCCGGGCCGGTTTGTTCACCTGCCGCGTCCACAGGTTTGGCTGATTGCCGCTCCCACTGGCTGTGGTTCGCCGCCCCAGGTCAATGGGGGCTGCGGGAAGTGGCACGGGCCCAGGGATGTGCTGGCCGCCCTTCCCACCACTCCCATTGGCCTGGAACAGCGAACTGCGGCCAGTGGGAGCTGCAATCGGCTGAACCTGCGGACACGGCAGGTAAACAAACCGGCCCGGCCTGCCAGCGGATTTCCCTGGCGGGCCGCGGGCCAAAGGTTACTGATCCCTGCGGTAGAGGCTCATGCACTAAGCTCCAGATGTCCCAGGTTCAATCCCACCCGCTGACAACTGGGGTCTGTTGGCGATACACTATCGCATTCTTAGACTCGCACCACGTAGCTTTGCTTGCTCATCTCACTGCAGCCTCCTGCGTGCCTTTCCAGTCCTGCCCCCACCACCTCAGCACTGCCAACGCACCTCACTCCCAATTTGCAGCGCCTCTGTTGCTTGGAAGCTCTGCAGATGCATTTTAGTCCTGACCAGCAGCTCTCTCTGCTACTTCAACCCTGAGTTCCCACAAAGCTTCCAGGACACACAACTGCAAATACACCTCAGTCCCGCTCTGCAGCTTTCCTGCGGTTCATCTCCTGGTTGCCACACGCAGCTCTGCTGATGTCACTGTGCCATAACCTGCCTCACCTCACCTCCCCTGCCTTTAATATTTCAGCAGGCCTGCTAAATTGCATGGTGGTTCTGGAATGTGGATAAACCTTCCCTAACCTACCATGATGAAACCATGAATTAACATACATTGCAACCAAAAACACAGATATGACCCAGATCATCCAAGGTGAAAGGCTCCAAACATGCCTTCCCCCCCAATTATTAATGGTTAAGGGTTTTTTTTTTAAAATAGCATTTGTCTCACCTGAAAAATATGCAGATGCCGTGCAAATTACAAATTTAATAATAATAATACTTGTATAGCGCTTGTTATCTGGCTATCTCAAAGGGCTTTGCAAAGGTATCCTTTTATCCCCATGTTACAGATATGGAAATTGTTATGCAGAGAGGCAAAGTGACTCCCCTGAGGTCACACAAGAAAACAGGGTCGGAGCTGGGTCGACACCCCAAGTCTCTTGACTCCTTTCAGTGCTCTAGCCCCTAAATCGCACTGCATCCCTTTATATACACTACTCTGGTGAGCCCGACTTGTTTACATTAAGGCTACATCTACACTACGAGCTGGGGGTGTGATTCCCAGCTTGAGAAAACCTGCGCTAGCGCTCATTGAGCTAGGGCAGTAAAAGTAGAATGTACCTGCGATAGCACAGGCAGTGGTGAGCAGCAGCATAGGCCAGCTACCCCGAGTTCAAACCCACCCAGACCCCATGGCTTTGTGCTCGGGTCGGCTAACCTATGCCGCTGCTGCTGCCCCCGTTGCAGCAGCTACATTCTGTTTTTAGCATGAGCGCTCGCGCTCGCATGTCTGCCCAAGCTGGGAATCACACTGCCAGTTCCAAGTGTAGATGTAGCCTTTGGCCCCTTTACGCTGCCTTGGTGTAAACAAGAATCAGGCCCTCATGATCAACTGCCGGTTTGCATTATACCCATTTTATGCACTCGAATGCATTTTTTAGGTGCAATTACTGGTTTATTTGTACAAGTGGCATCTTATCTAAATGCCCGCATTTGAAAATGTGGCCCCGAATTTGCCCTTCCAGTCTGTTTTCCATAGAGACATTCATATAACATCAGAGGCTCTTCTTTTGCTTCTGGTTGCTATAAGCAGCGTAGGCCTTTGAAGATTGCTTTAGTGTCCACTGACAACTGATACAGTATCTGATTGTACTGTTAACAACTGCCGATGCTTGACTTGAGGCAGAAATAAGTGGCTTGATTTTTCAGGCTCAACTAAAGCAAGATGAATGGAAAATCAATAGGTGTGCTGTAAATTCCATGCAGTTAATACATACAATATTTTAAAAGTACCAAATAATAGAAAAGCAGGTATGTAAAAAGACAGTAATTGATGGATTGCATTTGATTTTTGCAGAGAGAATAATTGTGTGTGTAACTCTGAGATGAGGCACTTAGTGAGCTGACATCGTGTTCTGTAACTCTCCCATCCATTTAGTTATGAAAATCACTGTTTTCAGAGTACCGAGAAAGCTGCATTGAGACGAGCCGTGCATTTCTTGTCAAACTTTGGAGATGTTGAGCTGAACATGAAGAGCAGCTGAGGAAGCGGGGAACTTGACTTGTTCTCTGTTTTGGAAACAAATTGCCATTCTTCTGCCACATGTGGAACTTCTGTCAGTTCTCTTGGGTAGGGTGCGTTCATAGCTACTCATCTGTCTGGTAGCTCTACCTCCTACGCTGGCTTTTTGGGGAGGGAAGGGCTGGAACACAGCTCCTCTACATGTGGGTAGTGATGCCTCTACAGCTTGCTGACCTGCTGGCACCTCCTAGACAGGTATCTGAGAATGGCACGTACCTGATGAGAGGGAAAGTTTCCAAGCAAAATTAAACACAAGCACAAAGAGTGACCTCTAACTACAGGCCCAATCCTGCTAGGCTGCCGTTACATCCAGTGGAAGTGCAGGGCTCTCATTAGAGCTAGGTGAAATTTTCCAGGCAAAACTTTTTTTTTTGGGGGGGGGGGGGAGAGGAGGAAAAATGCAGATTCGGTGACACCAAAACGTTTTGCAAATTTGTGCTGATTTTGCCAAATTGTTTGTTTGAAACACCCGCCCCCCCCAAAAGTTCTGAAACAATCGAAACGTTTTGTGTCAACATTTTCTAAATGAAATGTTTTGATATTTTGGGTTGAAATGCCTCTTTGTTTCAAAGCTTATTTTAACTGCATTTAAAAAAAATGTTTAAAAATGATCAAAATTAAAAAAAATGGTTTGAATTTGTCAGAATGAAATGTTTAGTTTGACTTGAAATGCATTTTTTAATTTTTTTTCTTCACCAAAAATTTTGGAAATTTTCATTTTCGGTCTGGCCTGAAACGATATTTTTGCCTGACCTTTTCTAATGGCCAATGAACTGAAAAATTCCAATCGAGCCTAGAAATTGCAAACAAGATAGATTACTGCCCCATTGTGCTAGGCGCAGTACAAACTCATGGTGAGAGACGGTCCCTGCCCTGAAGAGTTTACAGGTTATATAGACAAACAAAGAGTGGGAGGGGAAGTAGAGATGAAGTAACTTGCTCAAGGTCCCACACAAGGTCAGTGGCAGAGCTAGGGCTAAATGTACAAGCCAAGATTTCTGAATCCCAGTCCAGTGCCCTATTCACTCAGGGTAATGTCAGGCTAGGAGGGATTCCCAGAAAAAACGGAGCTTTGTTCAGATAGGCAAGGAAACTACTCCTGTGGAGGTGTGTTTTACACTCACTAGAGCTGCTGTCCACAGGCTGTCAAGGTTCCCATTTGAGCCCAGCAGCAGTCACTGGCTGTGTGGGGGCTCCTGTGTCAAATGATGAAGGCCACTTTGGTGTCTAGGTGCCATTTTGTCAGGCATTTCAGGAAGCTCCCAAGCCCAATATGGCTGGGGTTGAGTCAGTCAAACAAAAGCCTCCAATTCAATTTATAGGATGGACATGCTGCAAGTAACAGCGTCACCCAGGGTCCTGGTTTCCATGGAGATAAGGAGAAAGTGCACGATCCACCTGGACTGCAGAGTGGGGGCTGGAGGCAGGGGATTTATAGCAAGTGGCCCCAACATTGGGGGACAGTTGGCCATAGCATCAGGAAGGTCAGACTTTTTGTTCTCTATCTGTTCAGTTTTACTTTCTTCTCTTGCACTTCCGATGAGCCGGCAACTCTGACTACTACCGCGCGCTGAGTGAGCGGGGAAGTGGAGACCCCATGCTGTTCTGGAACCCAATAGCAAGGCATTAATAGCTTATGTCTAGCTGTCGTTCCGCCAATCTATCCCACGCCCCACTGAGAAGCATGGGTATAGGTGGAAGTTTGCCATCTAATGAATATTTAAATTAAATTTAAGAATGAAGTGTCCCCTGGAGGCCTAATTTAGTCTCTAAGTGTTAAAGTGAACAAAATATCATATTCCATGATGGAGGGAAAATAAAGAGTTATGCTGGGCCGCTGAGCAAGGGAGTCTATCAAGGGAAGATCTAGTGCTTAATTTTCTTTACTAAATGGGTTGCCGAGCCTTCTGGGGGAACTGGATTCTCATTAGTTCTTTCCCAAGATAAGCAAAGCAGGGTCCTTATGCCATACCACTGCGATGGTGTATGCAGAATACAGCTCCCCTCCCAGGCCGTCCCCTTGTTATACTTATTCTCAATTGGCTGGCTGGTCAGAGGATAGGATTCTGGTTGGTCAGACAGGGAGACCATCATAATACCAGATGGAGAGGAATGTGGGCTAGTGGCTAAAACAAAGGACTTGCAGGAAGGATTGTTCTGTTCCTTATTTGCCACTGACTTGCAGTGTTACCTTGGAGAAGTCACTTCCCCTTCCTGTGCTGTAGGTAAAAGGGGAATAAAAGTACTTTTTTAGGGGTGTTATGAGTGTTCACTAAGTGTTTTGAGAGCATCACACAAAAGGTGTTACACAGCCGCTGGGCACTATTAAACCTGGGTGATTGGAAAAGGCCATTTCTAGCCAGGGAAGAGCGGGAGGGGACTTAGATCTGTCTGGGACTTTTAGGCCATTTTGGCTTACGCTGGGATACAAAAGAGCAGAAGAGTAATGGTTAACATCTTCTGGGTCCGGATTCATAACCATGCCTCCGCTGGGGTCTGACTTTCAGAACTTTGGGCGGGGACAGTTTTCCATCTGCAAATTATTTCTCCCATTATTAATAGGGGGGGCAGGTTTTTTTTGAGAGCGCTCAGCACATTGGGTGCTGGGCTCTATTGAAACTCTAGCCCCACTTATAGGTGCTGAGGACGATTTTTCAAAGACGGCAGTCAGGTGCCTAATTCCTATTGATTTACCTACGGGAAGTAGGGTCCTATTTGTATCTTTGAAAATCTCCCAACTCTGAGCAGTTGGAAATCTGGCCCTAGATGTCTACTTCTGTTTGCACCCACATTCCAGTAAGTACAACTCTAAGTACTATTTGCACTATTATTCCACCGTGGGTGCAAAATTGTGGGTGGAATTATTTTCAGATACCAAACTGCACCCATAAAGGCCTGGCTGACATCTGGACCCCAAGGCATAATTTCTGGTGGGAAAACTGCAATAGACTCTTGTTTAATTGGTTAGAGAAAGGGAGAATCAGAGAGAAGTGTAAATGTTATGTAGCAAATTTTGCTCCAGGACAGGCGGGTCCTTTCACTCAAGATTGATTACTCTGCCTCAGCATGTGTTATTAAACATAAAAAAATATAAGGATGCAAGAGAAAAAAATATAATGTAAAACCCCAAAGATTTATGCTTCAGATTCTCCACACAACATCCACATTTGTTTTACTGCTTACTTTAGGGGGTCAATTGTGTCTCTGCAGAGGCAGTGGGGTGGGGAGTGAGGAAGAGGCGCGCCACTAAAATGACAGGGCTTGGAGGCACTATGCTTTCACAGGGCTTAATGAGCCCTGGATGCCGATGGGAGGGAAGCACAGTGGGCAGCAGGACCCATACAAATAAAGATAGTGCAGCCCTGTCAGCAGGCATGGAAGATGGGCTAGGTACTGAGCAGCGACTCTGGAGAGTCTGGTTCTCTTCCCACCTCTGCCATTAGCCTGATGTGTGAGCTTGTTGGTCTCATCTCTTTCCCCTCCTACCCTTTGTTTGCCTTGCCTGTTTAGATTAAATGCTTGTTGGGACATAGACTGCCTATTGCTGTGAGTTTGTGTGATGTCAATGTGGCCCTAGGTTCTACAGTGAGATAAATAAATCACTGTTTTACAATTTACAGCCAGGGGGAGGGGAAGGCTGTTTTTTCCCTTTAAAGCACAAAACAATCTAAACAAAGAAAGCTGAACTGTGAGATGCTATTCCATATGCAGAGCTTCCTGCAGTTTTTGTATGATCCGTAGACAAGGGCTACTATTGTAGGTGTTTCTCTGACTCTCATCACCATGTTATCTGAGCCCCTCACAATCTTTAATGCGTTTATCCTCACAACACCCCTGGGAGGCAGGGCAGAGCCACTATCTCCATTGTACAGAGGGGGAAACTGAGGCACAGAGTGGCTAAGTGACTTGCCCATGGTCACATAGAGCAGGGAATTAAACCCAGGTCTTCTACATGTCTGGCTAGTGCCCTGACCATTGGAACATCCTTCCTCTCAGACTCTTTCATACGGTGGCCGACAAGAGGAATCCCAAGTGGCCCAACTTTTGCAAAGTTCAGATGGCTTTATAAGCCAGTGCTCTCCTGTGAGCAGCTCCTCTCCCTGCCTCCTGATCCCTATCCCTTGTGGCAGGCATAGGTCCAAATTCATCCCTGAACTTAGTCTGATTTGTGCTTCCCCTGCAATGGGGCTGTCAGGAGCCAGCTCAGGTTAAAGAAGCCGAGGGGGCTGCCCTAACTTGTGACTTACCTGCCATAGGACCAGCCTATTGGAGTGCACACAGGACAAGGCTCCAGGAATTCCTGACTTCTGTTCTTGGCTGTGATACTGCTTTCCTCTGTAGACCTGAGCAAGTCACTTAAGGGTGGGGGTTTTAAAAACTTCCCTTCCAAGTGACTAAGGAGTACAGGGTAAAATTTTCAAAGATGCCTAAGTCCCCTTGACTTTCAGTGGGAATTAGGCTCCTTCTTCTCATATGCATCCCAAGTCAATGTCTAGATTGTTCACCCATCTGACTGCTGCACCATGGAGGGTGGCAATGTGTTGCAGTCCACCTCCCAGTCTTCTAATTGTGTGCTCTCCACCACATGTTTGACTGTCTGCATCACTGCTCTGCAGTCCCACTGGGAAGATCAATCTAAGCCAAATTTCTGCATTGTGGCAGCCGCTCTGGCCCTTTCAGTCAGCGTTCCATTAAGCCTGGTCTAGGATCTGCATTCCAGGTTTCAAACAGGTGGGTGTAAGTTAGGACTTTTGCAGTTTGTTAGCATGTCTGTCTCTCTAGCCCAGAGTTGCTGCCTGTCTGTGAGGACATAGCTGTCAGCCTTGCTATGCCACTGTTCATTGGAGATTTTCGCTGGAGCAGCAGCAGTGGACATGAATAGCCACCACAAAAGGATGTCAGCCTTGGCAAGTCTGCATGACTTGCAGATGTAGGTGTTTTCTTCTGGAGGTGGGCAAGTTGTCTTGTAGGAGGGTGCAATGCTTATTTTCACAGATTGAAAACATTGTCAGCCTCGTGTGCCGCAGGTTGTTTTCATCCATCCTAGCCCTCCGTCTAGTTTTAAGGGTGATGGCATCTCATGAAAGTTTTTGGGACCAACACATCTAAATTAGAGATTTATGGGTGGCTAAGGCAACCACTAATGATATGAGTGTACATCTCCGAATCAATGAGATGCGTATGCCGAGGAATGCAGAATGCAGGCTCGTGTTCTAAGTGGAAATAGTCTTCTAAGTCCCTTAGGCATTTCAGAAACGGTTACCCGTAAGTCCAGTTGACTTTCCATAGCACTTGTGCACCTACATCACTCAAGAATTTTTGAAAATTTCACTTTTGATCTTTTTAGGTCCAATTCACTCTTGCCCTGCACCTTGTATCATCATTTACACTGCTGCAAAGAGTGTATGAAATGCTACCCATCCCGTGCCTCAGTTTCCCATCTGGAAAAGGAGGATAATGATCCTTACTGGCTCACAGGGGGGCTCTTGATTAGTTAATGTCTTCAAGTAGTTTGAAGAGAAAACATGCGTCTGACGAAGTGGGTATTTACCCACGAAAGCTTATGCTCCAATACGTCTGTTAGTCTTAAAGGTGCCACAGGACTCTCTGTTGATCTTTATTATTATTACTATCAGCCCTAACATCAGCAATATTGTGTTTCAAAGCTCCCAGCTTTTCCCCTCTTGTGTCAAACAGTGATATTCAGGAAGTTAAAACCGAGGCTCTTTCACTCGCTGGTGATAAACTTTTGTCTTTCAGATGTTCACTTTTAAAAATATATTTAATTAAAAAAATAGACCAAGTAATTTATTGCAGCCACTTCCGCTCAGAGCCCTGTAACTAGGGAGATGGTGGGAGTGGAACAAGAGCCCAGCCTCTCGGGGAGGATGAAAGACGTATGTGTGGAGTGGGGAGAATCAAATTTGGAGATGGAGAAAAGAATGAGGGAGAGATTTGTACTTAAATAAAAAAATCTCGACAAACAAGCTCAGATGTGGTTGAAATTTTTTTTATTGTGAGAGAGAACCTCTTCCCTCCTTTTGATGCCTGAACAGAAACAAAAAAAATGTATGTCATTGTTTCACGCCATGTTGTACAAGCCACCAGTACACAGGTTAATGGAAAAAATGCATGAATTTGGATAGATATATAAAGGTCCCTTGGGTGCTCAGTCATAAATCTTTGTAGCTGGAAGGCAGAGCAGACATAAATAGGCCTGATATAACCAACTGCTTTACATACAAATGAGTGCTTGCCTTTTATTTAGTTGACAATATTATTATTTCAAATCCAAGAGGAATATTAAATAACCTCTGTTATGCTGTCTCCATTAGGATTGATCTATGAATTATGACTGGAGCAGTGGCTCTGGACTTTGTGTGCCGGATTGTATAAAGGCTGTGTGTGCGTGTGTGTGAGGGAGAGAGTGTGATTCTATATAATGGGGCAAGTGTCATTGAAATACATTCTATTCTTTAGTGGAATGTACCTTCCTCATAAAGCTCCACCGGGAAGAAAGGAAATAAATTGGCTCAGAACAGCCCCACACATGTTATTAAGGGACTGTGTATAATGGACTCCACTGAGCTGGCACCCAGACAAAGTTGGGTTTTTTTTTAGTTCTTTTAATTGAAGGGATTGCAACGCTGGGGTAAGATGCCAAACCGACAGCCCTGGAAAACCAAGTCCTATCTTTCATCTGCAGAACATGATCAGGTGGTACAAGCTGCCCCCTCTATGTATCGACCCTGCCCAAGAAGGTACCACTGCTAGAGGGCAGATTTTAGTTTAGCCTCTCTCGGGCTCAGTCAGCCCCCTCTGCTGAGGCAGCTGACCAACGTGCTAACATAGAGGTGGCTTTTATTTATTTGTTGCTTATCCACTAGGACTTGACTGAGACTATCAATTTACTGTGACCAATTAATAAGCAGCTGCCTAATGCTGATGGCTTTTTGCCACAGCTTACTTGGTATCAGATTTGGACCCAAGTCCTTAAGTGAAAGGGCTTCATACTCCATTAAAATCCCCTGCATCATCCAGTCCACAGAATGAAAAAGCCTTAATGAAGGATTTTCTTGAAATACCCTAGTGTACTGGCAATTACTAGAGCATTATTAAAAACAATCAAAGCAAATGGGGTATATTGCACTTTCACGTGCGGTGAAACATGTCTAAAGTGACTACTTAAAGGACTGATAACAATCAGCTGGGGGGGAAGGCTTGGGCTGGATTTTGTGTTATTCCTTTTATGAACAAAACCAAATCCCAGGAAGGGGGTAAATTTTGATGCATTACAATCTGCATGGACTGTATTTGAAGCCACATCTTCCCAAGTTGATACTGGGCAAGAAAAAAAGTATTGAGGCTTAAATGGTCAAAATGTATGCACGAAAATGCATGCACAATTCTATAAATAATTTGCATGTGCATTCACTGCAATTGTACCAGCAAATGGACAATTCTGATAATCTGCATACACAGAAACCTGATACACAATTAACATTAAAAGTGTGCAAATTAGGCATGCAATTGCACAACCAGTTTTAAAAACATGGCCCTAAGTATGTAACTGCGTATTTGGGATGTCCATTTGAGCAACAGTGTTAGTATTTTTAAATGCTAAGACACAGCATGTGTGTGAAATTGTCGCAGAAGCTCAGGTGCTGAGTGGCAGTCGTATGCTTTCACGGGGAAGCTCGAACTCCCAGAGGGTTCTCTCCTTTTCACAGTTTGGCATTTTTGGAGGTTCCTTTTCCGTTATGTATCATACATACCTCTATGGCCCACATTACTGTAGCATCTGAGCACCTTGCAATCTTTCATGTATTTATCCTTACAACACCTCTGGGAGGTAAGCCAGGCTATTTTCCCCATTCTATAGATGGAGAACTGAGGTTCAGAGAGATTCAATGAGTTAGCTGTGGTCCCACAGGGAGTTTGTGGAGAAGCGGGGGATTTAAGTATTAGCATCTCTGTTTATCCATCAGAAACTCTCAGCATAACCAAGGAGAGACTATGAAGGGTTGACTGAGCTAAGTGATGATCTTGCAGCATACTAGTACCAAAACATCTGCACTTGTGCAGCCTTCAAGAAAGCGTTTGAGATCAATGCCTGTGGCTGTCACTCAGCAGAAGTTACAATGGTACTTGGGTAAGGAGTGCCAGGGACGGAATTAAAAGGCATAACCAAGGCAAAGTGCACCCTTTCCCAACCCTCTCAGAACTCCTACAGCCAAACAAGCCCTTGAGAAAGGCAGAGGGTGGCTTGGAGCAATGGCCTGGGCAGTTGGTCTCAGCATCAAGGAACTGCCACAGACTCACTGTGTGACCTTGGACAAGTCACTTAATCTCTCCTTGCCTGAGTTCCCCATCTGTAAAATGCAGATAATAGTACTACCCTACCTCACAGGGTGTTGTAAGGATAGACATTAAAGGTTGCAAGGTGGTTAGGTACTACAGCCACATGGACCTTAGGAGTAACAAGAGTTCTTCATGAAGTTGGCACAAACCATGGTCTTCAGATCCATTTGCCATGTGAATTCCTGTTAACTCATATCTGCTTTGCTTGTGATATGCCGATGTGGCCAACAGGGGGTGATGATGACAGCAGACAGGGGAAAGGACAGTCAAGAAGCCACTGACATATATTCATACCCCTGAAATACAAATGAAATAACAAGGAATAGTGCCTGTCCTTTTATCCCTTTGTTACTGAGACTGCTAGTGCCTCTGTGCTACAGCAAAATGCAGTAATGTTCCTTCAAAGCCAACATATCCTTCGAATAATGGTATTTCAAAGGAGACACACCAGTCCTGGTGGTGCATTCACTGGTGCAGTGGCTAGCGCACTAGGCTAAGACTCAGCAGACTTGAGTCTGCTAGTGACCTTGGCAAGTCACACCACTTCTGTGTGCCTCAGTTTCTCCAGCTGTAAGATGGGTATGATTTTATTGAGCTGCTTTGTAAAGCACTTTGAGATTGATAGATGAAAACTGCTTCTAAATTTCCTTGCTCGGGAATACAGGACAGTGTGTGGCATATAAACAGTTCATCTCCAAAATGCTTTCTGAAGCTAAATATAATAGATTGGCAGAGTTAAATAATAATTCAGAGCACACAGAGAGAAAGATTATGAGGTACAAGAAAGGGAAGAAAGATACATTTTTGCCTGAGATTTTAAATGAGATGGAAAGTCGCTGAGGTGGAAATATGTATGAAAGCTGTTCCAGATAGCAGTATAATGAGAAGAGATGAGTGAATGAGTGGTGGTGGGCTCACAAAGAGGATAAAGATCTGCCATTATCATCTGGAGGAGTTCTCCTTTAACTCAAGTGGCAGAGGCCTCTTTAGGAAATGAAAAACTGGAAGTTCTAGTTCCAACTCTAGTACTGCCCATCCCACAAATTCAAAACTATAACCGACGCCCCCCAAAATTATGACATTGGCTTAAAAATAATACAGTTTAGGGTTCTTTTTATTTGCCTTTTGAACCACCAGGGATCACATTTTCAAGTTTTTCTTGCAACCATGAGGGACGGAAACTTTTTTTTAAAATGAAATCTGAGATTCTGATGTATTCACCTGACTCCAGGAGCTGGGGCTTTGAGAAAAACACCAAATATCATGAAACCCACAGTAAAATTACAAGAGTTGACAACATTGCAACTCCCCATTTGTCATGTGATGTATAGTCAGCATGACTGCAACATGGGAGCTGGTAAAGTGGGAGCAGGTGCACCAGTCAATCTGTGAGGAGGGACAGAGAGGGAAGCCAGTTCAGAAGTGGAGAGCAGATTAGATGGAGACAATGGGGGAAATCCATCCTTGTGGCAAACCTGGTGCAAGGACAGAGGGAGTAGGAAATTTGCCTCCCTGATGCTTGGTCTGCCAGACAGGGCCGGCTCTAGGATTTTTGCCTCCCAAAGCAAAAACAATTTTGGCTGCACCCCCCCACCCCCGTTCTTTAATTACCCCACCCCCGGCCCCGCCTCAACTCCGCCCCTTCCCCAAATCCCCCCCACCTCCTCCCCCCAAACCTAGGAGGGAGGGAGGGGGAGAAGCGGCACCCGCGCCGCTGCCACTCGGAGTCTCCCCCTCCTCCCAGGTTTGAGAGCCTGGGAGGGAGGGAGGGGGAAACTCCAAGTGGCTGCGGCGCGGGCGCTGCTTCTCCCCCTCCCTCCCAGGCTCTCAAGTCTGGGAGGGCGGGGGAGCAGCGGCGCGCGAAACGGCCGCTCGGGATCTCCCCCTCCCTTCCAGGTTTGAGAGCCTGGGAGGGAGGGAGGGGGAAACTCCGAGTGGCTGCGGCGTGGGCGCCGCTTCTCCCCCTCCCTCCCAGGCTCTCAAGTCTGGGAGGGCGGGGGAGCAGCAGCGCGCGAAACGGCTGCTCGGGATCTCCCCCTCCCTCCCAGGTTTGAGAGCCTGTCTGGTATTTATTTAATTTGTCAGCCATAAATAGAAAGCAACCCCCTGGATAGTGGTGAATATGTTGTATGTCTGCAAATGTGCGAGGTAATTGTTCACGGGTTCCAATAAAAATAGTTCTAGGCCTTGGATGCTTTGCTGATGTAGTCAGAATGTTACACCAGAGGCTATTGAAGATATCTGGACTCCCCCATTTCATGGCTTCTGCCAGTAGAAAAACCTTTTCCTGGGAAATGTCAGTGTAAGCTGCTAATCAGAGCAAACCTCACAATAATGCATTGCTCAGTTAACTGCAACTTACTTGTCCCTTTGTTTGCATCTGATGTGCTCTGGCTGAATGAAGAAGCTCCTGAAATCTTGTCTATGTAATGAACAGAGCTATAATCTGTATATTCCAATACACAGCAATAATAATAATGTGCCCAGAGACAGCACCTGTTATCCAAGGACCACAAAGCAATTTTCAAGTATGGAGCCTCCAACCCTTTTGTCAGGTAAGTATTGAGCAGGTGAAGTGGTCGTGGCTTGGTCCCAAAAGAGCCAAACTCCAACTCTTCGCCCTCTCTTCTTGCCCTTCTTGTGAATCTTTCTTACTGGCTGAGATTTCCAAAGGACTTTGGCACCCAGCTCCCATTGATGTTAGTGGGAACTGGGCACATCACTCAGCATTGCCAACTTTCACAACCTCAACATGATTTTGGGGCAGTTTACAGACCAGCTTCTGATAATGCAAAAGGCTGCAGCACCTTGCAGGCAATTTTGGGGAGAGAGAGATACCTTTTCTCTGCATGATAATCTGGAGTTTAGTTGAAGGTGCCCTAAATGACACTCAGCAACTGTGAGGTCTAGCCCCAGCTCTTCTGCTAATGCCATTTCTGTACCCAGCCCTTTTCAGGAGCCCAGGTCTCATATCTTGGAGGGTAGCTACCATTAACTGATTTTGCAGGTAAGGCAACTAAGAGCTTGTACAAGGGCTCTTCAGGCAGAGCTTCAAACAGAAGACAGGGCTCCACTAACACAGAGCAGAGTCTCATTTTCTTTGTCACAGTCTGTCAGAAGCATCTCTACTTAGATGCTCCTGGGACCTACTCTAATGCAGTGTAGCTGTGTCACTCTAGCAACTTGACCACACATAAAAGTTGGCTTCTGTGGGTTGCTCAGCTCAGGCCGCTAGATCCACCAGGTTCATGCCTCACTGATGCCCCAAACAGGGGTGGTGGTGTATTTGGTTATGCTAGCTGTAACCAGTAGGCCAAACTTTGCTCTTGGAACCTGGAATAGAAACCACAAATCCCTTTTCCCTGTGTCCCATCATTGTCTTGCAAATTTGTGTGTAACTCAGTGGCAATGTGGATGTTGTCTGCTCCAGTGTGGACTGCTCCACATAGAGGCTCAGCATAGCCTTTCTTCCTGTGGCAAATGTAGAAAGAAAAGGGTATACTTGATCTTCCGGTTTGGGTTCAAACCCTGCTAATAACCCATGTAGATATGAAATATATACACACACATATGTCTGTAGAAGTTAGATAGAGCCCTGGAATAATTTGTTGAAGTGATTTTAAAATATTGTATTTGGAAGTGGAGTTTGAAGTTGGGCTAATGTTTGTTTCATTGTTGCATTCTTATTATAAGTGCTTGGTCAATGGGAACTGTCCCTTTTAAGAATAGGGTGTGGCAGACTGAGAGTGTGTTTTGAGGCTGAGCACAAGTGGGGCAGATTGTGTGTGTTTACTCCTTGGACCTCTAGGCACAGAGACCTTGGCTGTATAAGCTCCAAAGAGGTGAGAACTTGATTAAATAAACATACGTGTCCAGAAAGCAACTTCTCTTTCACAGAGACAGCCTTAGCAGTTATGGGTAAGGCTAAGATTTTGTCATGGATATTTTTAGTAAAAGCCAGGGACAGGTCACAGGCAATAAAAAAAAATTCACGGAAGCCCTTGACCTGTCCCTGACTTTTACTAAAAATATCCATGATAAAATGGGAAGGGGCTGGGCAGCTTGTGGGGTGACGGGGAGCTGTGGGGGTCCCCCTACCCCACAGCGGTGGTCAGGGAGCTGCTGGGGTACCACTGCTGCCCACGATGGCTTTGAGCTTGGGGGCCCGCTGCCTCATGTGGTGGGCGTACCTCACAGTTCCCTGCTGCCAGGGCTGAAGTCACAGAGGTCTTTAGAAGTCACAGATTCCGTGACTTCTGTGACAAAATTGTAGCCTTAGTTATGGGGGACTAGTTGCCACCGTGCATTGCTTGTCAACGTTAGAGCCATTCACCTATATGTCACCACTTTGAATCCTAATTAGATCAGCAGGGATGCAAAACTGCTCCCTTCTAGTGGAAGTTTGGTAGTCCTAGTTCCAGCTTCTATGCCACAAACTCATAAACACTAGATTGATAGCTCTTCAAGGCAGGGAGTCACTCTTATTTAGGGTGACCAGATGTCCTGATTTTATAGGGACAGTCCTGATTTTGGGTTTTTTTTCTTACATACGCTCCTATTATCCCCCAACCCCTGTCCCGATTTTTCACATTTGCTGTCTGGTCAACCTCCTCTTATTATGTGTTCATACAGTGTTTAGTACAATGGGATCAGGGTCTTAGTTGGGTCCTCAAATGCCACCATCTGCAGCAGGGGATGAAATCACCTGCTTTACTATAAATTTGGGTGAGTTGGCAATACTGCCGCATGCAAATTGAGTGAGGGAGGGAAGGTGGGTGGGGTGGAAAGGAAGGCAGAGTTTAAAAATCAGAAGCAGACTCAAAAACCACATTTTTAAAAAAAAGTATGAATTTTTGGGTTATAATTATTTGTTTTAACTTTTGGGGTTGGCAGTACTGCTGATTAGGAAATGCTATTGCTCACTTACCATGTTTTCCTTCTCAGCTGAGCCATTCTATCATTTTACAGTATTGTTATCCCCATTTCACAGAAAGGTAGACTGAGGCACAGAGGAGTTACATTTCTTGCTCATGGTCAAACGATGAGTCAGTGGCATTATACACAACTGCAGAGTCCCCTTCCCTTGCGTTGGTAACTAGACCAGTGTATTTTCATCCAATAGTCTCAAAGAACTCAGTAAATAAGCCTATGTGAGCAAATATATATATTTTTAAAAGGGTATGGTAGCTAAAACACATGAGAAGTCAGCAGCTATAGAAATGTAACTTGATCTAGGGTGCAAACCTCTTCCTACATCTATCTAGCTGGAACAAGCATTTTCCAATAAAAGGTGGAAATGTAATTAGTTGGCTGTCCTGCCTCATTCTATGCAGCCCTTGTCAAAAAAACTTAACTCTGGCTATTTTTCCAAACAGAATAATGCTTTTGTTTCCTCAAGCACATCCCACTCTTTTTATCCTGAGGTTTGCTTCATGCCTTGCAAATTTGTTTGCCGTCTCTATTTTTATTAAGGTTTTTAAAGTGGGAAAACGACACATTCAGAGTACCCAGTTGTTGTGTTGTGTTGGCTGATAAAAGGCTGGAGAACTCTTGGGGCAGGAGCAGAAGTTTGAGTTCCCTACTCAGGTGATAGAATTAGAGAAATCAGAGATGAAAAAAGTCCTCCTGATAAGCTATTCCCTTCCTGCTGTCAGTCACCACCCCATTCCCAACCAATACATTATTATTCCCTGTTGTAGGTTCTTTTGTGCTTCGTCCAGCTAAAAGTGACTCGGGTGATAGAATGCCAGGCCACTTCACTGGGAAGGCACTTCCAGAGTCTAAGGGTACATCTACACTACAGGGGGGAGTCGATTTAAGATACGCAAATTCAGCTACGTGAATAGCGTAGCTGAATTCGACGTATCACAGACGACTTACCCTGTTGTGAGGTCGGCGGCAAAATCGACTTCTGCAGCTTTCTGTCGGCGGCGTTTACTACCACCTCAGCTAGTGGAGTAAGAGCGCCGATTCGGGGATCGATTGTCGCGTCCCAACGGGACGCGATAAATCGATCCCCGAGAGGTCGATTTCTACCCACCGATTCAGGCGGGTAGTATAGACCTAGCCTAATACCGTGGTCCCCAAACTTTTTACCTCGCAACTCCCCCTTACCCCTGTCCACGCCCCCTCTCCCTCCTCTGGTCTAATAGACCGCCCTCTTAGGAAATCTGAGGATATTCAGTCCATTGCTGCTAATCCTACTCCACCCACCCTAAACTATTCCTTTTTAGTCATGGCTTGGCATGCAATATAGGGGAATGTGAAAACCATCTACAAATATTTGAAGGGTAGAAATATCAAGGAGGGGGAAGGTCGTGAAAAATGTATGCTCTCCGGGTGGGGGACGGCCTACATTTTTCAGTTAATGACTCTTTGCCTCCTGGCCAGCACTTTGAAGATGTACCCTGTTCTTATTATTTTCTATTTGTATGAATTCATTTGGGGAATTTGTCTCCGACTCCCCTCCTGTCTTCGTGCCTCAGTACTCTGTGCATCTTCTGTGCTGCTCTCGTGCGAAGGCCCTGCCCACATCAGCAAAATCTGCTCTGGCATCATGACATCAATGTACTGACCCCAGAGCAGGCCACACTGGGGTAAGCCCTGCTTTACAGCCATGCAGCTCATGTATCATAATGGTTTGCAGTACTGTAACTGTATCAGTGAGGCAGTCTGATTTAGTGGATAGAGCAGTGGGACTCAGAAGACCTGGGTTCTAGTCCCAGCTCTGACAATGACCTGCTGGGTGACTTTGAGCATATTACTTTGTCTCTCTTTGCCTCAGTTTCCCCATCTGTAAAATTGGGATAATGATACTGACCTCATTGTAAGTGTTTTGAGATCTACAGATGAAAAACACTATATATGAGCTATATTTTTATTATTATTTATAGCAGTGCAAATTTTTCTATCATAGACAGTCCCTAACTCCTGAAGGACTAGATTTACGGTTAATAAAAAAAAATTCACTTCTGTAAGCAAGAAGGGCCCCCGAGCTATGTGACTTAGCACTGGCATTTCACCTTGGAGGATTTTCAAAGCTGGAAAAAGACAATGGGGTTTTTGTGGAGACATTTTTCTCTGTCTCTTATAAATCACAATTATTGACACTGGCTGTGAAATACCCTCCCCGCTCCCAGTGCCTCTCTCTCGCTCCATCACACCCACCCACACACTCTGTCTATGACGCACAAAAATACATGTTCATATTCTGCATGTCTCCAGGGTACACCCACACCCACCTACATGTCTGTCTTGTTTCACATACATTCTTTCACATGCAGTCTTTGAAACACTTTCTGTCCCAGCACTCCTGTAGTTAAGTACTGGATCTTGCTTTTAGGAGAAAGCACCCACAGAGAAGTACACGCTCAGTGTATGTCTACACTGCAATTAGACACCCATAGCTGGCCCGTGCTAGCTGACTTGGGCTTGCGGGGCTCAGGCTGCAAGGTGCAGGTGCAGGGTGAGAGGTCCTAAAGCTTGGGCTGCAACCCGAGCCCAGAAGTCTACATGGCAGTTAAACAGCCCCGCAGCATGAGTCCTTCGAGCCTGAGTCAGCTGGCATGGGCCAGCTGCGGGTTTTTAATTGCAGTGTAGAGATCCTCAGTCACTCTCAGTCGTTGTCCATTCCCCTGCCTAGTTTACTGTGTTCTTAGCAAGGCATTAATGAGATCTTAAGTAATGACTGGTGCCTGAATCAATTTGCTCTTCTGTCCAGTTCATCTTCTCTTCAGAGACAATATTAGTATTGATTTCTGAACGGTTACCCTTCACATCTCTAAATATTGCAGACACGCACAGGTTCACAGTGGGCTGTAAAACAAGAACTGGATACATCCCAGCTGTCTAAGAGAACGTGTCTGAAATCAGAAGGCTCCAAAGCCAGGCCAGTCTGAGAGCAGAGGTGGGCTCCTTCACTCAAGTTTCTTCACACCATATTTTTTAATTGGCAGTTGAAGTAACTTCATATATAATATATGCAAAATGGTTTGCAAATTATTCCCTTATGTCCATTCTAAAGGATCTAGAAGGCTGCGGTGGGTGGCAAAAAGACTGCAGTGGTAACCCAAAAAGGGCAAGTAACAGGGTTTACTATCAGAGGTGTAGTCCCTCAGTTTTCACTGGTCAGTGCTGTACTTGAGTGGAAATTTATCCATGATGTTGGAGGAAGCAGCGCTGGTAATTTAGTAGGTGGTGCTGTTCCTCCTGGATCAGTGCTGACCCAATGCCCCATTGTGGAGTCAGGGTGCAGTGGGCAGCAGGAGGCGTTATCTTTTGGATGAAATCAAAGCCCGTACTGTTTGTAGTTACTAGAAGATCTTCTGGCATTTTTTGCTTTGTTTTGCAAGAGCAGGGATGTTACGGCTTGAGCGGCTGTGGCTTTCCTAATGCACTGGTATAATCTCCGTGCCATGCCACTGGCCACCAGGTCGTGCACACAGAAGATAGGCATGGCTGCACCGTGGTCCCTCCTATGGCACACAAGAGTTTAGCCTTCTAAGGCCTTGGTCTTATTCTGGGTGTTGGGCTTGGTGTGGAGGTAGCTGGGTGGTGTTTAGTGGCCTGTGATATACAGGTTGGACTAGATTGTCACAGTTCAGTGCCACTGCACCTGTATTCCCCCTGTGATTCAGCAAGGGCACCCACTTTAGGGTCCAGGCTCCTCAGCCGTCACCTGTCTTGGGTGGAGATATGCATTTCTCTTCCTCCTGACCGGGATAGTTCTAGGCTGCACAGGCCTTGTGTACACAGTGAACTCCCCAGCAAAGTCAGACTATGTAGGCAGGCTTGGTTTTCTCTCCAGATAAGTTACCACACAGCTCCTTCTAAGAAATCATGTTTATTTTGAAGGTAAAAACATCACAGAGAAAACGTATTAAAGCAGTGTAAGAACCTAATAAGAACACGCTAATAAGCTTATCAGAGATCACCCACCCCCAACTCTAACAAGGGCTCTGGCTGGTGAACAATCCCTCAGACCCCCACACAGCCATTTTCCTGTGGGCTCATGTTCGTGGCAGATTTTGCTCAGAACTAGCACACAGACTGGGCAAGTCCTTCCATCGATTCCCAGAAAGGATTGGGGCCCCACTTGGACACAAGGTTCTGTCCATTTGTAGGCTCAGAAAGTCTCAGGTCTGGTCTACGCTGGGGTGGAGGATTGATCTAAGTTACGCAACTTCAGCTATGTGAATAATGTAGCTGAAGTTGACGTACTTAGATCGACTTACCGTGGTGTCTTCACTGCGGTGAGTTGACTGCTGCTGCTCCCCCGTTGACTACGCCTGCGCTTCTCACGGAATACAGGAAGAGCACTCAGAGATCGATTTATCGCATCTAGTCGATCGCTGCCTGCCGATCCGGCGGGTAGTGTAGACATACCCTTAGAATCAGTTTTCATTCAGGCTACTTAACCAAAGGTCCTTTCTGTCTTCATCCCAGGAGAATCCAGATTGAACCAGTTACATGCGAGCCTCTGCAGGTGGTGGTAGCTCTCTGGAAGTGTTACAACCTGAGTCAATTTGCCTAATCATCCCTCACTCTTCTTAGTTCCAGGAGGGCTGTGGTCCCCTCTCCCATGGGATTATATACTATCCCTGGCCCACAATGATACATAAACTTAATTCAATAAGGTTTGCCCAGGATAGGGCAGGAAATTGCCATGTCTATCACACACATGATATGGGGCTCCTTTCTGGCCTTAAACACTCTGACTCAACAGAGGGTGAGTAGAATGATAGCTGTGGGGAAAGCATTCTCTCAGGACGTAGAGGGCACCAGAAATGAGCCATTTTTGAACTTTGAAAAGGGCTTTCTTCTTAAGTTGTGTTTTGTTATTTTCATGCTCCGCCAGCACTTTTTGGCTCAAGACTGGTTAGGAGCAGGATGGGTTTGCTAGGAAGGCTATTTCCTATGGATTGTAAGAGTATGTCTACACTACCCGCCGGATCTAGTCTAGACGCGATAAATCGATCCCCAAGTACTCTCCCGTTAACTCCTGTACTCCACCGCCGCGAGAGGCGCAGGCGGACTCAACCAGGGAGCAGCAGCAGTCAACTCACCGCGGTGAAGACACCACAGTACATTGACTTCAGCTACGTTATTCACGTAGCTGAAGTTGCGTAACTTAGATCGATCCCCACCCTCCCCAAGTGTAGATCGGGCCTCAGACTGACCACAGACCAGAGAGGTTCACAACAGGTGAGTCACCACGCCTTTGGAGCATAGGCGCCAACTCCATGGGTGCTCCACGGCTGGAGCACCCACGGAGAAATATAAGCAGGTGCTTAGCATCCAACGGCAGCCAAGCTCCCCTCTCCCCCCCACTCCCGTGCGCTGGGGTCCCTGTCGATCAACTCCTCCCCCTCCCTCCCAGCGCCTCCTGAATGCTGCGAAACTGCTGGTTTGCGGCATGCTGGAGTCATGGGGGGGAGGGGAGGAGCGGGGATGCGGCATGCTCGGTGGAGGGGGTGGGAAGAGGTGGGGCGGAAGTGGGGCTTTCAGGAAAGGGGTGGAGTGGGGCTGGAGGTGGAGTGGGGGCGGGAAGAGACGGGGTGATGGCTTAGGGGAAGGGGTGGAGTGGGGGTGGGGTCTGGGGCTGAGCACCCCTGGGGAAAATTAGAAGCTGGCGCCTGTGCTTTGGAGACTGGTCCTTTGCTAGCTTGAAGGGAAAATTATCCCTCTATCTAAGATACTTCTATGGCACCTACCACCATGGAATCTGAGCACTGCGCAGTATTTATTGCATTGGTCTTCCCAACAGCCCTGTGAGGTGGGCAAGAACGATTTTAAAGATGGGGAACTGAGGCACAGAGAGACTGTAGGTATGTCAAGCTAGTAACACTGCAGCATAGACACTTGGACAGTGGGAGGAGTTCTCCTGTTGCTGTAGTAAATCCATCTCTCCAAGGGGCGGTAGCTAGAGCAATGGGGCTAGGTCGGCTTAGCTACGTTTTTCGAGTGATGTAGCTAGGTTGATCGAACTTTCCTACGTAGCCCTAAGGAGTCTGTCGCAGGGCAGGGAATTGAACCCAAGTCCCCGGCTAGCCCCTTAACTATCTTTATCCTTCTCTCCTGCCTATGGTGGCCCTGACTGAGGTGGCAGCTGAACACCCACCAAGCCCTGCCTGGACCAGCCATGATGATTAAGCCCCTGTCCCATCTGCTACAGATCTCTCTAGGGGCCAGGAGAGGAAGGCCTCCTCCTCACCAGACTGCAGATCAACTGCTTTGGACTGCAGTCTCCCTTGCAGCTCCTGCATCCCCCGCTCTGTGGGGTGAATGGCTGGTGGATCCACTGGCCCCATGCCGCACCTCCCAGGTCTCCTGGTTGCAGTGAGTCTCCATGGAACAGTGGTCCGAGGCTCAGCAAAGGGAGAAGTCCCCTTATGTGAGGCTCTGGGATTATTTATTTATTTGTACTGCAGTAGCTCCTAGGAAACCCCCAGTCATTGGGCTAGACACAAACAGAACAGCCCAGAATCCAAGTGAAGCCACACCTGCTGCCGCCAGGTGCTTCTGCAGAGAAGCAGGGAGAGAAAGAATGGGACTTGCTCCCCAGACAAAAGTGCCCTTTTAGCTCTGGTGTCAGGGAGAGCAAGGGAAAGCCGGTCTCGTGGCAGGCTTCCTTGCTTCATTACGTGGAACGCAGCTTCCGCCAGGAAACAAGAAAGGAATGATTCCTCTGCCTCTTTCTCCTGTTTCATTCCATTCAGATTCAGAAAGCTGCAGAGCTTAAACTGTCCTGTTGGAGCCAGTTCCAGGGCAGAAAGGAAGGGTTTCCAGCCCTTCCGAAGGGAGAGCATGAGAAATAGCGACTAATCAAAGGGGGGAGGATGGATTGCTGCTGCAGGAATAAAAACCTGTCTGCACTGATAATAAACATCACGGCTGCTTCCAAAATCACTCCCCAGGGCTGCTTGTTCAAACTTTAGTCATGCAGGAAAAATAACTGCACCCAGCGGAGCTTGTCCATTAAAAAAAAAAAAGCCAATGCAATCAGGGTGGGATTCAATCTCTCCTGCTGTTATTGTCAAGGAGATTGGCTTAAATGACCCAGGCTCCCTGAAGCAATAAAGTCCACCTGACCTTGGACATCAACGTACTGCCTCTAACTGGCTTTGTTCTTATTTCTTCTGTGTGCTTTTTCTAATAGGCTGCAGGGTTTTAAATGAGGGCAGATAAACCTACATGGGTACACACATATGTCCAAAAGGGGGAAGGTAGCTGAGAAAAAAGTGTGGTCCAGCAGTTTGGGCCCTTGCTGGGAGTTGGGAAACCTGCTTTCAATACCGCCACAGGCTTCCTCTGGGACCTCAGGCAAGTCACTTTGTGCCTCAGTTTCTATCTATACCAGGGGGATAATAGCACTCCCTTCCCTCACAGAGGTGTGATGAGGATAAAGCCATTAAGAAGCGTGAGGGGGGCCCAGATCCATGGTAGTGGGGGCTAAGTACCAAAGGGAGATAGAGCTTCACCCTGTCTTCCCCAAAGACACTCAAACATGGAGGGAATTTGAAATGGGGCAGAGGTCTGCAATCTGCCATGTGCCTCCTCTCCAACAGCAAAGGGCTCTTCAGTGTGTCCCGAATCTTTGCCATCACTGCACTGCTCCCACCCCCTCCCAAACAGGGGTAAGAGTCTTTAGTGCCACACATAAAATGGAGCCATAAATCTTCAGTCACCATCCCACAACATCCAGACAGGAGCAAGAGTCTTTAATTCCACCACCCACATACCTAATCAGGGGCAGGAATCTTCTCTCCTGACTCCTTCTGCCTAAACAGCTTAATCCCTGTGTGGGGCCATCCTAGTAGAGCTGTTTCCCCTGAAATGCAATGCTTAATAAAATGTATTGCACATCAATAATTTCACCACTTGTGACAACATATAAAATCTGTTTAAAAATATTACCAACTTGGCCAATATCCCTGGTAATTAAAAATGGATGTTATGACAAAGTACAGCAGGTGTTAAATGTATTTCAGGCTTTTGGTGTATTTAAAATGTGGGCCATGCCATCAATTTTGAAATATCGTAAAAATGTGGCACGTTTGTACTGTTTTAAATATATCTGATATATTGTCCCATATATTTTAATTATTAATGTGCAATACAGCCAATCGGAGTCTAAATTTATCCCAGCGGCAGCTCTAGGCGATCGTTACAAGAGGAGCTCAGTAAGCCGTGGTTGACTGGAGATAAACCTAAGCAGTTCAGAAATTGCCCTCTCTGGTCTTGGTTCTCTGCTGTCTCGCCCCCTGTGCTAAGCAGGTGTGAAATGCTGCCAACCAGAGTTCTCCCCTCAGTTGCACTTGAAGTTGCATTTTACATCTGCTTGGTATTCATTGGGGGCAGATTCTCACTTTATGTATGCTGTTGTAAACTTGGAGTAAATGCTGTGAAGTTGGTGGAGTTACTCTGGATTTACACAACTGTAACAGGGAGATGATGAGAGAGCACCAACTGCAAGTAACAGATGCAAGTTGCATCGCTTAATGCACAACTGAAAGGCGCTCAGATATGATGGCATAAGAACAGAAGTGTAAATAATGACCCACTAATGGAAAGCAGGTAGAGAGTCAGGCCATAAATCCTGACTTGCACCTGCCTGTCTCATAGGCGTTGGGCCATATTCTGTGCTCTGAAACACTGCTGTAAATCTGGAGTAACTCAGTGGAAGTCAATGGACTCACTCTGGATTTACACCAGCATAACTAAGAGCATTATTTGCCCTGTAGTACACCTCTACCCCGATATAACGTTGTCCTCGGGAGCCAAAAAATCTGACTGCGTTATAGGTGAAACTGCGTTATATCGAACTTGCTTTGATCCACCAGAGTGCACCCCCACCCCCGGAGCGCTGCTTTACCGTGTTATATCCGAATTCGTGTTATATCAGGTCGCGTTATATTGGGGTAGAGGTGTATTTCTCATGAGAGTATGTATATTACCCATATATTTTCTGCTGTGCTACTTAAGATGGAAGATTGATTGAAATATGATTTGCCTCAGATATGAAACACCTCATGCTGCCAAACAAGAGGCCCTACCCTAGGATTTTTTGGACTTGTAATTCCCAGTGGGTGTTGCCCCCTGATGGTAGCAGTAGCAGTCCTGTAGATAAAGCTCAAGTGTTTACATCATTGTGCCCATGGCCAAGCTAAGGCAATCTGGGGTCCTAAGCACACTCCATGTTGTGTCCTGCTCCCATGCTGTGCCCCTATCCCTCTTTGGGGTAACATCAGGTTTCAAAGATCAGGTGAATAGGGCAGCTCACACCCCTTGGAGCTTTTGTTTCAGGCTGACTGAAGATTCAGGCAGGCTTCAGTTAAACTTTTCTTTGGGAATTATGCATCAGACAAATCCTAGTTTGGTTAAGGTTGTGGGCTTGGTGGTGGGGCTGGTGTGTGTGTGTGTGTGTGTGTGTCAGAGTCACATGACCTGGGCACCTTGCTGCTTGCCATGACTGTCTAGTTTGTTCCTAAGAGCCAGAAGTCTGAGCTATCAGAATAGACTAAAGCTGCACTTAGTTTAGCATCCTGATTCTAGCCATGGACAAAAGCTGCTGGTTCAGAGGCTGTGTGAGTGCAATATTTAATGCACCTTGCCAAGTGTTTAATACTATCCCACAGGAGAAATTTATTCCTGACCTGACACCGGTAGGTGATTAGTTTATGCCCTGGAGCCTGAGGATTTACTACATTGTGTAGCTAGCGCAACTGCAGATGTTGTTCTTATTTTGACATGGCCAGATTCTGCTGTCAATTACACCAGAGCCTTCGCTTGGAGGAACAAACCAAACAGTGCAAATGTGCAGTTCAGAATCTGCAAGGGAGTTTGTTAATTCTTTTCCTTTGGTCAGGCCATTTCCAAAGCAGCCGTGAGGTAGCCAGTAGCCAGGTAGCTCACAGCAAGAGGATTCCATTTTGGCCCCCTAATGCATCTCAAGGCCCTAAATTACCAGTTAATTTTCCTTTCCTGCTACTATCTGCTCCCCAGGAAAAATGTGATACGTCCACCCTGCTGTTGGCTGACTGCATCAGCCCCAAGTTTCAGCATTAGTTTCTTTACAAAAGAGTAAAGCATTTGCTTCAAGGCGTCATTTAGCCTTGGGACCAAAACCTGAAGCGAAGCACTGGCCCAAGTAGCCGGTAGTGGAATGGTTCAGTAGCTGCTTCTTGTAGTCTGCTCCACCCCAGAGCCTGGCATGAGCTCTGTGGGCCCTTATGCATCCTCCGTGGTTCACCTAGGAGCAGATCCTTTGTCCTGTCCCCTCCCATCGCTCTTTGTGGTGCTGGACTGGATTAGTTGTTAAGAACACTACGCTATTTGTGCTACTAGACCCAGTTGCATGTTCCAGGTTGTTCTATTGTCTTCAAGTTCTTAGACTGTGGCCATCACTTTGATATCTGATGTCACAGTTCAGGTGATGCCATGCATAAATAATCACTGCTTTCTCACTGGCATAAATTCCCCCTCCCACCCTTCCCCAAATGTTGCTTTAGACTCAGGCTTCTGCCCTCTGACTGTAACATTTCCACTCTTCCCAGGGTGGAATATGGTGGGAATATTTTAGACCAATAGAACTAAAATGGCCTCTAATTTCAGTTATCACACAGAGGAAGTCCATCTCATCATGGGCTGCAAAGAGTTCCTTGGGAAATGGCAGCGTTTTGCTTTTCTTTTCAAATTGACTCAGGATTCTCATGTTTGTATAGCTTAGGGTTTTTTTTTTTTTTTTTTTTTAACATCCTCTCCATTAAATTCCAAGATGACTTACCCTGTAGCCAGGCAGGCAGGCTGCAGAACATGACACAGAGCATGAATCTGCCTGGTCATGGTGGTAGCATTTCCATGAGTCATTAATGATTAATGAATGTTGGTGCTTCCTCACAAGATTAATAAAAATAATACCATGTCTCAGTGAGGCAAGATATATTAGAAGCTTCTCAGGGGCACCTGTCATCAGATACCCAGATCCCAGGGAGATGGGTGACCTTATAAAAACCTAGATGGATGGATAAGTCAGGGGCAGTCTGTCCATATGTGACCTGTGCATCACTGAGCACAATGTCATCACCTAAATAATATTATAATTCCAAATTTATTAATGGGGAAATGGGGGCATGGAAGTTAAATGACTTGCCTGGAAGACTCAAAGTAAGTCGTTGTCTGTCTCTCTGTCAGTCATATGTTGTAGGCACCTACTATCTTTGTATATATATATGTGTAGAATAACTAGTTCTGTGCTTAGCTCATAGAGGAACATAAAAATTGCTGGACTGGAATCAGACCCAACATCCTCCCAGTCCTATATCCTGTTTTGGACCAGAGCCAGATGCGTCAGAGGAAGAAGCAATACCCCCACATTGTACAGTTGTGGCACAATCTGCCTCTCCCTGCCCCAATAGTTCTCATCTTAATCTAGAAAATCAGAGATTGGTTTGACCTTTGAAGCATGCAGCTGAATCTCCCTCCCAAAAAATTTGATACCAATAACTATTATAACTCTGGATATTCTTGTTATCCGTATATGTGTTCAATCCTGTTCTGATTCTTGCTAAATTCTCAGTCTCGATGACTTCCTGTGCTAGCGAGTTCCACAGTGTTACTATATGTTATGTAAAAAGTATTTGCTTTTCATCCGTTTCACACCTTTTCATTTCATTGAATGTCTCCTTTTCCTTGTACTGTAAGACAGAGAGAACAGAAGCTCCCAATCTCACTTCTCGCTACTGCTCAGTGTTTTATATCCCCTTGCATTATGGCCCCTTTTATTTGTCTCCTTTCTAAAGTAAACAATCCCAGTCTTTCCAATCTCTTTTATAGACACATTTTTTCCAGGCCCTTGATCATTCTTGTGGTCCTTCTCTGAATCCCTCGAGTTCTGCAATGTCCTTTTAGAGATGGGTTGACCATCCGTGTGAGGATGCACCATTGATTGATGAGATGACATTATAACAGAACCCTACAGGACAATCACCCCAAACCTTAGATAAACTTAGGCTGCTCATTTAATTACATTTTGGGGATCAAGGTAGAGGAAGGCTGCAAGATGAAGGAAGGAAGTGTTGTGGCAGAGGTGCTGCCATAGGGACCAGGAGGCCATGGGTTAATTCCCCATTCTGCCAAAGGCATCCTATCCCAACTTGGGCAAGTCACCATGGTCTGATTTCAGTGGTGCTGAGCACCAGTAGCTCCTATTGTCTTCAGGGCATTGTCTTGTGTCCAGGAGACTCAAGGTCTGGGTCTGATCTTTGAAACAGGGATACTGATGCTGCCCTCTCTGTGAGGATAAATTCATTACTGTTTGTGAGGTGCTCATGTACGATGGGGTGGTGGTCTAGGGGACATAGATGTGTACCTAGACAGACAGTCACGACCTGGTTAATGTGGGGAAAATGCTCTTTTCCCTAATTCATTGTCTCCCAACATGTAGTGGCCCTTATATGGCAACAAGGAGCATGATGTTCTCTTCCACTGGAGCCTTGCTGATAAGCACAAAGTAGTGGTAGGGCTACAGCAAGTATAATGATACTTAATTATACCACCTCATCCCTTCCCTCAGACAAAAACCCTGAGAAGGGAGCAGAGATTCCAGAGGACCTGATTCTCCACTGCCTCACCTGTGGTGATGGTGTCACTGACAGCTCTGCGCAGTGCATGTAAGATGGGGGTTCTCGTTTTGCACAGGTGTGTACCTGATGATGCCAAGGACAAGGCAGCAGGGAATACAGGCTTAGAAACTATTGTTCAGTTTGCTTTATGGAGTTTCCTGGCCACTTTTAGTTTGGGTGTGAGGCATTTGGGATGGGGAGGAGCAGGGGTGTGTGGCCTCCCAACATGGTTGATTCTGGGAATCCCTGTGGAAGGGAATGCCCAGATGTGCGGAAGCAAAAGGGGGTCACGGTGGTGGTGGAGGGGCCATGCTGATCCTCTGGCTTCTCCCTCTTGGTGTGTAGTAATTTTATGGATTACTTAATGATCCCCAATTAACACACTGTGGTTTGGCAGGGTCTTGTCTCACCATCAGGCCCAGAGTTGTTATTGTTAATTGGGGAACCCCGATGGTCACAAGAACAACACCACACATAGGAAAAACCTTTGGAATTTGCAATAGTTTTATTAACACAGTTAGTAAAAGTACAAACCCTCCAGCCCAGACAAGTAGGTTGATATAATACAGAATTGTTTGTGCATCCGGCATCAGGATAATCATGTATTCACACCATCCTTGTGGAGGCCTAGAACCAGCGACAGAGATGGTGGTCCAAAACAGTCCTATCCTATCTCTGGCATGCCAAAAGATCACAACGGCTTAGGTGTGGTTAGCCCTGTTATAGGGCTCGATAGCGGCTGTGAATATGAATATTCATAAAGATGTCCAGCCCAAACTTCCTCCCCCTAATACTGTTGGGGGCTCTCTTTTTATAGGTTAGTATATTAATTAACTCAAACTTATTAGCATATATATCCATTGGTCACCATGGCAATCTTGCAGTTGAACATCTGCGATGTTCCTATTCTAACAAACCCAAACTGGCATGAATTGGTATTTGGCAGTTACCTGTCAGCTGTGTAGTCCTACTTGTTTATCACAGCATTCTGTCTTGTGCTATCTTGTGACTTAAGATCACTCCTGGTTAACTTATGCTAAGCTATTAACTTACAAGCTTGGCCCTGTAGGTGTCTTGCATTACTGCCTTATACCTATATCTAGTCAACTAACCTATGCTTATAGCTAACAACTTCCTATGCTTGTAGGCTACACTCTCCCCGGCAGTACTGCCCCAGCGGAAGCCATGGATCAGCCCCCTCCCTTGGCTGCTCAGGAGGTTGCTTAGTTTTAGGGAGTTAATGCTGCCTGAGGTGAAATGAGAGGGGGAGAAAGGTCTTGCATGCATAGGGCACCTTTCAACCTAAAAGATCCTGAAGCACTTCACGCATTTTGATACCGAGGACATGTCTCATGGAGATGCAACAGACTCTGGAGTGAAACGTGGTAGCCGCTTAACAGCGCACAGCAAGATGACACAAGAAGTTTAGGATAGGTGGTGGAGAGGAATAGCGTATACCCTCAAAGTGCAAGGGGCACATGCTTAGGGATGCAGAATGTGATTACCTCAAGGGGAAGTGGCTAGACGCCAGACTTAACATTTCAACGATTCAGAAAAATGCCGTAGGATCTTGGTTTGGTGTTTCACCATCAAGACAGGTCACCATCCCTGGGTAGGACCAGGCTGTACACTGACTGAAAGGGAAGAGTACCACCTTCTGAGTCACAAATATCACTTTTTGCAGCACCTATGTTCCTCTGAGGTCTCCCTTTCAAATAATTTCCTAACCCCATGCTGCGTAGCCTGTGATAGATAACACGCTCCCATCCAAAGATGGAGGAATTGCAGGCATAAGAGAAAAAGAATTTGTGTATCATGTGTGGCGGGGTGATGACTCACCGGCACGGCACCTCCTACTGGTTGTCCAGGGAATTAGCTCTTTTGCAGCTCTGGAGCGCCCTCTGCTGGCTGATGTCTCGCGTGCCGCTGGACCTCATGTCCCTCCCAGACCCCGGTGCCCTTTGCCCAGGGGTTCTACCCCAGCAGTCACCCACAATCTGGGTCTCCCCCCAGGGGAATCCCCTACCCCCTATCCCCACCTTGCCTCAGTGGCTACTGCCAGTCTCCATCTAGCACCTGCTCGCTAGGGCAGACTGCAGTCTGAAACCCACTCATCATTGGCAAGGGGGGTTTGGACCAGTTGCTTCTACCTATTCCTGGGCTGCCTCTCTGCAGCCCTAATGCCCTTTTTGTGGGCCCTTAACTCGGCCTGCAGCCGGGGGCATAGCTAGGCTGCAGGGCCGGCTCCAGGCACCAGCCCACCAAGCATGTGCTTGGGGTGGCGCCTGGAGGGGGGCGGCGCGGCGGGGCGCTCTGGCCCAAGAGCGGGGCCGTGACTGGGCTCGCTGCCCTCCCCACGGTGCTCCGGCCGCCACGGAGAGCGGAGCCGCAGCGGGCTCACTGCCCTCCCCCCGGCACTCTGGCTGCCAGGGGCTCTCCGCCCTGCTCCCGGCACTCTGGCCGCCGGGGAGAGCGGAGAGCCCCGATCGAGCTCTCCGCCCTGCTCCCGGCACTCTGGCCGCCGGGGAGAGCGGAGATCCCCGGCCGGGCTCTCTGCCCTCCTCCCGGCACTCTGGCCGCCGGGGAGAGTGGAGAGCCCCGGCCGGGCTATCCGCCCTCCTCCCAGCGCTCTGGCCGCCGGGGGCTCTCCACCCTCCTCCCGGTGCTCTGGCCGCCGGGGAGAGTGGAGAGCCCCAGCCGGGCTCTCCGCCCTGCTCCCGGCTCTCTGGCCGCCGGGGAGAGCGGAGCCGCGGCGGGCTCGCCGCCCTCCCCCCGGTGCTCCAGCTGGTTGGGGATTGCGGGCCCGCGACCAGGCTCGGCGCCCTCCCCTGCAGAGCCAGCCCTGCTAGGCTGGAGCTCCCCAGCTCCCTCTGCTCTTCCCCAGCACTGCTCCACCCTAGGTACCCTCCTTAGCTTCCCAGGCAGCTGGGTCCTTCTCTGTTTCAAGAGGCTAGAGAGAGTCTGTTTGTCCTTCTGGCCCACTGCCCTCTTGTAAGGGCCAGCTGGACCCTGATTGAACTGGCTGCAGCTGTGGCTGTTTTCCCAGTCAGCCCAGCTTTTCCCCTGCCACAGCCCTCTCCCAGAGCTGTTTTAAATCCTTCAGGGCAGGCGTGGGGTAACCCCCCTGCTCCACATGTCATATAAACCATTTATTTCCCTTGCTGTGGTATGCAAACTTTAAATCCAACCATCAAGAGAGAGCTAGAGCTGAAATGAACTGACGGCAGAAACTTTCCTCTGGTTAGTCCGAGTTCTGACGTCCCTCTGTGGTGTTGCTGCTGTTAGGAATTAGAGAGAATGCAGGTGTTCTGTGCCTTTAGGGCTCAGCACACAGGGACAAATTCTGGGATTTGCATGGGAATGGAGCTATAATAACGTGTATGTGCAGGGGCCATTGTCTAGAGTAGCTGTTAAAGCTGCCAGCAAGCAGCCACATAGGCTCCTCCTGTGTTCAAGTTATGTGGGTTTAGAAAGGTTTGTTTTTAACCACTACTGCTTGTAGGTCTCCATAGGGCATCCTCTGAGCTTGCAGGTTGGCTGCCTCTGAAAACAAAACTGTAATGAACATAATTATGGATAAGTTCCAGCTTCCTGTATGTACTGAGAAGCAGAGCTTCATCAGTACAGAATTTTGATTTCATTGACACGCACTGATATCCCCATTGGAGATGGGTGAATGAGAGTCCCTGCTCCAATGAACTAACCATCTGACTGGACGAGTCCTCACAAGTAGCTGCAACAAACAGTTGGGCAGAGAGTAACAAAAATAATATAATTTTTTAGCACTGACTGTGTGTTCAATTCTTAGGCAATCAGCAGCATTAAAGACTGCTTTGTCTGCAAGAATATTTGGTGAAGTGGCAAATTTGAAGCATCTGTTGCAGAATGTTTGTGGCAAACAGATATTGAATTTGTAATTATGAGTATGCACTCTGAAAGTGTAGTTATAAGAGTGAACATTCATCCAATCAAGGAACAGACATATATCACATGACCTGCGTACCCAATTTAAACTGTTTGTGAATGAGCTAGAGATTGAGAATTGGACTCAGGAAAGATTTGAGTAATTAATTGTAAATACCAAATAATCCAAGAAAACTGAGATCTGTTTGTGTGGAGACAGAGGAAAATGAATAATTAGAGTTGGGTGGGAAACTGTTTTCCCATCTTGCAAATAGTTTCAAGAATTCACTCCCCACCCCATCTGAAATCAGAATGAAATGTCAAAATCTCAGAAAAACCCTATTTTTTTTCCATTTTGGGTCAATGAAAAGTTTTGTTCAGATAATTTTGAAATGTTTCATTTTGATTTTAATTGTTAACCTCTTTTTAGTCCAATTAGTTTAAATTTTTAATGTTCCAAACTGGAAAACCAGAATTTTTCATTTCAAAAATATCAAAATGAAACATTTAGACAATTTCAGAACTTTTTTTCTCTGCTTTTTTGAGTCAGGACTTCCGTTGAACCTGGCTCTGTTTCTCAAACAGTTTCAGTTTTAACAGATTAACATTTTTCAGCAAAAGAACAATTTGTCAAAAAGTTCCAACCAACTCTAAAATTAGTAATTATGAATTTTCTTCTCCTCTAGAGCTCAGTTTCTGATATCTAATATTAGAAATGTTCAGTGTAATGTAGTCTTTATAGCAGCATAAATTCACAGAGTTCATTTCATTCTGCAGGATCCCAAAGTGTCTTACATAAACTGTAGCCAGCAATCTTAATTGGCTAGCATTTTTAGACCAGTATCATAGGCACAGATCTTTGTAGTCAGAGGTCAGATTTTAAAATATATTTAAGTGCCTAAAGATGCAAATAGGTCCCTAGTGGGATTTTCAAAAATAGATTTCAATGGGAGTTAGGTGCCTTGGTGGTTTTCAAAATTGCACTAGGCACTTATCTGCATCTTTTAAAACTTGGCCCTAGATTGCTGGTTGTGGACTTTGCAGATGCAAACTGGTAATTCACAGATTGGAGCAATGGTAAATAATGAAGACGACAGGTCACTGCTACAGGGCGACCTGGATTGCTTGGTAAACTGGATGCAAGGAAACAATGACCATTTTAATAGGCCAAATGTAAGGTCGACATCTAGGGCCAAAGAATGTTGGCCATGCTTACAGGATGGGGAACTCTCTCCTGGGAAGCAATGGCTCTGAAAAAGCTTTGGGAGCCATGGTGGATAATCAGCTGAATATGAACTCCCAGTGCGATGCTGTGGCCAAAAGGGCTAATGGAATCCTGGTCTGTATAAAGGGGAGTGTTGAGTAGGGGGTTATACTACCAGTATTTGGCACTGGTGTGACTGCCACAGGAATACTTTTTCCAGTTCTGGTGCCCACAGTTGAAGATAGATGTTGGAAAAATTAGGAGATGGTTCAGAGAAGAGCCACAAGATTAAAGGATTGAGAAACGTGCCTTATCGTGAAAGACTTGAGGATCTCAATCTGTTTAGTTTAACAAAGAGAAGGTTAAAGAGTGAGTTGATCACAGTCTGAGTGTTGATGTGGGGAATTTAAATTTGATAATAGAGGGCTTTTCAGCCTAGCAGGAAAAGGTATAACAAGATTCAATGGCTAGAAGCTGAAGCCAGACAAATTCCGACTAGAAATAAGGCATACATGTTTAACATTGAAGGAAATTAACCATTTATACAACTTACTAAAAGCTGTGGGGATTCTCCATCACTGGAATTTTTTTCAGTGAAAATTGGATGTTTTTCTAAAAAGATCTGCTGTAGTTCAAACAGGAATTCATTCAGGGAAATCCTATGTTGTGCAGGAAGTCGGACTAGATTATCACAGTCTATGAATTAGACATCCAGCTATTAATATTTACCAATGTAATGAACGGAGGCACATGTTTCAGAGAGCACAAAACAGGGCCTACAGAACTAAAGGCCTCGGTGCAGAAGAATAGCCAGAGCCAGACCTAGGTTCTGTGGGGCCCAGTGCGAAAATAGATAGCAGAGGGCTCAGACAGTCGCATGCGACCTGCTTTGCATATCTGAGGGTGGGACCATATGGCAGGTGGATTGGTCGTGAACTGATTAGGAGTATTCTGAGGGAAGGAATCTGGTTGGATACAGTTACATGGAGGTGGCAGAGAATGGTTTTGTCTGCAAGAATGGGTCTTAAGGAGGGTTTCATTGACTCTAAGGATTCATCTCCACTGTTCGTTTTCGAAGGGTTGGGGTGATAGAGGCCCCTTAGGTGATTACCGTGAAGGGGGTCTGATGATGTGGGTTCTTGCTGGGTCCTGTGGGGCTGCACGCTTGGAACATGCCCAGGGTTGAACTTGGGAATCATTTCACTCACTGCTGAAATCCAGCTGCCTCTGGCATGGAAAGCAGGAGCCGTGTAACAGCCCACAGCAAAACAAAAGGTGATCAAGATAGGAGGTGAAAAAGGACGTCCTTTTCTGTTGAAACTGTTGGCAAAGTTGCAGTCAGATAAAACAAATAGCTGGCAGGGAGGAGGGGTTGGGCATGAGTAAAAGTGCAGCTGCATTGAAGGTGATATCAGCAGAATAATGAAGCACCATGGAGGGGAGGGGGCTTTGTCCCTTATCTCCCACTCCCCAGTGGCTCTACCATTGCTGGAGGGGGCATTTAGGTATACATTATATATATAATCAACCACCCTTGATTCTGCTTAGTGCAATAGGGTCTCGTGAAAAGTGCCATGGAATCATCAATGGCTATATGTGGTCAGGACCACGGCTCATCCAAAACACTTTTTATTCACTAAGGCCCTGATTCTGCAAACACCAACCTGGGTGAGTAACTTTGCTCACTTGAGAACCCCATTGAACTCAATGGGATTACTCACCTGTGTAAAGTTACTCAGGTATGTAAGTGTTTTGCAGAATCGGGGCCCAAAACTCTACATATGAGAGGGATCTATTATTGTTGTTCCTTCTTGGAATCGAGAGGCAAACCCAGCCTCCATAATGGGAGCAAACGCTGCTGTGCTTCGGCATAGTAGACCATGGGCACCAAGGTGCCATGTGTGGGCGCCGGCTTCCCAAGGTGTGTTGTGAAATACTGCTGCATTTCAGAGACTAAGATCTCAGCCCCACTGATTTAGATGCCCTTGGCTTTGCAAAAAGACCTCCTGTCATTTCTGGTGGCAGGAGAGAGCCGCGGATATACACTAGGAATGAAACAATTTCTCCCTCTTCCCTACATAAAAGGATGATCTCATTCCAAGTTATAGGTTTGCTGCTGCTGACCTTTTTCTTTTTTAAAATTTCCAAAATGAAAAGTATAACAAGGGTGAAAGATGAACCCTAAAATCCATTAAAAGCTTTTTATTCTGTGGACTTTTAAAATACCATCTCATCTTGGTATTATTTCAGTTCTTAGAGGCTAAGCTGAATTCTAATTTTGTTCCAGTAGCTTTGGTAACTAGATCCACCTTTCAGGGTCTTATCACTTGGAAGATTTCTTTTAATTCATCCAGGTTTCATTTTTAGTCTCTCTCTCTCTGACTTCAAGCAATTTAGCCTTTTTCAAATACCTAATTACCCAACCTGCTTTAGATAATCTTATGGTCCATGTGTGTGCGCTTGTACATTACAGCTGTGATTGCAAAATTGAATCTCCGATCCCTCTGCAACGAGCCATAGGAGAGCGTGGGTAATTAGTCTCTAACGAATACAAATTTGGAAACATCTGTGCAAATTTAAGCTTAGGAAACAGAACTGGGGAGCAAGTTTGAGTAAATGAGACAGTAAGAAAGGCAGCACTCCAGGCAAATATTTCAGTTACATTAGTCTGCTTGAGGAAATTAAATGAGAGGAAACTGGAGTCTGTCCCCCCTTCCCCGATTACTGCTTCCTGTTACAGAGAAAAATAAGTGGAGGTAATACTGTTTTTAAGATCTTGATGATGCATAGGGACATCAATGGGATTTGAGGGTACTCCAAACCGTGAATGGTCAGGACCTAAATTGGGGAGATGGGTGGTAGCATTTTAACAAGAGCTGCACGGGATGCCATAGTTCAGGCTTGATTGTCACATGCTGAGCACTTACAGGAAGAGAGTGTCTCACAATAGTGTGCAGCAACCCAACCCAACCCACTCTGGTTAACTTTGGGAGTAGCACCGAGCTGCTCCGTTGAGAGCTGCCTCCATCTCTCCTGAGCCAGAAGGTAGACAGTTGTGGGGTCTGGAAGAGCAGTCATGGGAAAACGGAGGCAAATTCAAAAATAAGGATAGGTGGATGTGAGCTTCATCTCCATAAAGGCGTGATCTAGAGCCCATTAAATCTTATTTTGTAATTAACGTGATTCCCACATTAAAGAAAAATGACAGTGATTAATCATCAGTAACCTGACTTATCACAGCCGTCACTAGCAGTGCGTCTCACTGCTTCACCTTCTGCAGAACTGTGAAAGAGGTGACTATTGTCCCAGTGCAAACTGCCAGGGTTTTGCCCTTTCTTGTTCGGAGGTCCAGTCTGCAGAAGCAGCTCAGGAATGTGCTTCTGACAAAAAGGCTCTGACTTTTTTTTGGTGCCACTTTGGGCCCACAATTACCCTTGGGTGCAATTTGTGTTCCTTAGATGTCTCTGTGCCTGCAGACTGGTGTGTGTCAGTCAGCCAGTAAGATGTCAAAGGGCTATGAATTTTGCTCGCATTTAATTGCAGATACAAAACTAGCAATCAGCTAGCGGCTATTTGAAAAATAAGGGCCTATGGTTCAGAGTTTGCAGTTCAATATTCGAATCCACTGGAAATCAAGAGACTTAAATAGAACTTAGCCTACAACAATTCCTTTTTAAAATTATTTTAAACTCCCCTAAGAACAGCTTTGGAAGTCTCCTGCTTTCCCATGTATTCAAATGTGAGCTCCATTTCTAGTGGCTAAGGGAAAGAAAACTCCTGTTGATTTCAGTGGGCTTTGGATCAAGCCCTTAATCTGCATCATTACACTGACAAATTGGTGGCTCCCTAGGGGCCCAGCTGAGGAAAGCACTTAAGAATGTGCTTAACATTAAACACTTGCTTAAAGCCAAGTGAAATTGGTGGAATTTAAGCAGGTACTTCAGTTAGGGTGACCAGATGTCCTGATATTATTGGGACTGTCTCAATATTAGGGGCTTTGTCTTATATAGGACCCCATTTCCCCTCCCCATCCCCCCATCCCAATTTTTCATGCTTGTGATCTGGTCAACCTAGCTTCAGTGCTTTCCTGAATCAAGATCTTGGAGACAGTGTTCTTCTTTTAAAATTTGGTTTAGGACACTTTGAAAATACATTTAGAGATGTACCCTTATTTGCAATTTGGGATTAGTCATGGGTTCTTGGATTTTTAAGGCCAAAGGAACCACTATGATAATCTAGTCTGACCTTCTGCATAACACAGAGCAGAGAACCTCGACCAGTAATTCCTGTTTCAAGCCAATAGCTTGTGGCTGAGCTAGAGCAAATTTGTAGGAATATTAGACGATTGTTGGTATTACATTGTATCTATCCTTTCACAAACCCTAATCCTTAGCTGCTGGGGTTTAAACTCCTTAGAGGATGTGGAACAACACTTAGTCACCAGTGCAATTCGTTTCCCCAGTTCTTCAGTACAGAAAGTGATCTGACATTCCTAGCAGACCTCACTTCAGCGGAGAGTGCAGAGGAAGGATAGAGGTCTTTAGCGAAGGCAGGTGAGTTATTGCTTTATTTTTCCTTATTACACCACCATGAAAAAAACTACAGAGAATAGGACATCCCCTCCTCTATCAAATAGACAGCAAGTAACGGAAGAAAGATGTTTGTTTTCTGGTCTCTCTAACCAGAGACAAAGGGTTTCTAGCTGATTTTTGTTGTTATGTAGCATGGTTAGACCAAATGAGCAAAGTTGAGTTTATAGTCACTTGTCAGAAAGGGGCAAATTTGCTGTTCCTTTTTAGCAAGTATCACCACCAAATTCTTCCTGCCATCTGACTTCCTTTCCCTTTCTGGTGGTGGTGCTGGGGCTAGAGGAAGCCCAGTGATGTGGGCCTGACTACTTTGTCTTTCCAAGGTGTGAGAGGGAGACTATAGAAATGGCAAATGCAAAACAACAATCAGCAGCCCAAGCTCACAAGCATCGCTAAACCCATGTAGTTTGCAAACAAACCCTGAGTTAGCATCATGGCAAAGCAGCTGCAGAACCAGTAGGGCCTGAAAGCAAGCCTATGTGAAAAGCATGGGTTGCTGCCAGTGCTTTCTTGCCAAGTTATTTGGGAAACAGGTCCCAGGCTACACAAGAAATGCAGCTCAGCACTAACAAACACTAATAATAATACTCAGCGCTTTCTTTATAGATGAGGAGAGTGAGGTACAGAGAGGTTAAACAATTTGCCTACGGTTACAGTAATTAACACGGAAGTCACATTAATTATTACAAAATTAGACGAGCTTTGATCCAATGCTCCTTTAAGGCAATGGAAAAACTCATTGAATTAATGGCTCTGAATCATGCCCTTATGGAGATGAAGCTCATATCTCCTTATCCTTATTTCTAAAATAGCCCCCATTTCCCCATTACCACTCTTCTGATCTGAGTCAGATTGATTTGTGTGTGGACCAACGGGGGTTTGGGCTCCAACCTGAGTCAGAGCCCAGGCTTAGTGTGCAGTGTGGACATACCCTAGACCAGTGGTTCTCAAAGCCGGTCCACCACTTGTTCAGGGAAAGCCCCTGGCGGGCCGGGCCAGTTTGTTTACCTGCTGCGTCCGCAGGTTCGGCCGATCACGGCTCCCGCTGGCTGCGGTTCGCCGCTCCGGGCCAATGGGGGCTGCGGGAAGGGCGGCCAGCACATCCCTCAGCCTACACCACTTCCCGCAGCCCCCATTGGCCTGGAGCGGCGAACTGCGGCCAGTGGGAGCCACGATCGGCTGAACCTGCGGATGCGTCAGGTAAACAAACCGGCCCGGCCTACCAGGGGCTTTCCCTGAGCAAGTGGTGAACTGGCGTTGCGAAGAACTGCCCTAGATGGACACGCACTAGCTGGAAACATTGAGCCAGTAGGGGCTATACTAAGCTTTTCTT
>NC_048309.1:24148221-24304743 GCF_013100865.1 Trachemys scripta elegans | reverse complement strand
ACAAAAACAATGAGGAGTCCGGTGGCACCTTAAAGACTAACAGATTTATTTGGGCATAAATTTTCGTGGGTTAAAAAAAAGAAGTGGTTTTTTTACCCACAAAAGCTTATGCCCAAATAAACCTGTTAGTCTTTAAGGTACCACCGGACTCCTCGTTGTTTTTGTGGATACAGACTAACACGGCTACCCCCGATACTTGACACCAGGGAGAATATAGATGACAGTCCAGTGATTTATTTCTGCAGGTCCTATAGTGAGGGAAGCCATGCAAAGCTGCAAATGATGTGTCAAACTGGATATATTTACCCAATGATAATGCAAAGCACATAGACATATATATAGGAGAGGTGGGAACTGGGATGTTAATGCTGAGATTCAGGGAACAGATAGATTAGTATTTGGGCACAATTTCTCAGGCCTTCACCCTTCCCCTAGAGAACATGGTAGCAGCCTCCTGGAGGGTAGTACTTGATGAGGTTGTACTGAAGGCAGCGTCTCTTATTTTGGGTCACATCCTGGCTGGAGTAGAGATATGATGGGGCAAGTAGTGTTATGTAGAAAAGATGGGACCAAGATGTGGCCACTCAGGGAGAGAGGGAGGCGAGAATGGCATATCTCTCTCTCCTATTTCTTCCCCCATATCCCCCCCCACCAAAAAAAGACATGGACCATGCAGTACTTGGATGCTTGGGAATGGTCCATTCTAATACAAGAAGGAGCTGCTGGTTTTCTACAGCCACTCACTGATTTTTGTCCCTGCGCTGGCGTCATTTATGTTAACAGCAACTGGAATAGGGGTGTCTGGCAGGATGAAAGGCAGGCCATGGAGGGTTTATTTTCTCCCTCGTGTACAATTATCATCTCTTTGCAAATGTTTGCAAGTAAAAAATAAATAAATAAATGCTGAAACGAATCCTAGATATCATCTCCAATTAGATTAAGACTCTGAGTTATGGAATAATAAATATTCTAACCACAGCTGTACAGCTTCACAATCATTTTAAGATTGATTTTAGCCTAAGGCCCTGGAAAAGTGACTTCAACAAAACTTAAAGAGATTAAGTCTGATTATTAAGTGAAAATGCTTTTCTAAAAGCTCTTCTAGACACATGAGCAGCTTCGCAGCACTGTTAAAAAACCCTGCATTTCTTCCCCAACTGAAACAGGACATGGAGGCCTGCATTGCAATGGTGGTGACTAGTGGGGCAGAAGGGGAGAGTGCTCCAACACCCGTGCAGGTACATGCACGCAAAGTGGAGTGCCAGCAGGGCCAGATCTTGAAAACTTTGCAAGCCCTAGATTGCAGGTACAATTGGGCTGTCTGTTACAGAAACAATATAGGAAGCTTATAGTGCATTTGACCTGGGGCCTTCAGGTCTACATCACAGGCCTCTACCACTTGAGCAAGAGGAATAGCTGTTGCGAGTAGCAGGCTCTTCCCCCGCCATGGACTAGCTACTACATTGGGACATGATGCACTTAACTCGTGCTCTATCTAGTTGTACGTGGGACAAATGTAGTAATCACAGGATCAATATATAATTAGATTACATACAAAAGATCATATTATAGTTGAGAAATCAAGTATTCAGAAGTTAGGAAATACCAGAATTAAGTTTGCTGAGCTAACTAAAGCTTCTCAACAAAACAGCAGCAAGATTTTTTTTTTTTTTAAACATAGCAAACACTTGATATGGAAACTTTCACCCTAACAGTTAAAGTTTGGCAAAGTTACAAGCAACTGAAAACAGGGTCTTATAGCAAGACGCGTCAGTCAACCTTGACCATAGGCACCACTATCTGTGCCACCTAAAGTAACTTGTACTTGTTTTTCTTCATTAGTTACCAATCACCTATCCGCTCATACCTTGCTGGAGTGTCATGTGGCTGTTTAAAGGATGTTATGATTCTGCATATTGCGCGCAAACGCCCTGTTTGTCTGCTGGAGGAGCAGTGCTGTGATTCAGCTCCAAACGACTGCTCCAGAGTGAGCATCGTGCTGCTCTCTCGCATGGGGACTTGGGCTGAGATTCCCCAAAGGGCGTCACCCCGGCCCAGTCCTGTTCCTTTGGATATCAATCAGAGTTTTAACCACCACGCAGAGTTAGGCTGGTGCTCTTGCAAATTCCACCGCCACCCCCCAATCCTACAAGTGTACGTACGTTATGCTCATGAGCACTCCCACTGAGGCCGTGTGTGCAAGGGCTGCCAGGACTGAGATTTGTTCTTCCTTTACAGCTTTTCTTTAAAATCAAAGGAAGCCAGGCTACAAAAGGCCTTGTTTTCCTCAGTGCCTGGGGATAATATAGCACCCAGTAAGCCTCTCCCTTTAACATTTTGGCTTTTTACATTCCTAAATGATGATGTTTTCCCTCTGAAAACAAGTCAGTGGAAGAGGTGATGATATTTATAATGCTGGCCATCCAGTTCCAGCTGCCTGCTAATATATTTTGGAGGCCTCCCATGACAAGATGTCATGCAGAATTTATATTCCAGGGAACATTTTACCTGCAACTAAAGCAATGGCTAATAAGTCAAAGACTGAACTGGAAATATTACAGGGAAATCATTCTTCTTTTTAGCATTTCTAAATTTTAAAATCTGACCCCCCCCCCCACACCTCACATTTCATGTGCCAAGACTACTTTCATTCATGTTTTTCAGTGTGTTGCCTCTGCAATTCAGACTGGCTTTCAATATCATTCACCTCCTGTCTGCTCATTTAATCAAAATAACAGAAGCTGAGTCCATAAGTAACAATTAACAGTTTTCTTAATCCATCCTACTATGATGGTATCCCTGGGGTACAATCTGAAACTGGGGTATCACTATCCCCCCCTTACCTCTCCCGCCTGGGCTCTCTCTCACAAAGCTATGCCAGTGACAAACAGCAAACCCCTCTAGGCGCCGTGGTCACTCGGCCATCCACATGTGAAGATCCATACTCAGCAAAATTGCATGAAGGCTCTCCAATCCAACCCACTTATGAGTTAAACAGAGAGGCACCAGCCAATCACCCCATTCCCCAGCCTTGCATCCCAGAAATATACTGTCTTACACTGCTAAAGACTCCCGTGGACAGTGCAAGCTCATTAATTAGTCCGCCACTCCAACGAAGGGTAATGGATGTGCAACAGCCCTTGTGAACCTGAGCTAAGATTCTCTAAGCGCTTCAACCAAAAACACACCGTTTTAGATAAAATATAAAACGGGTATATTAACTACAGAAAGATTGATGTTCAATGATTATAGGTAGTAGGTATAGAGATGAAAGTTGATTACATAAGAAATAAAAATTAAATCGCAGTCTAACTTCTACAGTCTAAGCAAGATTTGAATCATTCTAATACAGGGATCGGCAACATTTGGCACATGGCCCATCAGGGAAATCCACTGGCGGGCCGGGCCGGTTTGTTTACCTGCAGCGTCCGCAGGTTCGGCCGATTGCAGCTCCCATTGGCCACGGTTCGCCGTTCCAGGCCACCCGCTGCTTCCTGCAGCCCCCATTGGCTCGGAGCAGCGAACTGCGGCCAGTGGGAGCTGTGATCGGCCGAACCTGAGGATGCTGCAGGTAAACAAACCGTCCCGGCCCGCCAGTGGATTTCCCTGATGGGCCACGTGCCAAATGTTGCTGATCCCTGCTCTAATAGATGTTACAGGCAGTTTACAGTTCTTATTACAGAGGCTGGGGGTCCCAGGTTGGGAAGAGGATCCAATCTCCCCAGTTCAAAGTCTTTGTTTTCCAAACGATCTTCCTGGTGTTGAACTGGCTGAGGAGAGAGGCCACGTGGTGATGTCACTGTACCTCTTTTATACTTTCCTCCAGCTGCTAGAAAGAGCCTTGCTGTGTCATGAGTTAGGTAGCTCTCATTGAGTATCTGCCCTCTCTGAGGGGTCTCTGGGAGAGTGGATTCTTCTCGATGGGCTATCAACACATGTCTGGCTGGTCCTGATGTAAATCTGTCTTGTCAGTTGCTCCATTATTGCCACTGAAAGTCTGGCTGTGGGCATCTCCCAACCTTACAACGTATTTCAGTAACACATACATAGCAAAACTTCATAACTTCACATACAATGATAGTGTACACAATTCAACAGGCTAGTAATGGTCAACAGATCAAGACGTCTTAAATGATACTTCACAAGGCATACTTTGTATAAAACATATCCTACTCATATCACAGTGATGAATATGGGGGTTCCAGTGTGCTTCACTGGAGATACAGTGTCACACCTATACATGCATACTTGTAATCACCAGACCTTTTGTATCCAGCTACTCACTCACCTAAATCTTCTTATTAAATCCCATAGTGCAACCAAAAGACTTCCCCTGGAACTTAAAGTACTCAAAGTTGTAGGAAGGCAGCCTTGTGGTTAAGGCAACTGCCCTGGGGTACTAGAAGTCACAGTTTAATTCCAAGCTCTGTCACAGACTTCTTGTGTGAAGTTGGGCATGTCACTTAATTGCTCTGGTTCCTCGTCTGTAAAATACAGACAATAATTCCCTACTCTGGTTGTGAGGGTAAATTAATTAGTGTTTGTGAGGAGATTGGGTACTGTGGTGATGGGAGAGAGACATATAAAGGCCTACACCTCTACCCCGATATAATGCTGTCCTCGGGAGCCAAAATATCTTACCACGTTATAGGTGAAACCGCGTTATATCAAACTTGCTTTGATCCGCTGGAGCGCGCAGCCCCGCCCCCCCAAAGCGCTGCTTTACTGCTGTGACGTTGTGCAGTCTATATGGTTTTATAAAAATATGATAATAAGTGAATATAATGTAACTGGGATATGCTTCATGCAAAAGGTCTCTTGTAAGGTATCATTACAAAGCTTATCATCTACTGAGTGTGATCATCCTATTTGTATAAATGTACCACACTTGTATCTAAAAGTAGAAATATAAAATATAACTATGAGGGCCTATTGTAATTATGCAAAGTGTGGGCCATTAATGGTGGTTTGGAATCTTGATGACTCCCATTAACCAGGACCATTGTCTGCAGATGGCTGTGTTTTACCTGTGAGTCTTCCTGTATATGTGTGTGCTGGCAAGTGGGTAATGAAGTCTTGCAGTGACATGTGATCATGTCACCTGAACTGGAATCCATCTTTAACCTGGTGCTTTTCCAGTCAAGGGGGGTGGAAACCCAGAGGGACAAAGGGTTCCCGCTGTAGTGAGTCGGTGTGGCTCCCCTCCTGCCCGGAAGAGGGAGCCCACGTGCAGGCACCAGAGTGGGTGGGACCACCACCCCCTGTCCCTGCCCCCCGGAAGTCAAGGGGCGGGACAGGAAGTATAAAGGCCGACCGCCAGAGCTCAGTCGGCGGCCAGCCACCACAGGGAGCAGACGTGCGGCCGGGAGCTCCCGGCCAGGAGACCGTCGAAGACCCTAGCTGGCCTGAGCTACCCCGGGCCCGCTACGAGGAGGAGCCGCCGGAGACCGTTCACGCCCGCTACTGGGAGAACCCCTGGGAACCGAACCCCACTAACCCTGAGGGTGAGACTGGACCCGAACCCCTTCGCCCCTGCTGCTATCCAGAGGAGCCGCCTGAGGACCATTGGCCGGACTTCCCGGCAGAGCTACCAGACTTGCCGCCGAGCCCGGGCAGAGAGGAGCCCATGGAGATGGACTGGCCCGATCCCGGCGCAACGAACGAGGTAGGCTTTGAGGGGGATCACGGAAGTAGCCCGGGGATAGCCGACCCCGGTCCGGCTGCAACTGAATGTGAGCCTATGTCAGTGTGTTGCGGCCTGGATACCCCACTGACCAGCAGCGGCAGCAACCGCTGTTAGGGCCCCGGGCTGGAACGCAGTGGAGTGGGTGGGCCTGCGTTCCCCCCTGCCACCCCCTGCACGGGTGGCAGGCTTCCCCCTCACCCAACGCTCGGCTACAGCAAGCCTAGGCGTACCTTACCAGAACTATCTGCTCGCTCAGCCCCTGCAACAAGGGCCTGAGCCAACTGTGTTTGCCCCGCCCTGATCCAGGGCCTGGGCTTTGAACTATTTGCTCGCTCAGCCCCTGCAAACAAGGGCCTGAGCCTAACTGTGTTTGCCCCGCCCTGATCCAGGGCCTGGGCTTTGAACTATTTGCTCGCTCAGCCCCTGCAAACAAGGGCCTGAGCCTAACTGTGTTTGCCCCGCCCTGATCCAGGGCCTGGGCTTTGAACTCTTTGCTCGCTCAGCCCCTGCAAACAAGGGCCTGAGCCTAACTGTGTTTGCCCGCCCTGATCCAGGGCCTGGGCTCTGAACTATTTGCTCGCTCAGCCCCTGCAGTCAAGGGCCTGAGCTTTAACTGTGGTTGCTCCGACTCTGCACTAAAGAGCCGGAGTTTCGGGACTAACTGACTACTTGTTCCCACAGTAGTGAGTCGGTGTGGCTCCCCTCCTGTCCGGAAGGGTCGAGCCCCGGCTAGGACCTACTACACCGCCTTATGCAAAAGATATATAAAGGGGTGGAACAGAACAAAGGGGGAGAGAGGAGCCATCATGAAGAATCCCCTAGCTACCACCTGAGCTGGAACAAGAACTGTACCGGGGAAAGAATTGTGCCCAGGCCTGGAAGGTGTCCAATCTGAGGAAAAAACTTACTGAAGCATCTGTGAGGGTGAGATTATCTGTATTCAGTTTGATTAGACATAGATCTGCACATTTTATTTTATTTTGCTTGGTGATTTACTTTGTTCTGTCTGTTACTACTTGGAACCACTTAAATCCTACTTTCTGTATTTAATAAAATAACTTTTTACCTATTAATTAACTCGGAGTATGTGTTAATACCTGGGGGAGCAAACAACTGTGCATATCTCTCTATCAGTGTTATAGAGGGTGAACAATTTATGAGTTTACCCTGCATAAGCTTTATACAGGGTAAAATGGATTTATTTGGGTTTAGACCCCTTTGGGAGTTGGGCATCTGAGTGCTAAAGACAAGCACACTTCTGTGAGCTGTTTTCAGGTAAACCTGCAGCTTTGGGGCAAGTAATTCAGACCCTGGGTCTTTGTTGAAGCAGACGGGAGTGTCTGGCTCAGCAAGACAGGGTGCTGGAGTCCTGAGCTGGCAGGAAAAACAGGAGCAGAGGTAGTCTTGGCACATCAGGTGGCAGCTCCCAGGTTGTTTCTGTGATCCAACCCGTCACAACCGCGTTATATCCGAATTCGTGTTATATCGGGTCGCGTTCTATCGGGGTAGAGGTGTATATACAGAATATCCTTCTCCACTAGAAAGTAATATGATCTAGGGCTGGAAAACAGGACCTCTCTTTAGTTCTAATCACAGCTCTGAGACTGGCTCTTTCTATGGCTTTTGGCAAATTACTAAACTTCTCTGTGCCTAAAGTTTCTCATCTGTGAAATGGAGATATTAACCTACCGGCATCCCTAGTTCATGTCTGTGGAGTGCATTGAGGGTGAAGTGTTTTTATTTCTGACCTGCAGCATAGTTAAGAATCTCATGTTGTTTTTTGCTCCAAAGCACGGTGTGCTCTGGTATTAGAGAGGAGTTATTATAGAATGCAGAGTAGCATTTGAAAGCTGTTATTATTAAATTACTGCAGATGGCACAATCGGGCAGTTGATTAGTGCACTGGCCTCTAACCTCTGGAACAGCAGTTTGATAGGGTCTCATGTTGGTCCCCATTAAACCACTTCATATTTTGTCACGGTCCAAGGGAGGCTTAGGCCTGGAAGACCAGGGTGAATCACTGGCTACTCAGCTGGCAATGCTATAAGAAATGCAATGAATGAATTCCAGCTGAGAACATTCCACAAAGCTCCTACTGACTCAGCTAGAAGGATTCTTATTCCACCTGTGTGTGGGAGAGCTATTGTCTGCTAGGGTCCTTTAAGGCACTGAGCTGCTTGGGTCTTGCCTTGAATGCCAACTCATGGGAATGTGCAGAATGCATAAACAGCCCACCTGACTACTAGATAGGGGACTTCACTAATTAGTTTTTGCTGTGATGTCTCTCTGTCAATTGGCAAGCACAACATCAATATGAGCTGCACTTGGAACTGTTTCCTAATGAGAAATGTGGCAGGAGGCTGGACTTTGAAATGGCTCAAGGTATCTGCATCTGGGTCCAGGAGCCCCACCAGAGTCCTATATATTTTACTCATTCAACCTCTGTGGTGTTCCCTACAAAATCCAAATAATAGCCCCCATAAAGGGACAGTTTTGCGCTGCTCGGAATGACACCCACTTAGTGTAGAATTCAAGGAGCAGGAGGGAGTGAAAAACTTCCCAGACAATTGTTTTGTTTTCCCACTTTACTCAACATTTTGAAGTTTCAGCACAGGGCCATAGAAATTAGCTCCATCCAGCTTAGCACCCCAGCTCCTGCAGTGGCCAGGAGCAGATGATTCAGAGGAAGGCGGAAGAATCCCTTTAACAGACAATTATTCCATAATTGTCTATCCTAGGCACTTATACAGCCCACGTTACCATAGTATTCAAGCACCTCACAATTTTGAATGTGTATATCTTTGCAACTCCCCTGTGAAGCAGGGCTGTGCTGTTACCCTCATTTTACAGATGGGGAACTGAGGCAACACAGAAACAAAGATATTTAGGCACCTAAAGATGCAGATGGAACTGGGTGGGGTTTTCAGAAGTGCCTAGGCACCTAACTCCCTTAGAGGAATCCCCATCAGGGCCTATCTGCATTTTTAGGCATCAAATACTTTTCAAAATCTGGTCCTTAGTTACTCATCCCAAATCATGAGTTACTTTTGGAGATGTGGGCCCCAGGTGTTTTGTTTTTCCTCAGTAGTTTTACTTCAACAAGATCCCAGGAATATGCCAGACTAGTTTACAGTAGCCTTACTTTGCATTTGTCAATAATTAATTTTATCTGCCATCCTGTCGAAGTGCTTCCCATTCACCTCTGAAGTTCCTCACTCTTCTTGAACCCTGAGGAGCCTAAATAATTTTGTATCCTCTGCAGATTTTGCTACCTGTCTCATCCCCCCTCCCCCTCATGTCCAGATAGCGATGTGGGAGGTTGTGGTGAGTTATGATGACAAGGTGATGCTGGAGAAGGGCAATTTAGCTCCTGTGACTCTAGCTTAGGAAGTAGAATCCATCACAGAGGCTCCACGCAGAGGAAGTCTGTGCTGTAAACGTTTGTGCCTGTCTTGCAGCAGCTGCCAGCAATGGGGCTGCACCATCAGGGTAGGCAGGATTCAGGTGTATGTACCACTGTGTCATGAAAACCTGCTTAGAGCAAGAGGAGGTGACACAATGGTATCACCCGAGTTTGGTATTTCCTGGTGTTTCTGCACTGGCGTTCACATCACCACTACCACCAGGGTAGGGGCATCGCTGCCGGGACATGGGTATTGGTCTCTGTAGTGCAGGGGTCGGTAACGTTCGGCACGCGGCTCGCCAGGGTAAGCACCCTGGCGGGCCGGGCCAGTTTTATTTACCTGCTGATGCGGCAGGTTCGTCCGATCGCGGCCCCCACTGGCCGCGGTTCGCCGTCCTGGGCCAATGGGGGCGGCGAGAAGCGGCGCCGCGGCCAGAGTGGCATGGAGTGGTTAGCTGGTCATACTCTAGCTCCCTGGCATCCTGGCACACCCTCCACCCCTTACATACGCTACCTCCCAACTCTGTTTCCTTATTTGGTTGCCACTCTCCTGCCTGTTGCCTCAGTGTACACGCCATGTCCGTCCATGATGGCCCCTTAGAAAGCCCTAGCATGGGAACCAGGGCCTGCCAGCTGGCTCCATTCTGCTTGCCCTCTCTTTCCCTGGACCTGCCACTGCAGTGAGCTGCTTCTGGGACCCCCTGCCTCTGCAGTTCCATCCCCTGCTCTGTGCAGCGTGGAGGCTGGATTGCTTTCTCCATTGGTGCTGAATATTTTATTTTGTGACCTTCCCATAATCAGGTGCTTTATCTCAACCTTTTTTTTTTAAAAAAGATTTTAATAAATGTAACCTCTTTAAATTGTGTAATTGTCACTTTCCTAAGACCTTAGTGGAGCAGTAAGGGGGAAAAATATGTACCGAGCAGTTTTGGTGCATTGATAATTTATTATCTAATAATCTCTTGTCTTCCTTTCTATTCCCAGCTTTCTCATTACTCGTACATGGCTTAATGCCCCGTTGCTAGCAGCAGGGCTGCGACGATATTGCAGAGCCAATTCTGCTCCTCGTTAGGGTCAGGATGCAGTGGGGGGAGTGGGAGCTGTGTTGGAGGTACAGATCCAGGCAGGATATAGATGTAAAAGACCTGAGGCTGCCACGGGTGCTGAGTGATTTAATTCCCCTCTTTATCAGGGGAGGGGATGGTGATGGTGAAGAACTGCAGTTTCTGTGGTGGATGCTGTTGAACCAGTTTATAGGACTGATGTGATTCCAAATACATACCTCATGCTCCAGGAAGGAGGCTGCCGACTGTGCCTGGCCAGCTGTGTGTTCACGTGCTGACATATGTTTAGTCAAATCTTCCCTTCTGCAGCTCTTTGTTATATAGATCTTCAGTAGTTTGCAGCACTCTGAAAGCAGGAGTGTGACGAATTCAGCCGAGAGTTCACATTCCCTTTGCATCTCAGTCGTGGGTGAAGTGACTCCTTTATACAGAATTTGGAAGAAGCTATGGGATCCCTTAGCGTGAAAGGCACAGTATTGATCCTAAGGGCCAGATTCTTACACACCTAGGCCTTGTCTACACACACAAGTTGTACTGCTTTATCTATACTGTACAACTGCCCTACAGTGGTTGCAGTTATAATGGTATAAAGTGCTTAATTTCGGTATAGCGGTTGCTGTACAGGAAGGGGAATAACTGTACTGGTATAAGTGTTATAGCCGTGCTGGTCCCAGGATATTAGAGAGACAAGATGGGTGAGGTAATATCTTTTATTGGACCAACTTCTGCTGCACAGAGTTCTTCATCAGGTCTTCTTCAGGACCTGAAGAGCTGTGTCACTTGTAAGTTTGTCTCTTTCACCAGCAGAAGTTGGTCTAATAAAAGATATTACCTCACCCACCTTGTCTCTCAAATATGCTTGTATAAGGCACCTTTATACCAGCATATCCCTGCTCACGGTAAGGGTTGTACTGGTGTAACTATACTGGTAAAAAATCACACCCTTAATGGATATATTGGTACAAAACTGTGTGCAGAGCAGACCTTACTCTAACTGGATCAAGTGGGGAGTACTCAGTATGATACTGCAGCAGAATCTAACCTTAAGCTAGTAGACATCAATTCAGCATGGTACTTGGTTGTAAATGGCCTAATTGTGTTTAGTCGTGCTTAAGTACTTTTCTGAATTGAGGTCTTACTATCAGTGGTTATAATAACTCAGCTATTATTTAGATCTGAAACAGGCCCTCGAGTTTCTCCATTCCCCAGTGGAACATGTGTTTCAAGTTAATGAGCTAACTCCTGTCCAAGTTAAATAAGTATCTATTATTTGTACTGCTGTGCCAATTGAGATTGGAGTCCCATTGTCCTGGGTGCTGGACAAACACAGTGAGAGACATTCCTGGCCCCAAAGAGCTTCTGGTCCAAATAGACAGCACAGGCTCTGTCTTCTCTGCCAAAGAAGGTGTGCTTTCACGTTGCGATAGATAACAGTCGAGCTGTCAAATTGTAGTGGAGACAAGGCACCTAGCTAGTCTAGGTCAGCCCCAGGTGGGAAAGTTATAGGATTGACTTCACCGAGCACAGCGAGGTAAATACTGCCTGGGCCTTCTCACCACTCAGATATTACAGCAAGACGGCTATCTTGAGTTTTCTATCTCAATGTGAAAACACACTTTATATTCCAGTGAAGAGTTAGCAAAAGACAGAGAGTGAGAGGAGAAACAGTGGCACGGAGAGGTGAAGTGACTTCCCTACGGTCACACAGCACATAAGAGATTGAATTGGGATTATAACCCATGTCTCCTGACTCCTAGTTCAGTGTCCTGCCCACTGGACCATGATGCCAGCATCGACTGTCAGGACTATATTTCCAAGGAATCAGAGATTGGAAACTTGTAACTTGTAGTGGTACAGTAGTGCTGGCATGCATTGCTTTTCGTCTCGTCAGCCTGCCGTCTTTCCATTACGGTTATAAATGGAAAATTCTTTCCTTTACAGTTTAACTTCAGATGAAAATTTGTCTGACAGCTTTACCTCCACCAGAGAGCTTCTCACAGAAATAAATTCATATGGCAAGTCATTTCTGAATCAGAGGGTTATTAATGAAGAGCCAGCATGGGTCATATAACTGGTGACTGCTGTAATTTGCAATTATTTATTGCATTTGAAAACATGTGAAATTTGTACCATCAAGGTTTGAGATGGATAGATTGATGGATATGATTCACTGAAATTGTATACAGCATGATTGCAATAAGGATCTGGGAGGTTAAATGAAAACACTACTGGTTAGCTACCAAGTGTAAATTATTTACTTCAGTGCTTTAAAGCTTTGTATGTTTGTAGATTTGCAGCTGACACTGGTGAGGAAGGAGCAAAGTGATACAGAAAACAAGTTTTAAAAATGGTGGAGCCAGATACATGTAGTGTAGCGGTGTGCTGAATAGGGAGCAAGAGCTGAGCTTTGACTACAGGGTAGAGAGATGTTGCTAGTCAGAGAGCAGAGCTGTATCGTTTTATATAAAGAACAAAACAAGAGGCATGGTTCGGTGGATAGGGCACTGGGAATGATGAGACTTGGGGTTCTGTTCTTGACCTTACATTCATTTGCTGTGTGACCATGTCCTTTGTGATGTAGCTTAGGCTCAAATTTTCAAAAGTGGCCTTTAATTTTGAGTGCCCAGTTTAAGATATTTAGGAATCCAAGCGGAGCAGCCAAAAATGGAGGTACATCAAATTAGAGTCCACTTTTGAAAACTTTCCCCTTCACTGTGCTCTGCTTCTCTGTCTGCAAAATGGGGATAGCACTACGTATCTACCATTGTCCAGGGCTTTAAGGTTTCTGAGAGTCCTTGGACTGGCACCATTCCTGAGTTCTATTCCTGGCCCTGCCGTTCCACTGGTGTCTGCATGCAAGGCTATGTAGTCCTGGCTATGCCACTTGAGAATGGGTGAAAGTCATCAACTTATAAGGGCCTCAACTGGAGTATTGTGTTCAGTTCTGGGCGCCACATTTCAGGAAAGATGTGGACAAATTGGAAAAAGTCCAGAGAAGAGCAACAAAAATGATTAAAGGTCTAGAAAACATGACCTATGAGGAAAGATTGAAAAAACTGGGTTTGTTTAGTCTGGAAAAGAGAAGACTGAGAGGTGACATGACAACAGTTTTCAAGTACATAATAGGTTGTTACAAGGAGGAGGGAGAAAAATTGTTCATAACCACTGAGAATAGGACAAGAAGCAATGGGCTTAAATTGCAGCAAGGGAGGTTTAGGTTGGACATCAGGAAAAACTTCCTGTCAGGGTGGTTAAGCACTGGAATAAATTGATTAGGGAGGTTGTCGAATTGCCATCATTGGAGATTTTTAAGAGCAGGTTAGCCAAACACTTTTCAGGGATGGTCTAGATAATACTTAGTCCTGCCATGAGTGCAGGGGACTGGACAAGATGACCTCTCAAGGTTCTTTCCAGTCCTATGATTCTATGAACAGTGCACGGCTCACATAGGGAGGGAACCAAGTGGCAAAGTTCTGATCCGGACCTGAACTTTGACATGTTGCAAAGGGGCTTGGGTCAGATCTTCCTGCTATTTAGGCCCATACCACTGTTTCCCCAAACCCCTCAGTTCCTTTTTTTTTTTATTAAAGGGAGTAGGATCAAGGGGGAAGAATAATCAGTTTTAATATTCATGGCAGACTGGGATATCTTTCCTTGCCAACCAGTGCAATTCTGACATAAGCGTCAATCTGAATAGTGCTAGATCACTAGATCTGACTTTGAGCTGGCCTCATCGAGGGAAATTCATCCCTGAATAAATTAGTTGGTGACTGACAAGAAAATACTACAAATTATGTATTTGGTTATTTTATTCAGTTACCTGTGGAGCAGGTTGAATAGTGGAGAAATGTATGTGTGAATGCATTGTGATATTTGACAGAAATACTGTGCAACCAGCACCAATCCAAGTTCTCTTGTGATGGCTCCATGACAGCAGGAGCTTCGTGAATCAGACACATGAACAAAAGCAAAATCTCCATCCTAGGCCAGCATACATTCTGCCAGGCATTTTTAGTGTCATGGCAGGTTATAAAGGCTAACTACTATAGTCTTGTGACATTCTTCACCTACAGCTGACAGCCTCTGGAAAAGGGTGCAGAATTCTGTCCTCCTTTTGAAATCCTCAGAGGAACCAATACCAATCTGATGCTTGCAAGTGAAAGGCCCACAGATCAGATTGAGCTATGGGAAAGCTTATTGCCATCAGTGGGAAATGGGCTTTTGGAGAAAGGGATTTGATTCACAGAGCCAAACCATTAAGTCAGGGGTGGGCAAACTTTTTGGGCCAAGGGGCACATCTGGGTGGGGAAATTGTATGCAGGGCCAGGGCAGGGGGTTGGGGGTGTAGGAGGGGGTACAGTGTGTAGGAAGGAGCTCAGGGAAAGGGATTGGGGCAGAGGAGGGGTGCGGGGTGTATGAGGGGCTCAGGGCAGAGGATTGGGGTGCAGGAGGGGTGTGGGGTGTATGAGGAGGCTCAGGGCAGGGGGTTGGGGTGCAGGAGAAGTGGGGGGGGGAAGCAGGGGGCTCAGGGCAGGGGGTTGGGGTGCACAGGGGTGTAGGGTGCAGTAGAGAGCTCAGGGCAGGGAATTGGGGTGCAGGAGGGGTGCAATGTGCAGGCAGGGGGCTTAAGGCAGGGAGTTGGGGGGCGGGGTGCAGGAGGGGTTCAGGCTCCGGCCTGGCGCCGCTTACCTAAAGTGGCTCTGGGGTGGCAGCGGTGCGCACTGGGGCCAGGGCAGGCTCCCTGCACGCCTGCCCTGTCCCCAGCCCCATGCCACTCCAGGAAGCACTGCAGACCCGGGGGAAGGGGGGAGGGCAGAGGGCTCCGCGTGTGCTGTCCTTGCCGCGCCTCCAGGTACCTCCCCCAAAGCTCCCATTGGCCGCGGTTCCCTGTTTCTGACCAATGGGATCTGCGGGGGGCGGTGCCTGGAGGCAAGGGCAATGCACGGAGCCCTCTGCTCCCCCCGCCCGGGGGCCGCAGGGAAGTGGTGCCGGCTGCTTCTGAGAACTGTCACTTCTTGCTATAGTCTGTGTCTACATTGTGGTTTTTTTCACCCAACGTAGCTACAACAATGCAGCCATATCAGTGTAAAACCCCAACGTATCCATCTAACCTATATGGCCCACGTCACCATAATATCTGCACTGTTCGTGTGTGTGTAAGGACAAAGTGAAGATGGGATGCATGCAGCTTATCAACTACTCCCACACCAACAGAAAATCTGGAAAACGTGGCCAAGTCCACTAGAAATTATGGTACGAAAAAGATGCCACTAGGAAATATCAGTGTAATGGAATGAAACTCACAGAGAAAAGGGGGGACTAATTCACGAGGCAGCTCAGAATGGAAATAGCAGCACTGAACAGTATATCCAATCTGTTCTGAGCCATGACTCACCTCTACCACCATGTGTGGGATCTTCTCCTTCCTCACTTGGTTTAAAATGGTCACAGAGAGAGAGACCTTCTAAATGCAATATGTAATTAACCCCTGGAACTCACTGCTATTGGATATTGTAGAGGCAAATTGCTTTGTACAATTCCAAACTGGATTAGACATTTTGAGGCAAATTTTCAATTTCTCCACACCATCTGGGGACAGATTTTCAAAAGAGCTCAGCACACTGTGCTGAAATCCTCTGAAAATCTGGTCTTTTTTGAGTAAAAACAGAAGCTGAAGTGATGTTAATTATGGCACAAATGACAAGGGACCTCAGTCCACTTGCTTGAGAATGTAAGCTCATCATCAGCTGGACTCAGGGTGAAATTTCACACATAGTACAAGTGTCAGGATTTTTATGTTTTCTTCTTTTGAAGTATCTAGGACTGGCTCTTGTTGGAGACAATAATAGCTTGTTGTGAGTTGTTTTTAATGGAAAATTGGGTTCTGACTATGTGAAATGTTTTATGAAAAGTGTCTGCTTTCCATGGAAATTTTTGATTTTTCATTGAAAAATGGAACCCCTGAAAACAGAAATATTTTAATTCTGAAATGCTGCCACTCTGCACCATGGGAGTTGCCATTCACGTGATTCATGCTGCTGTTCCTGTGTGGATTGGGATTCCCATCCAAACGACATCTCCTAGGATGCCCTGCAATCATGCAGCTACCATGATGGTCAGCCTCTACTCACTGAGAGGGGTGCCTGTGGTGCATCCTGGAAGATGTAGGCCAACCAAGGAGCCTGCTCTATAGAGAAGAATTGGAGCATGAGGTACCCAAACTACAACTCCCATGAGGCCTGGTGGTGGCATTCCAGAATCAAAATATTTTGATTTTCAATTTTTCTCACCAGAATCTTGAAATCTTCCATGTGGAGAGGGGAACCCAGTTTCCAACCAGCTCTCGTGACAATGTGTGTCTAGGTGGCTCATTGAGATGCAGCAATTCCAATGTAGGTGAGGAGAACTGTGTATGGTTTGTGCTCCATGTGAACTAATTTTCTGAATGGGAGTGCAAGACTCCTGTGATCCTAAGGCCTCCACTGTCTGGGTGTGTCTCCTCAAAATGTAATAATCCTCAAGGTCTCCCCAAAGTGCCCAGAAGCAGTTTATGAGAAATAGGCCAAGTTCTGTGCCCTGCTTTGCTGAAGAGGACACACACTGATTTATATTCTGCTGTAACCCCAGCTGGGTCTATTCCACACACATACATTGAGGCTGCTGATCTCTCCTCCTAGCTGCATCCCTTGGATCTGAAATGAAAGCAGCATAATTGGATGCACCACCACAGCGGTCAATGACAAAAAGCATTTTTCTAAAAGCATCCCCCCCGCCACCATTGCAGAAAGATTACATCTGCTGTGATAAACCAGCATCGCTCCCCGTTGGTACCACTGCTAAGTAATTTACCCTTCCAGAAAGGAGTCTGGTTATTGCAATACATTTGCTGCGGCCATCTAGGTGAAATTATTTGTTTCAAACAAGGAAAAAAAATAGGAATTTTGCTTTCATATTTTCCAATAATTCAAACTCCTTGGAGAAAAATGAGATATAGACCTAGAGTCAGAGGTGGAGAACACCCATTACTGAGCATGATTAAAAAAGGATGGAGGCAAGAGGAGAGGACGGGGGTTCGGACACACACACACACAAACCAAAGTGCAGGAAAGATACAGACCTAGCTTGAAAATGGTCTAAAGGAAAGAGGTGCTAAAAACAGAAATGGGGATTGCTAGAAGAAAGAGGTGTGTACCTGTCAGCATGAAGGGGTTTCCATTGGGACTAGGTGGATGGTTCAGGGAAATAAATATGAACCTGTTTGGACTATGTATGATTCTGCCAACCCACATTTTGATACCCAAAGGGGGGGCGGAATTTAGACTTTATTAGGATTGCCAACCCTCCAGGATTGTCCTGGAGTCTCCAGGAATTAAAGATTAATCTTTAATTAAAGAATACGTCATGTGATGAAACTTCCAGGAATGCATCCAACCAAAACTGGCAACCCTAGACTTTGCTGGATTTGGATGCATCAAAACTTTGGGGCTCATTGTCCCAAGGACACCCTCTTCCCCTCCCCGCCTTTTCTGTATAACTAGCAATATGTGTACAGTGCACACTAACCAATCTGGAGTCTTGGTCATGCCTGTCCCCCCTCACTCTTCCCCTTGGACATGCTGTAATGTGATCTAAGGCAGTGGTTCTCAAATCCGGTCTGCCGTTTGTTCAGGGAAAGCCCCTGGCAGGCTGAGCCGGTTTGTTTATCTGCCGCATCCGCAGGTTCGGCTGATTGCAGCTCCCACTGGCCGCGGTTTGCCGCTCCAGGCCAATGGAGGCTGCGGGAAGCGGCGCAGGCCGAGGATTGTGCTGGCCGCCCTTCATGCAGCCCTCATTGGCCTGGAACGGCGAACCACGGTCAGTGGGAGCTGCAATCGGTCGAACCTGCGGACGCGGCAGGTAAACAAACTGGCCCAGCCCGCCAGGGGCTTTCCCTGAACAAGCGGCGGACAAGCCTTGAGAACCACTGATCTAAGGGGAGAAAGGGAATCATTTGGATGGACAGTACATTTCTTGCCCCTGGGATCCTGCTTTGGCAGCAGCTAGCCAGCAGCAATGCAATGTTCATTGCCTCCTGCCCACTGGTGTGTCTAGGCCCCCTTGGACCGACTGCTTTGGCATGCTCATTCTCCACTGAGAGTAGTGTGAGTTTGGGTTTGGCGTGGCATTGTGATGAGATCAGAAGAACTGCAACTGTGGGGATTAGAGCTGTCAAGCAATTAAAAAAGTTAATCGTGATTAATCATGCAAATAAAAAAATTAATCACAATCATGCTGTTAAACAATAATAGAATACCATTTATTTAAATATTTTTGAATATTTTCCACATTTTCAAATATATTGATTTCAATTACAACACAGAATACAAAGTGTACAGTGCTCACTTTATTTTTATTATAAATATTTGCACTGTAAAAATAAAAGAAATAGGTGAATTGAAAATACTAATACAAGTACTGCAGTGCAATATCTTTCTCATGAAAGCTGAACTTACAAATGTAGAATTATGCACAAAAAAACTGCATTCAAAAATAAAACAATGTCAAACGTTAGACCCTACAAGTCTACTCAGTCCGTCCTACTTCTCCTTCAGCCAGTCGCTCAGACAAACAACTTTGTTTACATGTGCAGGAGACAATGCTGCCTGCTTCTTGTTTACAATGCCACCTGAAAGTGAGAACAGGCATTTACATGGCACTGTTGTATCCAGAGTTGCAAGATATTTATGTGCCAGATGCACTAAAGATTCGTATGTTCCTTCCTGCTTCAACCACCATTCCAGAGGACATGTGTCCATGCTGATGGCAGGTTCTGCTCAATAAAGATCCAAAACAGTGGAGACTGACACATGTTCATTTTCACCCTCTGAGTCAGATGCCACTAACAGAAGGTTGATTTTCTTTTTTGGCGGTTCGGGTTCTGTAGTTTCTGCATTGGAGTGTTGCTCTTTTAAGACTTCTGAAAGTATGCTCCACACCTCATCCCTCTCAGATTTTGGAAGGCACTTTAGATTCTTAAACCTTGGGTTGAGTGCTGTAGCTATCTTTAGAACTCTCACATTGGTACCTTCTTTGTGTTTTGTCAAATCTGCAGTGAAAGTGTTCTTAAAATGAACAACATGTGCATCATCTGAGACTGATATAACATGAACTATATGGCAGAATGTGAATAAAACAGAGTAGGAGACATACAATTCTCCCCCAAGGAGTTCAGTCACAAATTTAATGAATACATTATTTTTTTAACGAGCATCATCAGCATGGAAGCATATCCTCTGGAATGGTGGCCGAAGCATGAAGGGGCATATGAATGTTTAGCGTAACTGGCACGTAAATACCTTGCAGTGCCGGCTACAAAAGTGCACACATCCGTTGGCAATCCTAAAGCTTCCAACCTGGATCACATCGTAAAAACTGGAGGGAGAGAGTGGAATAGCATCAGAGATGTTGGAATGCATGTATTTCGTACCACCATGTTTAACATCTGGGGAGTATGAGATGAGGTTAAAGCCATCAATACCATAACATCATGCTACGCTGATAGCAACATGAGTTTCTTGCAAACAGATTATACCAATACTGTGACAAGTGGCTAAAGCACTAATGATGCTGCACTTGGCTGTTGACAGACCCTCAACATTAAACTGAAGAATTTGCAGCGCCAGTCAAATGTTAAAAGTTGAAGAATGGCAATATATTGGGGTTGCATTCAGATGGCATGTGATCATGATTCACTGCTGAATTTGGTCTGCGGGTTGGATCAGTACAGATGGACAAGCCAGGATATCAGATCTTAACCCATCATAGGGGTCTCAGATTTGAATATGTGGAGCTGAAACACCCTAAAATTTTGGGTCTGGGTCAGAACCAAACCACAAGGGGCTTATTTCTGGTTCAGTGCAGCTGAAATCTTGTAAGAGCCAGTGATCTCCTGAGGTGTCGTCCATTTGTGGGCAAAATCTTATGTAGAAGAGTTTTTGGTGATATTGACTCCAAACCTCAATCCCAGCTCTGATTTGAACTCTGACCTTAAACTCCAGATTAGACCCATCACCCCCTTGACTCATCTCCAATTATCGTGCTGGGTATACAATTCTGCCACCCTTAATTTCTCTAGTTAGCAAAATACGAGGCTTGCCATTCAGAGGCTGGCTTGGACAAAGAAGATTTCTTCTTGTTTTTCAATAATTTTGCAAATGCTGTCATCTGAAGGTAGGTGCTCATCCTGGCCAGCACTTGGGAGTCTAACGTTCTTCCCAAGACTAAGACAAGTGTAGCTGTGTGTGGAAAAAAGTGCCTTTTATTTTCTGTTAGGAAAAACAAGGAGAAAATGAAACAAGAAGGGAGCAAGATATTTACAGCTGAAGGGAAGAGAAAAGCAGCAGGTTTAAATTCCTGCAGGAAAAAATGAAGGGACTATTGTGGTCATCTAGTCTGACTCCCTGTATGACACAGGCCAGAGACCTGCCCCAAAATAATTCCTAGAGTGGATCTTGTAGCAGAACATCCAATCTTGATTTTAAAATGGTCTGTGATGGAGACTCCAACACAACACATGTCCCTTGGTAAGTCGTCCCAATGGTTAATTACTCTCACTGTTAAAAATGTATGCCTAATTTCCAGTCTGAATTGGTTTACCTTCAACTTCCAGCCATTGGATTGTGCTACACCTTTCTCTGCTAGATTGAAGAGCCATTATTACATTTTTGTTCTTGAGGCAGGCTCTTATAGACTGTAATCAATTCATCCCTTAACCTGCACTTTGTTAAGCTAAATAGGTAGACTTAAGGAGCTCAATTACTATAAGGCATGTTTTCTAAATTGTGAAGTCCTATCCATTTAAGAACTTCAAGGCAGCTTACAAACACTTTACCTGTGGCCTCACGACAGTGTTGTATGAGGTAGGTCAGTATTATTATCCTCATTTTACAGATGGGAAAATGGAGGCACAAAGATGCTAAAAGCTTGTGTCTACTTGGGGGTGGATGGGTAATGCACTCTATGGGGATGTGATTTCTAATGCACACTGTGTTGCACATTAATTGGTTGGTGTAAACCTTGCTGATGTGCACTAAGGGTTCCCTAGTGTACTTTAAGGTAGTACTGTTTCAAACAGCACTATGATAAAGTGCACCAACAGGGTCTAAATGCACAATTAATTTGCAACTCAGTGTGCTTTAGAAACCACACCCACATAGAGTGCATTTAGTCCACCATGTAGACAAGCCCCAAGAAACAGGAAGTGTATGGCAGAGCCATTCATAAAGCCCGGTTCTTCCGGTTCCCAGCCCCATGCCTTAATCACAAGATGGCCTTTCTTGTAGCTATGAAGATGGAACCAGAGGAAAAAACTGTGAAGAGGCTGTTGATAATGTGTCATTTCATGGGGAAAACTAGATCTTTCTCTTTCTTTCCTGTCATTTTTCAACATTGTAAAACATTTTTGACCAAAAAACCCCCCAAAAGTGAAAAATTTTCACTGATTTTTTTTCAGCCAGCTCTATTGAAAACTTGGTGCATTTCTGGGGGATTGAAGGGGGGAACTTGTTGAGAGTTCTTTGGAAGGGAAGGACTTACCTCAGGCATAACCTTCACAGTGGGGCTACAGCTTGAGAGTCCATAGATTTTTAAGACCGGAAAGGTTCATTATGATCATCTAGTCCGACCTCCTGTGTAACACAGGCCAGAGAATTTCACCAAGTGTTCCCTGCATCATAACTTGTGATTGAGCTAGAAAGACATCCAGTCTTGATGTAAAGACTTCAAATGACAGAGAATCCAACATATCCATAGACAAGTTGTTCAAAAGGTTAATTCCTTCCCTGTTCAAAGTGTGCACCTTGTTCCTTACAGAGTTAAAGGGACAGCTCTGCTTTACTTATAGTTCCTTCCTTAAATTCTCTCCCGCCAAAGGCTTGTGAAGCTTCTGCACCTCAGGGGCCCGGGCAGTAAATTTAATATTTCCCATGAACATGCAGGTCAGTTGATGGCTGTCTGACACACTTGAACATGATTAAATATCATGCGCTCGTCTCTGAGGAATCAGCAGTGGGACTGGATGGAACATAGTTCCCCAGGAGACTATTTTGCAAGCTGAAAATGAAAGCCTAAAACCTATCAGGATGTCTCTCCAGCTCAGAAAGAAAACCTTACAGGAATTATTCTGAGCCTTGTTCCTAATCAACCAGACCCAGTGGAAAAACTGTTATACTGAGACCTAATCAAGAAAGACCCAGCAGGGTCCAGCTGTTCCTCCAAAGTTAGAACTAGCAATGTGCCAGGAATCATGAAAGCTAAGCAAACTGCAACCTCTCAAAGCTTGTAAATGGAAGCCTAAGCAGATAAACTATCTGGAGAATGCAGCGGAGAAAGTTAGACATTACCAGTCTAAAACCTACTACTCTGAAACCTATCTGGAGAATGGTTGCACTCTCTAACCTGCTTAGATTCTCAGTACACGAACTGGCCGGATAATGACAGACAGATCCTCAAATCACAATTGAAAGTGTTGTGAGAGAGCTTCCTCACTCTACTAACTTTCAATAATTGGGGAAGCGGTTGCAATAGAGTTTGTGCACTGCAGTGGAAGAGATCTATTAAGAATACTTTCCAGACCTAAGCTGCTGGAGAGAACAGTTAATTGAAACTACAGCACTTATTTTAATTGTGTCTTCCTGTAAGCTTTTGCTTGAATTGCAGTGCAGAACTGGCTTCACCACTCTGATAGTTTCGCTGCTGAGCCGAGCGACTGTACAGTATCAATATGTGTTTCTGCATTAGATTGGGGTTTACTTTTTAATTTTTTGTTTAAGTTTAGCAGAGTTTCAGAGTTGTGCAGCATTAATTCCTGGAATTCTCCCGTTTAGTGGGAGAGGGCTGTTTTCCTGTTTTCAGTTCCCAGCGTGCCCATAGCCTCAGTCTCAACTTGTGGAGCTCCCTGTTTCCCATGCTGGAGTGGGGGGCTGCTCTACATCACGCTGGAATGGAGCTGTTGCTATTTCTCTAGCCCTCAAGGTTCTCTCAGCCCTATAGTGAATGTTTTCTGATCTCTAACACCCAGTGTTCCTTACAGCTATGTCTGGGAAAGGCTGTCTCCATACCAGTAACACACTCTTAGGGTGAGAACCTCCCTCCTGCTCACAGTTCCATCTGCCCCATACTAAGAATAGACTAGCTTCAGACTTTCCTTGACTTTTTTCCCTGCATTTTTATGAGCGTCCATCTCTTGATGGTGGTGGGCAAAGTCCTCTGATTAGGATTTCTTATCCACTGTCCTTCCTATTATCCACTTCAGCTCAGATGATTAATTTCTCTTGCTCGGTAATAACTTCTGCTACACGCTTTGCAATCTTATCAGTGAAAACCTTACCACAGGCTGCAGTCTGACCAGTCCCACTTACATCAGCCTTGCCCTGTGGATGAAAAAATGAGGGTGATCTCCTTGAATAAGGGACCCAAAAAAGATCAGACGGATGCACGTCTCTGCTCTCTTTAATGTATCTTTAATTCTGGAAAACATGTTCGATGCACTGCAGCCCTGTTGGCAATGGCTTCAAAGAGTCCTTGTATGCTCCACTTTACGTATAACACCCCTTGTTTTTTGGTTAACTTGTTGAAATCAACAAATGATGTGGCCCCGAATGGGTGCATAAGGGGTAAGGGCACAAAGAGTCTTCTCTTCCCCTGTATTTCCTGCACGGGGTCCAGCCATAGCTACGCTCCTGCTTCCAAACCCCTCACTAGCATTCCCCCAGCCAGCAGAGGAGGAGTGTGCTGCACCAGCCTGTGGATGCATATGTACCCCCTGTGCACTGGGTCATTCTGGGAGGCGCATCACTTCCTGAGCTCCTTACTGAGGTGGCCTAATGTTTTGGCACCATGGGCCTGAATCAAAGTAATTTCTACTGGTGCAAATAATGATACAAGGATCATAATTCTCATTTACCCTAAAGACACTGTATGCTGCTATGGCAGTGTCAAGGCCCTCACGGGGGAGGGATAGCTCAGTGGTTTGAGCATTGGCCTTGTAAACCCAGGATTATGAGTTCAATCCTTGAGGGGGCCACTTAGGGATCTGGGGCAAAATCAGTATTTGGTCCTGCTAGTGAAGGCAGGGGACTAGACTCAATGCGGTCCCTACCAGTTCTAGGAGCTAGGATATCTCCATTAATTTAAATTTACATTGCCAGAGTGCTATAAAGATGCCAAGGTATAAATGAGAATCAGGCCCATTGTTTTAAAAATCTGATCACCTTGATCTCGGATGGGATCCCCTGGGAGCAGCAAAACTGTCCAGCAGAAGGTTGCTTTGTTTGCTTGGATTAAAAATGCAAATGTTTTTAGGCTGTGAATGTAGAATGGGGAGAAAAGAAAAGATGAAAAAATATTATGCACTTCCGATTTTTAGATTAATGCTCTTCCTCATAAAAGTGAGAGTGACATTTATTTGGCTGGCTGTATAATCCATGTTAACAAGACAATTAGTATATGATGAAAGTTATTATCGTCCTCGGCACGTCAAAGTCGGGGCTGCTGCCGGATTTGGAATGGAGCCTCGATTCATTTCTTATTCTCAGCAAAAGATAATATTGAATTTTTCTCCGAAGATCTTGACAGCGTGTAATTAATATTTTTCGGCATTAAATAAAATGGAGCAAAACACAGCAACCCACATTAAAAGAAAAATCAAACAAAAATGAAGATTTTTTTTTAAAATATTATATTTTGAGTGAATTCCACACTTATGAAAGGTAACTGTTTGACAGCCACGGGTGCCTGCAGTTCTGTTTATTGACAGAACAGGTACAGTGTTGATAATGGCAGCATAAGCTTTTTTCAAGCACCATGGTATATCTATACTAGGATATTTTTCCTAGGGTTTCTCACCGTTGCTTGGACTGGTTCAGTGCCATCAGTGCTAGCAAAGGTGGGAACCCTAGTGTAGACAAGACTCCAGGTGGCCAATGCATTGTATAACCCTACTGAGATGGAGCAGGCCTGCAGAAAATAATGCTTACAATGTTAGTGGTGGTGATCTGCAGCCTGTTTCCATTGGCGACTGCTAGTGGAGTTGAGTCAATGGTAGGTGTGGTAGGAAAAAGTTAGCAAAAATTGCCCACACTAGACAAGGCCTGTATGTGCTGATGTGCTGCAGGCTTCTCCCAGAAGGACTCTGCCTCCCACAATAGCTGTAAAAGGGAGGTTCAAGACCCCCTCCTCAGCTAATGAGCAATAAGCACCAAACGTTTGGCTGCCTGTGCATGAGGAACTGGATTAAGACCCTCATTTCACATGGGCTGCTGAAGTGATCTGAAGGTATGACCATGGTCAGACCCTGTCTACCAAGGCTGGATCAAACCAGCACTCTAGTAGAGAAAATCTTTGAAGCATTTCTTGCATTTCTATGTATTTCTACAGGGTTTACCACAATGGGTCCATGAATCTGATTTGGGCTTTTGGGTGCTACCACAGTACAAATAATACCTTATGGGGGAAGCTGGTAGCAACACCTCTTTTTAGGTTGCCTAATGCAAGAATCTTTTATAATGGAAAGCAACTATTTTTTTGAGAAGCTTGAACATTTCTGTGGTTTGCAGCTGGCCTTTGAAATTCAGCAGGGAGGAGGCCCTCACGCTAGAGAAGTGCCTTTTCTTTGTCCCATGAAATTCCATTCAGGTTTAGTGGGCTTATTAACTTTTCAAAGTTACCTTTTCTTTTCTGTTGCTTTGGCTGTTGGCAAAACCTTAGCAGCCTGCCAGAATAACTGAACATGAACATTTGAAAGAGCTAAACCCACACTGCTACCAAAGCAGTCCCAGGAACCCTAGGGGCAGACAGCACACCTGCTGCTGGAGCAAGAGTAGAAAGAGACCTTACCACGTTCCGCCAATAACCCCTCGGACCTGTAGATGGCTCCAGTGTCCCATCTCTTCCTTCTGGGGGCACCATGTGAGGCAGGAACTGCCTTAAATTCAGGGTGGAGAGAGAGAACTGGGCCACTCTTCCTCCAGCTACCTCCTGGACCCAACATGCAGGTTCAGTGCCCCATCCCCCCTCCCCTTTAAGATAACAGCCCTACATTAGCTGGCAGTGGGAAGTTAGTTCTGAAGCTGAATTGCAATGCCAGTGATGGATGGTGGGAGAGTTGCTATAGGACCAAATCCTAGATTTTGTTTTTTTCCCCCTTTTCCTTTAAAAACAAACACACAAGTGTCACAGGGTAACTGGTGTCTGTTGATAGACTGAGCCCAGCGCCCCAGGACTGAAGCAGGTGAGCCCAATCCAGCTAATTAAAGAGGGGCTCTAAAGTGCTGCTAGTAGGCAGCTGGAAGGAAGGACTGGGACAGGCTGAGCTCTGGTCAGCAGATGCCACACTGGAGTGGAGCTAACCCTTGTGATGGGTCCCTGGAGCAAGGGGGTCAGGGGCTCAAGGAAACAACCCCAAAGCTGCGGCTCCAAGAGGGGAGCAGAGCGGGAGGAGGCAAGGAAGCTGTCAGGAGCAGGAGAGCCAAAGGTCTCTGGGACGGGTGGCCCTGAAGCCTGGGGGCCAGTTATTGACTTCAGACTGCCTTCTGGGTGTTTGTTAACCTTTGTTATAAAAGAATAAACCTCCTTGACTGGGAGTGCATGTTTGGAACTGGGGTGCTGCCCTCTCCCACCCCGGTGACACCAAAATATTACATAGGTTGCAAAGTCAAGCACTTGAAAGTTAAGAAATGCCAGAATTTAGATTGCATGTGCAGCCTTAATTCAGCCCTGCTGTGTGTATGCATTATGATAGTCTTTAAGTATATGAATGCATGCTATTTTTTCCAAAGGTCCTCTGCCTCATCTAGTGCACAGGATGGACAGTGCTCAGGGAATGAATTAGGGCTGCGTACAGAATGGGGCTCTTGGTAGAATTCTTTCATTTGCATTGGAAAGTGTGTGGAGAACAAGGCAGGCCACTTCCGCAAGAGAGAGATGGATTTGTGAGTAAGGCAGGCAGATGCCACATAGAAGAATTCCCTGCCTCTGCCACAGAGGTTCTATGTGATGCTGGGCAAATCACTTAACCCCGGAATTTTGGTGGGTGGTCACTAATTGTGTGTGTCTCATTTTCTGGGTGCCCTGGGGCCTGAAGTGCTGAGTGCTCACGGCTGCAACTGAAGTCAGTGGGAGCTGTGGATGCCCTGCATCTTTAGCAATGTGGTCTGGAGGAATGGGCACAACACTGGGCGGAAGGAGATCCTGAGTTCTAATTCTGACTCTGCCCTTGATTCACTCTGTGTCTCATGCAAGTCAGATTGTCTGTGCTTCACCATCTGTATAAGGGGGCTAATAATTCTCACATCTCCCAGGGGAGATGTGGTGATAACGTCATTAATATCTGTGAGGCAGAATGGTGATGAACACCGCAGAATAATCCAGAGCAGGGGTTGGATTGAGTGCAGTAAATAAGGCAGGGGCCATTGTATGAGGATAAAAAGAAACAATGAACAGCTGTCTCAGTCCTTGAACACTAGCCATCCTGTGCACTGAATGAGGCAGGGATATCCAGGAAAAAACAGTGTGTAATTAAAGGCTGTATCATCATTCCTACAGATAAGGGGCTGAATTAAGGTTGCATGGACATTATAATAATTAAAGAGAGGAAAGGAGACGTTCAGCTTGGAAAAGAGATGACTAAGGGGGGGATATGATAGAGGTCTATAAAATCATGACTGGTGTGGAGAAAGTAAATAAGGAAGTGTTATTTACTCCTTCATGTAACACAAGAACTAGGGGCCACCAAGTGAAATTAATAGGCAGCAGGTTTAAAACAAACAAAAGGAAGTATTTTTTCACACAACGCACAGTCAACCTGTGGAACTCCTTACCAGAGGATGTTGTGAAGGCCAGGACGATAGCAGGGTTCAAAAAAGAACTAGATAAATTCATGGAGGATAGGTCCATCAATGGCTATTAGCCAGGATGACAGGGATGGTGTCCCTAGCCTCTGTTTGCCAGAAACTGGGAATGGGAGACAGGATGGATCACTTGATGATTACCTGCTCTGTTCATTCCCTCTGGGGCACCTGGCATTGGCCACTGTCAGAAGACAGGATACTGGGCTAGATGGACCTTTGGTCTGACCCAGTATGGCCGTTCTTATGATGGGACATGTTGGGTAGTGGGGACTGGAAAAACCCTGCTTACATTAGGCATGTAAATACCATTTAAAAAGTTAACCTTTTAAACGATTAAAATATTTCATTTAAATGGTTAACCGATTAAAGGGCCAGCCGGACGGCACGGCTGAGGCCGATCTGGATGGACAGACGGCAGGGCTTGGGCCAATCCAGCCGGGGACGGCATGGCTGGGGTTGGGGCTCCTCCGGCTGGGGCCAGCGTGGCTGGGGCCGCACCAGCCGGGCAGCGCTGTTCCACCCACTCTGGCCGGCGCGGGGCCACTGTGGCTGCTCCAGCCAGTGCGGGGCCAGCCCCGGGGCTAATGCTTAAGGCGGGTTAACTGGTAAGACTAATGCTTACCGGTTAGCTGGTTAACATTTTACATCCCTAACTTAAATAAAACAGATCAAATTCACCGCTGTGGTAACACCTTTGGCTTTAGGAGAGTTAATCCTGGGTGAAATTAGAACAAAAGTCTTTGACAGATAGCAAATATGGCAGGGAAATTGCTGAAAAACTTTAGAGAGGTAAAAAGATTTAAGGGTAAGTATGAAAAATGTAAGTGTTTCTGACAGCATGACAGAGACTTTTCAGAATCATATTTCAATTCCTATACGAGACAGTTTTATTCAGGAAGGTCACCAGAGCTACTGTGACTTGTACATATGTTTGTGCATAGAGACAGAAATGTCACTGCAGTGTCTGTTTTTTCCGATTGAGTTCTGTATTTTACAAACCCAGTGCCCCCCAAAAATTCTTAGCTGTGGGATTGAGGGGCTGGTGTTCTTTAATTACTCCAGGGCTGGCTTATCTGGGAAAAATAAATTCCCCCAACTGGCAATCTGATGTGTCCTGTCTCTGGTTATTCCAGGCCCAGTTCTTCTGCAATGAAGTCAATTTTGCTTTAACTACAATAGGAGCAAGATTGGACCTTTGGACTGGACATTTTATAGAGAACTGTTGTCAGCCGCGTGCCCGGATCAGCACTGGAAAGGGGATTAATTCCATCCATCAGTGGAGCAGACTAAATGGCTTTAACCAGCATATCCGACTGTGAGTTGTACCTATTACCGACGTGTACAGAGTGCTTTGCAGAAGCAGTGATTTCTGCATTTTCTCCTGCTGTTGAAGTACTAAAATAAAATTGCTCCCAGCTCTAAATAAATGATTTGTACACGGTTTATCCTGGTGTCTGGGCCTGGGCCAAGCATTGGTGTTGTTTTAATAATTATTCTGTTCTTTATCTGCTTGATCGGGCTAATGTCTGATTTTTGTCTGCTGCTAGCACATCTTCCCCCAGAATCTCAGCAAAAGACAGCCAGACTATGCAAAAATTAAGCTATTTTCCAGACATATAAATGACATGTTTTTGTGTGTGTATGGATTCACCTTTTAGGGGTATTTATTGATTAGCTCCACCTCGATCCTCCAGCAATAGGAAAAGAACCATTGCTCCACTTCCAAGAAACAAGAAGCTCATTGGGAAGAAATACCGTGGACCATCGAAACATACCACAATGGAACCAGCATTTGGGGTGAAATCTCCCAGTGGTGCAGATCCACGGAGGGGGGTTCAATGGTGCGAGCCCTAGTGTAGACAGTGCTCTGGATGGCTGCTGGTATTTTTTTAAGCACAAGCAGGTCTTATGAGATGGTGGTAAAAATGCCTGGAGTCCTCTTGGTGCTGTCATTCCCACGATGGTTATCATGGGTGGATCTGGATCCTTACTATAGCAGCAGTGAGGGATTTCCTCCAAACCTGCTAGTTCAAGGAGAGTTCAATAGAGAGGCAAAAACTTGAGGTGAGTTGCAGAGAATCTACAGCATGGTCTGTGACAGCAGACACATGTGTTGTGCAGTGGGCTTCCTGCGCAGTCTCTTCAAAGGGAGAATTTATTTTTCATCTACGTGATGAGCACACCAGGTCTCTGAGAGAACTGGAATGGGGGAAAACCCCAACAAGACTCTCTTTGGAAGCCAGAGAGCTCCTTAAAAGAGGATGGGGCTCTCTTTACCCATATCTGTACCATAGCACTGAGAGGGAAGGAGGCGGGTCTGTGAGCCTACTGTGCTGGGGTATCCTCTGGGTTAGATCTATCCAACAGTCTAGTTCTCTTTTCCCACTGCCCTGTCTCTTTAAGACATTGACATTATTTTCTGCTGCATTTGTTCTCTATCTTTTCTGTTCTATTTTGGATGTCCCCCCCTAGGGAGGGAGGATGGGAACAAAGGCCCAGATTCTCAAAGGCATTTAGGCTTCCATGGATTGGTACAGGCACAGAAATCATGGACTGACTGAGCCATTTTTCAAAGAAAAATAAAACAAAGTGGGAGGGCGACTGAGGCCATAAACTTTTGCTGATGTAACACCACAGTTAGTATGTCGTTTGTGCCGCGTGCATAAGGAGTGCTTGTGTCGATGCATAGTGCAGTGCACCATGGGTAGGCTACCCCTCGCTCTCCTGGCTCATGAAACCATACACCAGCCATGTCCACAGCACCAAAGAAAGGTTCAGCTATTGGCTCAGCCGGTGCAGAATGACAGTTGAATAGATTGAAGGGATGCTGGAGTTTCTTGCTTACAAGATTGAATCTCAGTGAAAAAAATCCCAGTGATTATAGATGCCCATTGTGTTCTGCATAATATCTGTTAAGCAAAGGGGGGAAAGTTGTCGCCAGGATGGTGGGCTGTCTGCTGTGAGTTTGAACACCCAGACACAGCAAATATTAGAAGAGCTCAACATGGAGCTATACAGCTGGAAGGCTTTGAAACAGCACTTTAACAGTGAGCCACAGTAAGTCATTATGATTCACTCTTATCTACCTGGCCCTGCTGATGTGATGTATGGTGCTTGGTGTGCAACTATGAATATGCCACTGTTAATGCATCTATTTAATTCTGTGGTGTTTGCTGTACATTTCTGATCATTACACTGTGTGTGTCACTGATCCTATGAGTTATGTCACACTGTACAATAACAAGTAAGTGGGTGTTTTCAGTTCTGCTGCAGCAGATATCATGAACTAATTAAGGTGAACTATTTTCCAAATAATAGAATTATACTGAGTAACAAAGCCAGTGTGAAAAAAGCGCTGTGCAATTTAAAAGAAAATATATTAAATTCTCTTCCATTACTTATTAAGTTTTTTAACAAGGGGAAAGAATGTTCATGGCCATTTTAGCTATCCATACACTGGCCTGTGAAAGCCACAATTGCTGTATGTGAAGCTGTGTTTGTTCTTCCTGTTCCACAGTGTGGAGTGGCTGGGGTAGGGATGCAGCCCCTGATGCCATGTGGAATGTTGAGGGTGGATGTTAGTGAGGGGCTGTAATGGAGTTCTCCATGGACTGCAAAGGGAGACAAGCCCGTGATTGATGAACCTGTCGTGCCACAAGAGTGTGCAGCATCTGTGTTTTCTGACAGAGAAGCCTTATTCTGTCCTAGTTCATCTCCCTCTCCTTTTTCTGGGCCTTTCTTCTGTCTGCTCTGTCCTTCTCCAGCCAGTCTGCAATATTCATCCTCCAGGCCCTCTGCTCACAGACCAGTGCAGCACTGGCATGCAGGATCTGGCTGAACACGTCATCCAGAGTCCTCCTTTTTCTCCTCCTTATCTGGCTCAGGCGTTCCAGGGTGTGGAGGAGGACCCCCTCAAGGCCACAATGGCAGCAGCTACAGGTAAAACACACAGAGGTACCATTGTCAGCCTGGTCACAACGTGAAGCAAAAGTTAAGATGCCGAACTCCCCTCCTTCCCTTGCTCCCCTAAAGTTTTACACAAGATGTGCTTATTCACACTTCTGCTTCAGAGCGCTTGTGCACGGTGCCACTCTCAGCACCAGCTGTGGTGAGTCTAGCCCTCCAGGGGCAAGAGACGTGAAGAGGGAATTGCTCGGTTGCATGAAACTCGGAGTATAGGGCAATGGGACTGACTATTGGCACCATTTTCCACAGGCAGTGGTGATTTTTAGTGGATATCTCACGCCTGAGAGTAACAAAGGCACAGGGAGAATAGCTGCTGCTGGCTTCCTGAAGCCACCGGGCCTTTATGCTGCTAGCCTATTTACTGCAATGGTGTCTGCTAAAGCTATCACGGACTGGTGTCCTACCGCGGAGGAAGAAATAAGGTTGCCATCCTTGGAAAGCTTTGGGAGAGGAATGCAGGTACCTCCACCAAAGTTCCATTAAGATCTCTCAGGAGGATTCAAGGGACATCCCAATGTACGTAAATAAACTGGTTTGCATGTCCCCCTTGCCTAACTCTACAGGGGAATGAAAAGCCGATAACAACAACTCTGCCTCTTTTTGTTGTAACACTAGCTCTTCTAGTATGAATAAATTAATGAAAAGTTGATAGCAGTGCCCTGTTGGCGGCACCACTGGTACATCATTGTAATGGGAAATATATTTACACGCTTATCTGAGGTTGCTTCCCCTGAATCAGGCTCTCCCATGCTCAACTGCCAGGAGTGGCTGGCCTGCCATGAAATCTCCAAGAGGTCCTGGCTCATGGCCAATATCTTCTGTCTACTCCAAGCCAGCGTGCATCTGGAGTGTAGCCAGCATGGTCAGCTGGGCAGTTGGACTCAATGGAGAGCTGCTAGCTGTGGTTGCCAAGCTGGACAATCAGGAAAAGGTATTTCAAAAATATGCAGGACTTTACAGGGATGTGGGCTTGTGGTCTCTGTGACTCCTGGGCAATGGAGTTCAAAATTGTGACCAGAGAGGTCAGTGTCAGGCATTGTGTCAGACAGCTGTTGGAGGACTGTTACGGTTGACGTAGGTGATGTGGTGTCTGCACTCGTGTTGCACTGAGCTTAGTACATCGACCATGGCTCAGTGCTGCTCAGAGGGGTGGTGTTACAGTGCCACTGTAAAAGGGCATTTACATCGGTGGGAGACATTTAAGTGTAGACACATGGACAGCTGGGTCGACGCCAGACAGTTTACATTGACCTAACTTTGTAGCGTAGTCCAGGCCTGAATACAAAACGTCTTTGTAATTTCCTCACACAGAATTTGGAGGGAACAAGGCTAGACAAGTTATCGTATGAGAGGTAGAATTTTGGATCTAGATTAGGGCAACGGGCTCTTACAGTTTGTTGAACCCTAGAGAGTGTGCAACTGCCAAGCAGTCCGTTGGTTTTTATTGAGTTGTGTTGATCAGATTTGGATGGAAGAGAAAATGAGATAAGAAGGATGGATGCAATAATAATATCCCTATAAGTAATACTGAGGGTAAAACATTGAGCTTCACCGGGAGCTCTTTAAGTACCTGAAGATCAAAAAGGAATTCTATGAAAAGGGGAAGCCTGGACAGATAGCTAAGGGTGAGTACAAAAGAAGAGCACAAGCAGGTGGAAGCAAAATCAGAAAGGCTAAGGCACAAAATGAGTCCGGGCTCCAGTAGTGGGGAGTAGGAGGGCGAGATGTCCTGCTCCTCTGGCAGCTCTGGCTCAACTGAGCTGGAGGGCCGGCCTTTTATATTTCCAGTTTCTGTCCTGCCACTGTGCTTCCACTGGGGTGGCTGCGGGTATCCCAGTTCTGCCCATCGTGGTTCTCTCCCCATCCGTTAGGAAGGGAGACCAGGTCCCCTCACTACATAGATACATAACACAAGTAATATTAACAAAAAGGAGGAGGGAACACAACCCAGAATAGGGAAAAAACAGGTTAAAGAATATGTAGATAATTTAGTTGTATTGAAGTTGGCAGAGCCTGATGAAAGTCATTCTAGGGTACTTAAGGAACTAGCTGAAGCAATCTCAGAATCATTAATGATTTTCTTTGAGAACTCCTGCAGGATGAGTGAGGTCCCAGAGGACCGGAGAAAGGTACTATGTTTACCCATCTTTAAAAAGGAGAACAAAGAGGATCCATGGAATTATAGACCAGTCAACCTAACTTTGGTAACTGGAAAGATACTGGAATAAATTATTAAACAATCAGTTTATAAGCATCTAGAGGATAGTAGAGTAATAAGTAACAGCCAGCATGGATTTGCAAAGAACAAATCATACCAAACCAGCCTAATTCCCTTCTTTTACAGGGTTATAGGCCCAGTGGATGGGAGAAAGCTGTAGATATGATCGATTTTGATATTTAATAAGGCTTTTGATAGTCCTTCAATCAATCTCATAAACTAGAGAAATGCAGTCTACGTTAAATTACTATAAGGTTAGTGCAAAACAGGTTGAAAAATCATACTCAGAGAGTAATTATCAATGGTTCACTGTCAAACTGGGAGGGTGTGTCTAGCGGTGCCCCAGATGGGTCTGTCCTGGGTCTGATACTGTTCAATATTTTCATTAATGACTTGGATAATGGAGTGGAGAGTATGAATACAAAATTTGCAGATGACACCAAGCTGAGAGGGGTTCCAAGCATTTTGGAGGACAGGAATAGAATTCAAAAGGAGCTTGACAAATTGGAGAACTGGTCTGAATTCAACAAGATGAATTTCAGTAATGACAAGTGCAAAGTACTATACTTAGAAAAGAAAAATTAAATACATCGCTACAAAATGGGGAATAACTGGCTAGGCAGTAGTACTGCTGAATAGGATCTGGTGATGTTGGTGGTCACAAATTGAATATAAGCTAACAATGTGATGCAGCTGCAAAAAAAACTAATATCTTTTTGTGGTGTATACATGGGAGAAAATTATCCCGCTTTAATTGGCATTGGTGAAGCCTCAGCTGGAGTATTGTGTCCAGTTCAGGGCACTCCACTTTAAGAAAGATGTGGATAAAGTGGAGAGAGTCCAGAGGAAAGCAGCAAAAATGATAAAAGGTTTAGAAAACCTGACCTGTGAGGAAAGATTTAAAAAGCTTGTAGGGTGACCAGACGTCCCGATTTTATCGGGACTGTCCCGATATTTGCTTCTTTGTCCCTGGACAAAAAAGGAAATTTTGCCCTCCGCTCTGGTGCTCGTGCCCCCCTGCCCCGGGCTCCGCCCCCTTCTTCCCTCAATGGCTCCCACCCCAAATCCCCGTCCTGGCCCCACCTCTTCCCCAACCATGCAGCATTCCTCCTCCCTCCCAGACTTGCAGCATGGCGGCGCAAACCTGAAGGGAGGGGGTGGCGGCGGTGCCTGGAGCTGGTGAGTCAGCTCTGGCACCCAGGCACCGGGCAGGCGGGCAAAGGGGAGCTGGTAAGGGAGGGAGACGGGGGGCTCAACTGTGAGCCCCCCTGCTGTGCCAGAGGGCTTCTGCCCGGGCTGCTGCACCCGGGGCCGGGAGCGCAGCCTGGAGGCTGCTCCAGCCCTGCAGCCCGCGGGGCAGCGCGGTGGGTCCGGTCGGGGGCAGCGCGGAGCGGGCAGGGGCCAGGTGGGCGTTGCGGGGGTGTGGGTCGAATCCCTGCTGCTGCTGGGGAGCCCCGCGCCTCTCCCTCCCACTTGCGGCTGCGGCTCCTTCCTGGCGGGACGCGCCCCCCGGCCTGCCCCGCGCACATGCGGCGCCCGTCCAGCTGCTCCTTCCCGGCGGGAGGGAGACTAGGCGCGGGGGATGCACGCCACATGTGGCTGGGGCAGCAGGAGGCGCGTCCCTCCGGGAAGGAGCCACAGCCGTGAGCGGGTGGGAGAGGCACGGGGCTCCCTGGCAGCAGTGGGGATTCGGCCTCTGCCGCCCACCCAGCTCCTGCCCGCTCCGCGCTGCCCCCGCCCGGACCCACCGCGCCCCGCATATGCCCGTGGCGGGGCGGGAGGCTCCGCGGGGAAGGCAGCGCACGGGGTTGGGGCCTGCTCATGCCCCAGGCCCCTTTAAAACTTTTTTTTCTCCGCCCCCCCCTTTTTTTTATCTGAACATTTTCTTTAAACCATTCCTCCAGCCAAGAACCAAATACAATTCTAGGCTAAGTTCACGGGTGATGAAAACAATGGTGTATGTGCCTGTAGATGACACAGCGTTTCTGACCAGTTTCTGATTGTAGCAACATTCAGTCATTACCAGGCTGAATTTGTATGAGTGACATAAAGGTGAAATGCTTTCTAGCCCATTGTTTTGCTTCTAAGACATCCAGTCCCATATTAATAAATTAATAGTCCATTGTTCTTGTACATTATTACGCAGCAATAAGCCATGACATCTTCCCTTCCCTCTTTTTAACCAAGTAACTTTGTTTGAAACTGCAGCAGTCTCCTGAGTTACTAACTCCATCCCTGTGTTTAATAAAGGAGGTGTTGCTTGGTTATAGACAGTGAAATACAATTTTCAGATGTTGCTGCTACTATCAGCAGGGTGTAATAGAAACTCATTATAGTTCACAAGTCTAATTTAATTACATTTTCCTCAAGAACGTTACGCTGGCTCAGCATGAAGTGGGACTCATCTACATATATTCAGACTCAGGCTTATCAAAACTCATTAATATCTACAGTGAAATCATTTTAGAAAGTCAGGGAAGGCACTAGGTTCCTTCTGTCAGCTAAGCCATTTGCCAGCCAGTGGGTGAGTTTTATACAACATGGATCTGGCCACAACATGGTGGGAAATTAACCAGATCTTGGATTTAGTATAAAGAAGTATGGAGTAGAATCTAGCTTTCTGATTGTAATTCTTCTTGAATGATAATTATGACTTGGGACTAGTGTTTTCTCTCTTGATCAAATCCTGAAGGCCCTGCTTGGCTTACCCTCGGTCTTTCCCCAAACAGAATGTTCATTGACTTCAGAGAGAGTCTTGTGAGAGCAAGTGCTATGTAAACACTGAGTAAGGACACCAGGATGTGATCCATTGGTGAAACTAAGCTACAGAGAGGATATGTGACTTGCTAAAGGCCCCACAATATGTAAGTGGCAAAGCCTGGAACAGAATCTAAAACAGTTGGCTGCCTTATCTGCTGGACAACATTATCTCCCCATCCAAAAAAGTGCCAACTCTCAGTCCAAAAGGATGGAACTTTTGTCACTGAGGTAGGTGCTCGCATACAATGGTGAAGAGCCTGGCATAAAACCTTAGGTAGCTAGATTGGAAATATAGACAGCTTAGATAGATAAATTGCCTTGAAAATTGATTTTTATGATAAGTGACCTGGCGGGAGGTGGGATGGCTGAAAATCAACCTGAACTCTCATAGACCCTTAAAACTGAAAGGGCTAGGAATATCTAGCTTTTAATATTCCTATTTTCAATATTCCCCCTTCTCTGCTCCCTCCCCCACCCCAAACCCTCTGGTCTGAAAACTTCTCTGCTCCTCTTTGTCTCTAGGCATTTCTAGCGTGCTCATCACTGAAATGTGCACTAGAAGCTATGGAGAAGAGACCAGAGGGGCCAGGATTTCACTCTTGAAGTCAATGGAGGTTTTGCCATCCACTTTAATGGAGTCATGATTTCACCCCCAACGTGTAAGTTTGCTGCTATGTCTTCCACTCCCAGCGTTTTGAGATTTCATCAGGAATGGGTCATGTGAAGCACAATGTTCCTTTAGCTCTTTTCACACATGCTTTCTCAAGGGCCACCATGGAAATCCAGGTGATAACACACATGCAGAGGCCTGTGTCTTGGGGGACAAATGGGAGAAAGGGGGAGGTTTTCATTTCCATCACAGTCATTAGTCATTAATTCCCTTCATATGGTTAACCTGGACTGAAGTCCCCACTGTACTGAGGAGTCTGTCTTAATGACAGCTAAAGAGTTACTACAGTTCCTTCCTAATCTTCCTGTGAGTTTTCTCCCTAGCTCAGAACAGCCATATTCTAAAGAAGCGATTTCCCCAATCTGTGGTCTGTGCAACAGTTGGGGATGACCTGTGGAGAGTTGCCAGGTCATGTGGTGCTGGATCCACCTCTTTGTTTCCAGCTATTGAATAGCAGTTCCATGTCAGAGACCACTGATTTCATGTCAGTCCCTCCACAGGCTGCTTCCTTTAATGATACAGTTCAGTGTGATCCGGGCAGGGCCGGCTCCAGGCACCAGCAAACCAAGCACGTGCTTGGGGCGGCATTCCGGCCATCCTTTTTTTTTTGCTTGGGGCGGCAGCGCGTCCTCCATGGGGGGCGCCCTGGAGCCACTGTGGTTCATGTCGGGGAGCAGCGCTGGCACCGTATGGCTGGGCAGGCTCCGAGCGCAGGACACTTGGGCTGGGGGCCGCTCTGCGGGGCACACAGAGCCGCCTGCAGGTGCCGCAGGGCGGCTGCCCACCCCCCAGCGCAGCCCCCCAGGGCTGGGCGAAGTGGCTGAGCCACCCAGGGGCTGTGGCAGGGCAGCCAGGAGCAGCAGTGGGGCCCTAGAGGGGTCTGGTGCCCGGGGCGCTGCTGTGTGGGGCCCGCGTCCTGCTATCTGGGGCTCCGCTCCCTCTGGGGCTGCCCTGCCCCGGCTCCTTAGCCCCGTCCCGGGGCGGTCTCCCAGCTCTGTCCTCACGGGTCCTGGCTGGTCCTGGAGGCGGGAGCCCCAGCTGGAGGGACCCTGGGCTGAGGCACGGCCCGGGAGCCCCGCTGCTTTCCCTGACCCTGCCAGCGCCAGACCGGCTGGAGGTGAGGGGGGAGAGGGTGGAGTCAGCACTGGTGTCGGGGATCCCAGCGCTGGGGCGGCAGGGGGTGGGGTGGAGAGCCCAGGGTTGGGGCGGCAGGGGGTGCAGGTGAAAGCCCAGGGTTGGGGCAGCAGTGGGGTGCGGGGGGAGCCCAGGGCTGGGGTGGGGGCAGCCAAACTTTTATTTGCTTGGGGCGGCAAAAAACCTAGAGCCGGCCCTGGACCTGGGCACACCCTGATCTGGAGGAAAAGTTGTGTAACTGAAAATCCCAAACTACTCATGGGCCCTTGAGCCTTCTGCTGTAGCTAAGACTAAGAGAGTTTCATAAACCTAATTGCTAGATCAGCTTGAAGTGACATCATGGGTTGACACTTGTCCAGGAAAGCAATTGCTGCCGCTTGATATGATGAGACGATCTGTGGGAATGGTGGACACAAATGCATGAAGAAGCATAGAGCAGTAGAACTATGGAGGGCACAGGACAGAGAACGGAAGAGGTGAGAGGACACAGAGGAAGGAGAAGAAACCAACCATGCATACGGTGTGCTGTTGCACTGTCTTCTGCACAGGGACCGGAAGGCCAATCTTCTGCTCTCTGTTGTTGACTTCAAAGTGAGCAGGATCGGTACCTAGAACTGCAGCCATTCATTGCAGAGGCCCACACTGCTTCAGTTCTGACATCAGGTTTAAAGAATGGCCCTAGGTAAACATTAGGGGGTGGAATCAAGGAAGTATAGGATAGGGAATCACCTCTATGTGCATGCCCCCTCAGGAAAAAAAAAATGAAACAAATCCTGAAAAAAAACAGGAGTAATTAAAAGAAGACCAGAGCTGGCAGCGCCTCCTGTATGTTAAACTACATGAGCTACAGGGGATAGTGCTCAGATGGTCAATAAAACCAGCCCATTTTATTTTATTTTATTTTATTTTATTTTATTTTTTGTGGTTGCATGTATTGGCAAAGTTGTGACAGAAACATTGCAAGGGATTGATTCGTAGATAGAAATGTATCTTGGCTGCTTGTGGTTTATTAATAAGATCAAGATAACAAGTGCTGCATTATTGATCAAACCCACAGGGACATTTCCCTTCTTTCTTCTTGTCGATGAAATCCTGTTGTAATTATTTTCTTTCTTTCTTGTTCTTTTTATTTTATTTTATTTTGCCTTTCTAAAAAGATCTCTGGAGCTGCAATAATGAAGCGAATGCAAACAGTGTCAATCAAGGCGGTCAGGTGGTAGACAAAGGGGTGGAGGTGGGAGACAAGTTAGGTTTGCGGGGAAGGGAAGATGTATTGGGGTTGTGCAAAAGAAGTGCAGTTTCTCTCTCTGGCTGTCTCTTGTTTGGAAGCTACCATGGTAGATGATATAATTTGAGGATCCTAGATCTTGGATGTCTACTGTCCCCCTTTCCCTTCTTAAATGTTAGCTTTTTAATGCTAGAGTAAACCAGGAGCCAGAAGTTCATGAAGCTGAAGGGAATCAGTTAGTTGGTGGTCTCTAAGTTGAATGATAGCCATACATTATTTCAGCTGGCTTAAAATTTCTCTTATGCCTAGCGGGATTGACCGCTGTTCTTTGCACAGCAGCTCCAACATGACCAGAAAGGAAGTGAGAGGGGAAGATAGATTTTATATTCAGACATAGTTTGGCAGGTTCTTATCGTTGCACTCAATAGCTGGCATATTCATGTTGCAGAGGAAGCAGAAAGTGAATTCAATCATTTCTGTTATGAAAATTCCACAGCTTTTTATTATGCTTACAGATGGTGTCTCATGATTCTGAGCTTTAAAACCGGTGCTCTGCATTTCTAATGCCAAGGTAAGAATGTTCCCCTTTTTCAGCCTGCGTTGCAGTGGGGTAGACACTCCCTATTTCCCTCTCACACCCCTGTTGATTTCTCCCTTATCTGAACATTTTCTTTAAACCATTCCTCCAGCCAAGAACCAAATACAATTCTAGGCTAAGTTCATGGGTGATGAAAACAATGGTGTATGTGCCTGTAGATGACACAGCGTGGGGATGGAAAGTGGCAGTTGTAGCAGACAAAACAACTGACTGGAGGATAGGGCTTGTCTAGACGAACAGTGAGTGAGGTGTAAATCGAAAGCACACTAGAGTGTCGTGTGCTAACAGCTCCTGTGGACCTGCCAACCATGCAGTAAAAGTTCCCTGGTACACTTCAATCTACTCCACTTTGAAACAGGAGTAGATTAAAGTGCACTTGGGAGCTTTTAGTGTGAGGTAGCAGTGTCCACATGAACAATTAATGAGCTGTAGAATTACACCCCAGCTTGCTGTGCACTAACTCCATATAGACAAGCCCTTACAGGAGCAGATCCCAGAAGCAGAGCAGACTAAAGAAGGGCTGCCCTCTCACAGGAATTTCCCCCACAGCCTTTCTGTGGCTACAGCTTTAAATGTGGTAGAGCAATCAGCTGCAGCCCTAAAGTGGCCATTTTGCAACTGGCCACATCTTTCTCTAACTGAGCTGGTTGGTATCTGATATGTTTTTCCATTTGTTTGTTCTGAGGAGATGGCATCCTCATGCAAAGGTAACTCAAAAGGTAAAATATTCTGAAAAGGTTCAATCGGCTTTGCAATACTGCCCATATAGTAGTGTTTGGGCAGGAGTTTCTGGGTGACAGCTCAGGGCCTGTGGAAAAGACAAGTCTCCTCAGCTTTGCTTCATGAGGCCCCACTCTTAATCCAATAGTCATGCTAATGCTATGATGTTATATAATAAAACCTGGCATTTCTATACCATCTTCCAGGAGGAAATTGAGTTAAGCCTCCCACAGGATGTAGGTAAGAACTATATTAGCTCTCTAGGTGGGAAAACTGACATCGAGGGCCTGACTCTCTTTTGCCCTGCACGTTGTTGTACTGATTTACATCAGTGCAAAGTAACGATCAAAGCTACCATTCTGATCTGGGAGTGTTTTACACCCCACTCATGCTGGTGGAAATGACTGTGCATGCTGAAGGGCAATAGTGAGTTCATCCCAGAGAGAGGCGTCTAGGCACTAGGGCTAGAGTCACAAGGGGGACTTAAAAGTTAGGTGTTCCAACCCCTCTGTGTCTTGCTTAAAAGTGGAATTCTCACCCTGAGTCAGGCACCAGGCTCCTATACAATGCCTGGGGAGAACTAGGTGCATCAGAAAGGGAGTCATAGAAGCTAGCACACTGGGTTGGAGGTGGGGTAGGGTAGGGTAGGGTGGGGATCACCTAAACTAGCCAGTAGGAAATGCAGAGGAGAGGTATGTGGCCTAAGTCCAGTCCCTCGAAACGAGTTAGGCACCTAAGTCCAGGCCAAAGGGAGCACTCCCTCCACTTGGTATTATCAGCTGTGAGCCCTTTCTGGGAGTTAGGTGCCTAAGCCAGGTCAATCCTTTCTTGCCAATAACCAAGGAGGACAAGGAGATGGTGATACTTGTCCCTCTTGTATCCAGTAGCCCAGTGGGTAGGGTACTCACGTGAGAGACCTGAGTTCAAATCCTCTATCATACAAAAGCTTTGGGTTGACAATCAGTTTCAAGAAAAGGGGTGGAAGAACCAGTGTCTGACATTACGTTAGAGAGTAAATCTCTTGGTGTCATCAACAGCTTTTGCTTCTTCGGTTCTATGATCTGCAGGAGTCTTGACCTGAACTGACAGAACTGGAAAAGCAGCTAAGAATTTCGGGCTATTATAGAAATGTTTATGGAATAACAGCACACTATCAATTAAGGTGAAGATGTGACTCTATGAGACGTGCATGCTGTCATCCCTGCTTTATGCTTCGGAAAAGGGACTCCGTATGCTAGGCACATCAGGAGACTGAACAACTTCCACATGAGATGCCTGCCTAAGCTTCTGGAAATAAAGTGGGGAGACAAAATACCGAACACAGGTGCTGGAGCGTGCAGGATTGACACACTTAGAAACTACTATCAAGAAGAGGAGTTGCTATGGCTTGGTCATGTCAGGAGAATGGGAGGAGACCATATCCCCAAGAACATTTTGTGCAGCACGATTCAAGACCGCTCTAGAAAACGGGGATCGTGCTTTATGGCAGTACCATAATGTGTGCAAAAATGACATGAAGTCATTTAACATCAGCTGGGAGGAGCACGCAGAATCCCGTTCAACCTGGAGGGAATATCTGACACTGGGTGCAGCTCAACATGAAGTAGCTTTGATGCAGAGGATGGAAGCAAAGCGAAAAAGAAGAAAGCAAAGTGGTGCCTAAATGTTGGCGCCTAAATGTGAATCTAGCCCTAGGTGCCCAGCTTTACCTCTAGGCACCTAAACACCTTTAGAAAGGTCCTGGTGCTGGATTCTCAGGTTGTGTAATTTGGCATAGCTCCATTGACTTTAATGCAGATATACTAATGATTACCATCTGATAATCTGGTTGCTGATTTTCAGAGGTGATAAATACTCACAACTCTGGTTGCAGTTAATGGGCTCCACCCTAGTTCTGCTGGCTGGGTGCTGTTGAACAGAGAGGTTCTTTAAAGGGGCAGCTGAGAATTCCCTCTGCCCCTTAGGAATCCAGCACCATTTCCGAACACCTCCGCCCCCCCGAATGTAGGAGGTATGTTGGATGTGCTAGGGTCAGGAGGAGCACATGGCACTCTGACAAATCATTGCCACCCTAGCCACTGATGGTATACCACAGGTGGTATAAGTTAGAGCAGCCCTTGGATGGGGGGAGAAGAAAGATGTCTTAGAGCCACCTTCTTCCTGTCCCTCCTCACCTGTGCCAAGTAGGATTCAAACCAGTGGGAGTTGTAGATGCTGAGCACCTCTGAAAATCAGGCCTTTTGTGTCTTCAAGCTGAACACCCAAAAACGGACACGCCCAGAATTACCAGAAATGTTGCTCCAAATCTTCTGACTCCCCATCCTGTATTTTAACAACTACATCATGTACAACTAGGCATTTTCAATAGGCCCTGCTTGGCTACCTTACTGGTCTGAATTAATCTGTTGTCTAGGGTCATAAGGGAATGTACTACAGCACTGTGCGTCTCTGCTGAGAGAGAAGATTGCTTTCTTGCGTTTTCATGTTGTCCATGAATGGCATAATCAGAGACAACTATTGTTCACTGGTCAAGTTCTAATTTCCTTGCTATGCTGGAAGATTGAGATGGATGATGAGGGAGGTTGTTTGTCTTAGTAGTGACATTGTGACATAGCGGCCAAGTGCCCGAGATGCTGAGTCAAAAACAGTTAATAATTCACCTTGTACCATTAAGTTTGGGGGAGGAGGGGACAATACCAATGAACATTTAAGTGGTGGGATTTTCCACTGTTGCCACTAAACTTTAACTCTACTGATTACTGCCATTAATAAAGGCCTGCCACCATGTAACTAATGAGGACTCTGTCCCAACTTTACTTAATCTAGGGCCTTTTTTTTTTTTTTTTTTTGGTCCCTCTTGGTAGTACAATGCACGTTACAGTTGCAAGGTTGCTGAATCAGCTGCAGGTGAATCTCTGGGAACAAAGGTGCTAGTGAGATTAATGGTGCATCATGGGAACTGTCTTCTAAGGGGTGCATTTGTGTAAGAGAATATATATATTTTAAATAACACCATTCAGTGTTGAAATAAATGCCTTCTTCATACTGACTTAGCTTTTCTAGTCTCAGCTCAGATTTTTGGAGTGGTTGAAGTGTCCTGTTCTCTTGCTGTGTGTGATAATACTTTGAATCTGTTGCAGAAGTACAGAAGAGGTGTTTGAATGCTCAGGACTAGATATAGCATCATGTCCTCTCTGACCTAATTCTGAACTGATGGGTACATTCACTACTAAGGGAAAGAGGTGAGAAAATATGATGCTTTATAAATCTATAATGTAGTAGCTCTTCTGCCATGTGGTAGCAGATTTTGAGGCTTTCCAAGTCAGTTTCCTATTGCAGGAGAAAGTGATGTAGACTTTGGGTATTTCCTTAGTGCAACTTGTTTATTTACATTATATACAGCAGTCCTTGAGCAGAGGTAGTCACCAGCAGCACACAGCCCTAGTCCCCTCTTTCAAGAATCTCCACCCAAACACTGATGTCTTATTCCTAGGAAGCAACTCTGCCTCAAAAATTGACTCTTAGGGCAGGTCTACACTACCACTTGTAAAATGGTAACAGCGCTACTTGGTGTCCCCCCACACTCATAATATATAATCTCTGTAATTTATTGAAATGCTATTGTAACTGACTCTATTTGGGATAATAGCTTCTTTTGTACTTAGGACATCCAGCATTAAACCATGAACCCCTACTGCTTGAGCTAAAAGGCTGAGGCTCCAACTCCGTAAATTGTTCTGTGTGGCTAGGCCCCCATTTACTCCAATAGGACTCCACAAAGATCTACCCATGCAGGATTGAGGCCTAAATCCTTCAGCTGGAAGCAGTAGCTGACTTTTAAAGGTCTTAGGTATGTGCAGTGGCTGTCATTGTTATGTAAAGTGGTGGCTGTGCCTGCAGAGAACCAAAGGTCATCCTCCATTTTGGAAGGCTGCATTCAGGACTGTAGGGAGGTGCAGGCTTCCATCAACACCAGACTCTGGGTGCTGTTATTACTTATATAATGTTTAAATAAAAATAACTAGCATGCTAAATACAAGCTTGTTATGCCTCAGTCAGAACAACTACTCCTGGTACCAGAATTGGACCAATTTGAGAGTGACCAGGAAGAATTTTCACAGTGAATCCAGAAATTTCCAAGTGAATCCAAAGGGGCAGTACAAGAATTCCATGGACTGAAGCAGCAAGGATGAATGGCCTGGAACCACCACCAGCATTAAGGATTGGGAGCAGCATGAAGGAGTGGTGGAAACCTTTCACAAACCGGTTTTTGTTGTATGTGACTGCAGTGGATGCGGACACAATAAGCAGTGCTAGGAAAATGGCCTTATTAACTGTAGCTGCTGCAGAGGCCCTAGATATTTGTAATAGTCTCCATCTGTGGCTAGCAAACAGAATTGATTTAGATAAGGCCCTTCCACTGTTAAAGCTTATTGTGCACCAAGAAAGAATGAAACCTTTGAACTATCCCTCTTCCACATAAAGGTACAAAAGGCACAAGAAAGCACTGAGGAATATGGTACTAATTGGAAGGTTCATAGCCAGTCTTGCAACAGTGGTCTCTTAAGACAGTGGTCTCCAAAGTGGGGTGCACGCAAGAGGATCCTTCGGGGTGCGCGACAGGAGGAGTGCCGCCGGAGCAGTGCCGCTTTCTTTTCCCCCCCTTTTGCAGTTCGGCTGGAGTCCGAGCGACTTCCCCCCCCCCAGTTCGTCCGGGAGTCCAAGGGGCCTTTTTTTTTTTTTTTTTTTTTTTGGCTTCGACGTTTGGGCTGGGAGCAGGGGGTGCGTGCGCAAAAATTTTTTACTGTTGGGGTGCGCCATCAAAAAAGTTTGGAGACCACTGCCTTAAGAGATTCCCTGACTAGAGAGAGGCTGGTGGTAGGCTACAGAGATGAGAATGTATTTGCTGAGGGGATTGTGAGCTGATGTTGGAAAAAATCCTACAACTCTGCAAAGCAGCAGAACAGGCAGCATTACGGGTTCAGGGTCTAAGTCAGGAGGAAAATCAAGAAATTCACACAGTGGAACATGACAGCTGGGCATAAGAGGAGAACATATTAGGAAAAGGGGCAGTACAAGAAAAGGTGTCAAAAAGTTGCAATAAGCAGGCAGCCCAACGGTTGTGTGGGAGATGCGGGTGTGAACATGCATTTATAGACCGCACTTTTGTTCAAATGCTGGAATATTTGTCAGACAACGCAGGCAAAAGCAAACTGTAAATGCAGTGAAGGAATGCATAGATCGCTCCAGTGAGGAGGCACTGTACATTGATTCCATATAAAGCAAGTGTCACAGGCTCTGGTGGGTGAAAAGGAGATCACAGCACTGCTAGCTAAGCTGAAAATGGGTAATGGCTGACCAAATCTGTTGTGCTGAGTGCTGCTGAACGCACAACGGAGACTGAAAGTGAGTTTCAGCTGAAGGAGACAAAGAAAAATTGAAAAGCATCTTTGCATGAAGCTCCTTCTGAGAGAGGAATTTTCCTCCTCACCAGAGGAGACAGATGGAAAAGGAACAACATCCTGAATGCTGTCCGGAGGCTCCTGGAGGCATGGGGCATAGAGAAACTAAGAACATCCACTGGACAACGGGAAAAGATTCCAGCCTCCCAGAAGAAGAAGCTTCAGGAAGAGTGATAGGGAACATTAAAGATTTTGCCAAAGCAGAACTAGATTTGCATTTCTAACCCCACATGTTTTAATATAAAGCAAAATGCCAATTTCAGAGCTGGGTAGGACTGAGACCTCCAGATACAAATGCAAGTTCAAATTTCAGTGTTTTTATAAAAAGGGTGGTGTGGTGGTAATGGGGGGGAGGGGATGTGTGGCATAGCTGCCATCATTGTGTCAAGTCATGGGTGTGGCTACAGAGATTAACGGTTAACCTGTATGTTGGAAAGGGGGGTTCAAGACTTCAGGCCGTAGTCAACACCAGGCTCTGGTTTCTGTTGCATTACAGTCCTGTAATGTTTAAATACAATCTCTCCATGCCTTAATAGAAACACCACATGAAGTAGACTGCCACAAGAGGGGGACAAAGACCTACATTTCCCTAGTGTGGGTTACATTATGAGAATGGATGTATTTAAAAATCAATCCACAAATAAATGACTAAAGCCCTGAAAGTGCAAGTCCTGGGAACAGCATTGCAGAACATGTCGCTGTTGACTGACAGCTGGTGTGACATCATTCCCCACCATTGCCACTTCCTGGAGTTGGTACTTCTGAGGAATGTGATTAGATAACGTCTCCTTCAGCAGTTTCAAACTGAGGCTGTTGGGGCTCAAGTATCCTCAGCTGGACTCATCCTCCAGATCATATTAATTACTGCAACTTGTTCCAGAGAACTATTCCTTAATGCCATGGCTAAATGGTCCTGGAGGCTGACCAAGGCCCTGGGAATTCCAGCCAGCAATAAATTCTTCAATTCTCAATCTACTGAAAATCCTGGCTCTTCATGCTTGTAGGCCATCAGTCAGTCACTCTATTATGTAATGGTGCCTGCAGTGATTCATGGCCCTTTCTACATATTTCTCAGCCTGATGCAGAAGACCCAGATTGTGAGTCATGGTCCTTAAAATATGGGAATGCTGATAATGAAGGGACCACACAAAAAACAAACTCTGGAGAAATTCTGGGCAGGTAGTTGCTGTCATTTTAAGGACAGGTTGTGAGCATTTTCCCTTTTGTAGAGTTTGATATAGAGAAAAACAAGCCAAGGTAAAAGTTCAGAGCAGATATACGGGTTTTTGTTCACTGTCTAGATGTGTTCTCATTTATATCTGTGCAAAGTGGTTGTAAAATACAGAGTCAGAGTAGTTGCAGTTTATGCTCTATGCAGGTATAAATGATCTTTGCTTCTGATCAGCCCCGTCCCAGACTCTCCTGATCCCAGCACTGTCCTAGCTATAGACCAGGGGTAGGCAACCTATGGCACGCGTGCTGAAGGCGGCACGCGAGCTGATTTTCAGTGGCACACACACTACCCAGGTCCTGGCCACCGGCCCAGGGGGCTCTGCATCTTAATTTAATTTTAAATGAAGCTTCTTAAACATTTTAAAAACCTTATTTACTTTACATACAACAATAGTTTAGTTATATATTATAGACTTCTAGAAAGAGACCTTCTAAAAATGTTAAAATGTATTACTGGCACGTGAAACCTTAAATTAGAGTGAATAAATGAAGACTCGGCACAGCACTTCTGAAAGGTTGCCGACCCCTGCTATAGACTTTCTTATAAAAGTCTGTGTGGCACTCTGTACCTCAAACCAGCACCCTGGAACCCCCACATTCACCACTGTCATATAATTATGATAAGTTTTGTACAAAGTATGCCTTGTAAGGTATCATTTTAAAAGGCTTGATCTGTTGAACATTAATATCCTGTTAAATTCTATGTGCTATCATTGTATGTGAGGTTATGAAGTTATGCTATGTGTGTGTTACTGAAATATGTTGTGAGCTTGAGAAAACCCACAACCAGCCTTTTAGGTACAACAGTGGAGTATCCAGACATGCTGATGGTCCATTGAAGGGAATCCACTCTCCCAAGACCATCTCAGAGAGAACACGTATACAATGAACGGCGGCTGCTTGACCCACATCATAGCAAAAGATCTTTCTAGCAAGCTGGAAGTAAGAGGGAATGAGATGGGGAGCAGAGCTCCTTCTCTTTTGAGAAGGGGGAAAGGAGAGTAGAGCTATCAAGAGGAAAGAACACTCTACTGAAAATGGATAATGACAAGAAATTCATGAATTGTTATTCAACAATTGATATGGGGCAGGGCAGTTCATGAACCATGTATCAAGTGAATATTATTCAGTCCTGCATGAATAATGAGAGAATTTATTTGTGAATAATTAATTTGATGGTTCTGGAAGGAAAATTTCATCCACCCCATTATTCCTGAGTATTATTGGACCAGCTTTTCAACATGGTGTGAGTTTAGATAGAGCACTATCAATCAGGTATCCCAAGACCATCAGAGAATAGGAGGTCGATACGGATTATTGCTACTAAAGCTAAACATGCGAAACAACTATTGCATCAGACTTGGATATAAAAGCTTCATGTGGCATTTTTTATTTGCCTTGTGCTGTGTCTTTGTTTTTTAAGGAAGGGAAAAGAACATGGAATTAGGTTATTTGTGGGTGCATAAAGTTAAACAACAGAAAAATCTCTCAGTGGAAGTTGCTGCTGTTTTCTTCTAATTTGTTTTTTGACCACAGGATACGTTATTCTCCGGCATCTTCATAAACTGAGGAATAAAACATGACATAACTAAGATGTACGGTGTACTTTTCAGCTAAACCGCAGGACTGGCAAAACATTACCATCATTTTTCTGTTTTTTATTTGAAATCATAAAGAGTTAAGTGCAGCAGTTTGCTGTGGTTATTTCCCTCCCCCTCTTCTTGAATAAGAAATGAAGAAAGACGGAGGCAGTTAATTTAATAGTTGGTTGGGAAAATAGACTGATCTATGACATCATTAATTGAAACAAAAGGCAGAGAATGTTCAAGCTGCAGAAGATGTGCACTCGGAAAATGAGATTAAATAACAAATGAAACTTCAGGTGTCAGACTCACTACATTGGTAATTTCTGCATAATTTAGGTGGTGGATTTTTAGGGCTAGAGAGTGGAACGGAGCAGGGCTAGTTGTAATGGTTCTACTATAACTCCTGTCTTCAGAAGATTTCACAGCAGGTGGTAAACTTTTATTAATGAATCTTCACTGCACCCTTGTAAGGTAGGTAGCTTTTCCTACCCCCATTTTAAAGACTGAGAAACTGAGGCACGGAGAGATTATCTACTTTTGAAATATGGTCCTCAAAAGTAAGCCCCATAACCCATATTTAGGCACCAAAATACCTGCTTAAGGCATCTTACTACTTAAGAAAGAAGGCAAAGAGGTGGTAGAAAATGTCTAAAACGGATGGTTATTTAGATGCCGAAACAGGTTAATTAGATGCCTAATTTTAGACACCTTGTTTGTAAATTTGGCCTTCAATGACTTGGCCAGACTCCCACAGCAAGAAAGAGAGACCACAGAGAGATTATTCTGCAATCCATTGGACCTTATTCTTGGTTAAAAAAATATCAGCTTCTCAGACTAAATTTTGCATTTAATCTCTTCCCATTACTTTTAATCCTATTCACCTTCCTCCATTTCCTGAGTGTTTTCTACTGTTTGAATACTTGCAGATGATTTTTATATCCACCTTTGTCACTGTTTGCTCTAGCAATACACATTTAGTTCTCTTAATCTTTTATTTCTTAGAAATCAGCCTTCAAGGCCCTGAATCATTGTTGTAGCTGTTATCCACATTCATTTACACCTTTCTAGTACTGAGTGGCCAGAACTGTACAATGTCTATAGCCCACCGCTTCAAGGTGGAGAGTTGCGTAAGCTGTTTTATATATGGGACTATACTTGCAGACTGTGCTCTGTGATTTTATTAATATGGCTCTGATCCAGCAAAGAAGGTGCTAACTTTAAACCCATGGATAGTTCCATTGACTTAATGGGGCTACTGGAGTGGTTGAAGTTAAGCATGTGTTGAAGTAGACTGGACTATCGTCTATAGCCCTTCTGATCCATAGTCTGAAATCTCTGCCCAGCTGCTAAATATAGTTTAGTGTGCTTCTCTTTTTACTGGTACCACCAAAATAATGCTACAGTAGACACGTTGTTGGAAGTTAGTTGTTGATCTTTATTGATTGATAATACTGATCTTTGATTTAAGGCTCTTCAAGCATAAATGCAGATAAAATTGTTACTTTGTAGTACTTGATACCCTATGTTTTCAGTGTTTAATTTCCTATGTATGTATTTTGGAAGGGGTGGTTCATGTATTCTTAGATTGTGTATTTGAGGCAAAAATGAAATCTGTGTTGTGTAAAGGTGATGAGGTTTAAAGCTGTGGTTCTAACTTTTTTTCATTTGTGGACCCCTTTCAAAATTTTGAATGGAAATCTATTGGCAATCTATTGTCTGTATATATAGTTGAATTCTGTTCAGTCAGTTTTCAGTCTAAGTCTTTTGCAGACCTCTTAGACATAGTCTGTGGACCCCCAGGGTCTGCAGACCAAAGATTGAGAACCAGTGGTTTAAAGAAGAACAGGAGTACTTGTGGCACCTTAGAGACTAACAAATTTATTAGAGCATAAGCTTTCGTGGACTACAGCCCACTTCTTCGGATGCACTGTTAGTCTCTAAGGTGCCACAAGTACTCCTGTTCTTCTTTTTGCGGATACAGACTAACACGGCTGTAACTCTGAAACCAGTGGTTTAAAGAACATCATCTCATGGGGATGTTTTCTTCTTTGGGGCAGTCAGTCATTTAACATGACCAGGGTCATTAGTATTACTTATAGGTTAAGCTGAATTTAGTGACCATGAGAGAGTTGCTTGGAGCTGTGATAAGGAACCAAGTTACAGTAGACCTGATTAAACATGGTTTTGATTCAGTTGATTTGATGACCCTATTGTTTAGTCTGACCCAAAACTAAGGGTGTTACCATTGCAGAAGATGCTGGAAAGCCTAAGGTCGGAGTGAAGCTTTAAGAAACAATATTCTTCCCCAAGGAAATTGGTTTGAAGAAGTTGACAGAGAAAAAGAGATACCTATAGCACAAGCAGCATGTTACAAATGCTGCGATGACAGGGTCATTCTGCTGCAGCAAGAGTAGTGCCTTGCGCTTATACAGTACCTTTCATCTAGTGGTCTCAAAGCACTTAAGAAATTATGTTTAGAAAGAGCTATAGTGTATCCTGTATGCATCAGGGTAGATGGGGTTAAAATATTTCACAGGAATAGGCAAAGGCAGATGTCTGTGAAGCATAACTGTGCAGCTGTGTATCTTTTTAAAAGGTGCTGTGCTTTGAAATTTGAAATTTTAGGGGTGGAATGTTAGCACAGAAATTAATTTTTAGACATCAGTGCTATCTGGTTAGTGTAATTGCTTATTATCTGCTTCCCTGGGGTTTAAGCTCTTGGAAAAGAATATTTGCATCTCAGCTCTTGTTTAAAAAAAGGAAAAATCTTTCAGAGGCCCTATTCAAGTTATCTGATGCTAAAACAATTAAATACCAAGAGGAATGGTTTAAAAAAAAAAAAAAACCTTTAGAGAAGTCAGTTACACCTGACCCTATCGGCTTCTTCTGAGAAGCAGCAAACTTTCATTGACATTCTTCTACTGACTGGCACTGCTGGAATCTAGTTGGTTATGTGATCTGCCATTGCATCAGACTTTTCCACACCCATCCTGGCTGGGGCCTACAGGCAGCTCCCAATCTCTCTGATGTATTAATTCACTTCCATAAAAGACAGATCAACATTTAGATACTGTGGAGACTGATGCTAGAGAAAAACTTAAGACCGGCAGAGAGCACTAAATATCATCATTACCAAAATAGCAATTGGGTTACTAGTGGCACAGTGGTCAGAATAGCCTTTCAGTGCTGGAGATCTAAGTTCAGATCAGGTTATTATGTTTAAAAAAGAATGCCCAAGTTTGTGTACCAAGATCCAAAACTATCATGGGCTAGACTTTCAGAAGTGTTTATTACCCAGCAGATCCACGTATTCTGGTGCCTAAATGGGAGATGACCTCTTTGAAAATCCAACCCCATGTAATCACCAAGGGTAGTTTCAGCTCAAGAGAAGCCCAGGGATGGAGTTGCAGATGAGGCCTGAGATGCATGAGGCTTCCGATACCATTATTGTGGGTGTTGTAGGAGAACCTAGGTTGATCAGGCCGGGATGATCTCGCAGTCCCTTGCTACTATAGCAACAATATAATTTATGGAGCTAAAATAATAAAAGCCGGTCGGTGAAACAAGATGATAGTTCTACAGGAGAGTTTAGGTGACTCAAGCTTTTCTCTGATGCTCTTGCCACCTTTTCAAGCAGCGCCCCTCATTTGGGAGTCCTCTTGTGTTAGGCACTGCCCAAACCCAGAATAAGAGACTGTCCTTGCCCCAAGGAAATTCCAATCTAAATAGACAAGACAGAGGGTGGGAGAAAGGAAGCATTGTTCTCTCCAGGTATTGTTACAGATGGGGAACTCTAGTGCACTAAGAGAAAGTGACTTGCCCAAAGTCACATGGGAAGTCTGAGTCCAGATCCAGTGCCTTAACTACGAGAACAGCCTCCTTCCTCTCTGAACTTGCCATAGCCCATACCGCTCTTATTCTTAGACTATATGTGCTTTGGGGCATAAACCCATCTAACTCTATTTGTACAGTTCAGTGGGGTCCAGGCTTGCCTGGGGCCTTTGGGTGCTGCCATAACGTAAACATTATATCATAATTATTATCATTCAGTGGGTAACACAGTTGGCCATAGAGTGTGGAAAACAGTAAAGTTTTCTCTTTTGTCAGTTAAGGGTAAACACAGCCATAAACTATGCTAATGTAAAACAACCACAAATTGAGGCATTATTTCAAGTTATTTGTATCACAATTTTGTTCCATTCACAGTTATTTTCTGTATGTAAATAAGCTCCACAGTGAGGAGAAATGTTACACTATAACTCAGTTATCTGAGCATTAGAGAGCAGGGGGGGGGGGGGGGGGAGATCAACCAAGCCCCTGAATTGCAGCCAGCAAGAAAAGCTTATGGATGATATCATGGATTTTTTTTTTTTTTGGTTACAAGATTAGATTTATTTGAAAACAATATGCTGAGATTTGCTTTCTTCCTCCAGCAACCTGCATTGCTCTGTAAATCTGTAATTACTATTTTCATTAAATAGTGTGCTGTGATTTGAATTATTAAAAGCTAAATGGTTCAGTGTAGATTCTAAATCAATGAGAATTTCTAGCCCATTAAATAAGGGACCTTATGTGAGTTAGGATATAGCCTTCGATGAGAGCAATAGCATCTTTAGATACAAACAGAGAGTCCAGCGGAGGGCAACGAAAATGATTAGGGGGCTGGGGCACATGACTTATGAGGCAAGGCAGAGGGAACGGGGGTTATTTAGTCTGCAACAGAGAAGAGCGAGGGGGGATTTGATAGCAGCCTTCAACTACCTGAAGGGGGGTTCCAAAGAGGATGGAGCTAGGCTGTTCAGTGGTGGCAGATGACAGAATAAGAAGCAATGGTCTCAAGTTGCAGTGGGGGAGGTCTAGGTTGGATATTAGGAAAAACTATTTCACTAGGAGGGTGGTGAAGCACTGGAATGGGTTACCTAGGATGGTGGTAGAATCCTTAGAGGGTTTTAAGGCCCAGCTTAACAAAGCCTTGGCTGAGATGATTTAGTTGGGGTTGGTCCTGCTTTGAGCTGGGGATTGGACTAGATGACCTCCTGAGGTCTCTTCCAACCCTAATAGTCTATGATATATAAGGCGATCTGTGGGGGTACAAAAGTAAACAAGATTATTTGGAACCTTACTTGCTGTACTTCCTACATGGATGTGGATTGTAGCATGATTATTTCTGTCCGTCTGATTTTCATAAGGTTTGATCTTGCCCCAGTGAATTTAATGGCAAAATTCCCATTCATTTCAATGGGAGCAGGACAGGGTCCTTAGTCTGTCATTAGAGCTGGCCAAATTATTTTTTAATTTGGTTGGGAGGGGGCAATGCTAGTGTGGAGAATGGGGGAGTTATGTGTAGTATTTTTTTCATAAGTACCACTTGCCCTTCAAGTTACCTGCATGATATTTTCCTGCCTGAATGCATAGAATTAAATCAAAGGAGTTATTAAAGGGAACAACGATACAAGTCCCTGAGGAAACAATAAGGTAGCTGTTTATGGGAGAATACTCCATGGTTGGCTCTATCCAGGCTGAGAACAGTTTACTCTTCCCCAGGTTAAGTGCTTATTAGGATCAAAGAAGGATGCCTAACCATTACAGGACCCCAAGCCTAGAAAAAAGGTGAGCTAACTAGGGTGACCAAATGTCCCGATTTTATAGGGACAGTCTTGATTTTTGGGTCTTTTTCTTATATAGGCTCCTATTACCCCCCCAACCCCGATTTTTCACATTTGCTGTCTGGTGACCCTAGAGCTAACGGGGGTTGCCCAGGGAGTGTCAGTGAGAGCTGACAAGCATGCACTGAGGGACACAGAGAGAACATGCTGCAAGCAGGACAGTTTGCTTCTTCCAGCCAGAGACGAGGGTTGGCTGGGCTGAGGGGAACTTCCAAATGCTTGCAAGGAAAGAGTAAGGTATAGGTAAGGGGAAATGTGTATAGTTGTTGTTTTAACCCTTTGTTGTGCATGCTTTCTATCTTTGGATGAAAGAATAAACAATGCTTGGTGTTGAAGAAGCTGTCATAGGCTCCCAGAGGAAAAAACTTACAGGTTCCAAATTGAGTTGGGCCCATTGGATTAAATCAGTTGGGAAATGGGGGAGAGGGAGCCTGCAGTCCAGAGGACTAACCTATGAGTGGTAGGACCATGTAGTTCCCCAGAATGAGATGCAGGAAGTCAGGCCTATCACCTGAAGGGTGCACTCAAGAGGGTCCAAGGTGCAGCTCACCCTGTAACTGGGACAACCAACAGAACTTTTTCCACAATGTAGCACAAAAAGCATCTTTTAAAAAATAAAATACAGCAGAAATAGAAGATTTTTCCCATTCATCAGTGTGATGGGGTGTACCAACCCCGTACTGCTGAGGCAAGGGTTAAAGACCTGCGCTGGGCCCAAGAAGACACCCCCCCTAACCCATGCTGGGTATACTCCCAGTGGATGGAGCATTTAAAATGGAGCAACTCAGCTCAGTCAGGGTTGACTGAGGAGAGCAGTCGCATGTAGCAGCAGCAGCCTCCTGTGGAGAAGCCACTGGGACTGCAAACACCTGGGATCAGACCTCTTAGCCAAGTCCCTGGGAACCCTTCAACCACAGAGACTGAGGGTGAATGCTTGCTACTGCCAGCGAAAGGGACTCCGGAGATGGACCAGAGGAGAGCCCAGGAGGGATCTCCAGGCCAGCCTGAAGCAACAACGGCAGGACCAGAACAAGGATAGAATGTGACCCAGGGAGCATGCATGTGGGCACCAGACTGTCAGCCACAGATGAGGGTTATTGTTTTAAAGGGTCCTGGATTGGAACCCAGTCAAGTAGGGTGGGTCCTGGTTCCCCTGCCCCACCCTGATCCCTGAGCTTTGGCTGCTAGCAAGGCAGCCTTGAGCTCTTGCCACTGGGCAATGCTTTCTGAACTGTTGTTGCTAGGCAGGGTAGCCTTGAACTCTCACCATGGGGAGATGCTTCCTGAACTGTTGCCAGTAGGCAAGGTGACCTGGAGCTTTCACCAGTGGGCGACACTTCCTTGAAGTGTACCAACCAGGTGAGATGACTCGAGATTACTGCCATTAAGTGGTACTGCCAGCTGTGGGAAGGCCACCACACACATGCACACCCCTGACACCTGGACTAAAAAATATGACAGAAGAAAACATCTTTGAAAACTAGTTGAAGTTCGCATTCATAATTTATGTAAGCCTATAGTCAGAAGCTTCAGAGTGGAAGGAGCTCTCTGCTCCCTTTGTTGGTGGAAAGGGAAAAGAATGGCTATAGAGAGCTTCATTTACATGTTACATACCCATAATTCCACTGGTTCTCCTTCTTCTATATGGAGTCAGCTCTTTGAGTCTTCTCCATTCCAGTCTGACTTGAAGTAATTCCTCAGAAACTCTAATCAAATCCTTTTATATAACACCCATCCAACTAGTTTTGGGTCTTCCAACCCTTCTCTTACCCTCCACTAGTACATTTAACATCCTGTTTTCTGTATATTCTTCCAATCTTCTTTTCACATGCCCAAACCATCTCAGCCTGATTCCCTCAGCTTTTCTATAATTGGTACCACCTTCACACTTCCCCCAATTTGTTCGTTCAAAAGGTGATTCATCCCTGTAACTCCAAGCATTCATCTTAACATTTTCATTTCCCCATATTCAAGATCTGTTCCTACCTCTTCATCAGTACCCAGTATTCAGAGCCATACAAAAGTGCAAACCTAATTACCATCTTGTAGATCTTACTATTCAATTTGATAGGCATTCTCCTATCGCAGATCACTCTGTTCACTTCTCTCCATTTAGTACATGCCTTTCCTGTTCTGCTTATAAATTCACCACAGGGTTCTCTGTTATCCTGTACTATCAAACCTAAGTACTTGAACTTCAGTATCTTTTGGTAGTGGCTGCCCCCTCACCCCACCGACGTCCTCCTGCAAGGTATCATCAAATCTACAGACCATATATTTCTGCTGATTTTCATGTCATTTCTTTCAAGTACACACCTCCATCTCTCTAAGGCTATGTCTACACTACAGATCTTATGGTGGCACAGCTGTATCGCTGCAGCTACACCGCTGTTAGGTCTCACGTGTAGCTGCTCTATGCCAACAGGAGAGAGCTCTCCCATTGACATAATTAAACCACTTGCAATGAGTGGTGGTAGCTATGTCAGTGGGAGCGCTGTCCACAGCAGCGCATGTAAGTGAAACTTATGTCAGTCAGGAGGAGTTTTTTTCCAGGACCAACAGAAGTTTTACCAACAAAAGTGCTAGTGTAGACATAGCCTAAAATCTTCTTCCACATCCTCTTTGTTTCTCCCTACCCTCCATGAGCACTACATCTGTGAAAAGTATGCACTAGGGTGCCACTCTCTGGATATTTTCTGTAAGTGCATTGAGCACCAATATGAACACAAAGGGCTTTAGTGCCAAGTCTTGATATACTCCAACTCTTACTAGAAACCATTCAGTTTTTCTACATGGCCTTCCAACTGTGGTAACAGCACCCTTGTATATGTCCAGGATGAGTCTGATATAGTCTTAAGATATCTGTTTCATTCTCATACATCAACAGATGACTTCTCTTGGAATGTGGTCATTAGCCTTCTCAAGATCAATGAATACTATGTACAAGATTTCCCTCTTTTCTCTGTATTTTTCCACAAGCAGTTTTAATGCAAAGATAGCATCCATTGTTGACTTGCACGGCATGAATCCAAACTGATTGTCACTGACCTATACTTCTCTTTGTAATCTCTTATCAATAACTTTCTCCCAAATCTTCATTGTGTGGCTCATGAGTTTAATTCCATGGTAGTTACCACAGTTTTGTCACAGCCTTTTCTCTTAAATATTGGTATGAATGTGGTCTTTCTCCAGGTATCAGGCATCTTCTCAGTCCTCATGATGCAAACAAACAGTTGTGTCAATATATTCACACCTACTTGCCTCAGGCACTTCCATATTTCCGCTGGTATTCCATCGAGGCCAAGAGCTTTATTATTTTTCATGTCGTTCAGGGATTCTGCAACTGCTTCTTCTAGGACTGGTGCCATCAGACCTTGGTTTGGTTTTATCAAATGGAATAGTTCTCTTGGAGTCTCTTCATTCACAAGCTTTTCAAAGTAAAATCTCCACCATTCCTTAATCTGGATCTCATTGATTAATATATTTCCACTTTCATCTGTAATGACTTGGATCTCACCAATGTCTTTAATATTCTTATTGCAAGTCTTTTTACCAGTCTATGTATTTTTTTTCTCACCCTCCTTTGTTTGAAGATGGGCATATAAGCCTTCCTTGGCTTTAACCTTAGTAGCTGCTATCTTTCTTCACTATCATTTCGGCTTTTTTATACTCCTGAAAATCCTGTTCTTGGAGTGTCACTTGCCAAAGTTTAAAACCCATTTTCTTTTCTTCATGGCCTCTCTTTCTAATTCCACCACCAGATCTTATTGGAGAAAGGCTCTCACTTTCGTTTCACCAAGCAGGCTCTTTGCACATTCTTGAATGTTGCTTGAAATGTGCTTCCATCATTGATTCATATTTTCTATTCACCTTTCTAAAGAGATCGTCTCAAACCCTTTTTTGTTTCAAACTCTTTGCTAACTTTAAGCTTCCACTATTTGGTTTTCTATACTGCTTCAGGCTGTTTTCTTCTGATATATGATATGTATCCATAGTCAAGAACTAGCATTCTGTGTTGAGTTGTAATGCTTTCCCCTGGGATGATCTTAAAGTTTTTGTTGTTCAGCTCAGCTTGGTTTAATCAGGAATTAATCTATCTGTGCCCTCATACTACCACTCTTATAAGTAATGAAAATGTTCTTCCTTTTTAGTGAAAAATGTATTAATGACTACCAAATCATAGGTATAGGCATAGGATTTGTTTCCCCTTCCTTGTTCCTATGCTCATACTCACAGCTGCTGTGGTATCTTTTTGAAGTATTTACCATCTCTCCCCAGGTGATGATTTTCATTCTTTATCACTTTCCATACAACAGTGTCCATTTTCCCAGAAATCCTCTTTTTTCCTGTTCATCGCCTCTCACCTATAACATTTAGGAGGCCATTTTAAAGAGCTAACCAAAATTACTCTGTCACATATTCTATCCACAACTATTACACATTCCCATATCACTTTGTCTGAAACTGTACCAATTCCATTTCTCTTATTTGACATGCCATACTATGGTAGCTTACAGTCTTTCCCAGTATCTCTTGCCTTTGCCTGCATTCAAGAACCAAATGGAAGGGAGCAATCTGTACTTTCCATCAATGTCTGGGCCAGCTGTGCAGTTTTTCCAGTTAAGGTCCCTGTATTCCAATATACCAATCTTATTTTCTGGACTTTGACTGCATCCATCCAGAATGATGCAGTTAGCACTTGGATGAGGGTGTTATGCTTCACTTCCAGGAAATGCCCTAGTCACATAGGACATAAAAAGGACAATTTCCTGGATTTATTAGGCTAAGTTTTATGGTCGGCTGCCAGCCTGATGCCAATTCTCCTCATTTTTCAACCAGGATTGGCTAAAGCAGAGGTTGGTTACACCTGGGAATCAGCCTAACTGTACCAGACTTAGACTTTGACTTTGCTAGGGAGTAAGCTCTGAGAGAAACAGAAGGGGAAAAGGCTGTCTCTGCGTAGTGAAAAGCTCATCTCCAAGTAGCAGGCACTCTGCCTCAAGGTCCTACATGCTCTTGGCTTCTCCCTATTGAGAATTCTGTGGTGCAGAGAGAGCACAGAGCACACTGCTTGATGGGCGATGGTGCAGAGAGGACTCCTCACCAGAGGCTGGTGGGGCAGTAGCAGTGCTGAGACTGCTTCAATGAGGTTCCCCCCTACTCAGATGAGCTGAATCACCCAAGGTGGGTCACCTCAAGGTGAAGCAACAACGGCAGGACCAGAACAAGGATAGAACGTGACCCAGGGAGCATGCGTGTGGGCACCAGACTCTCAGCCACAGATGAGGGTTATTGTTATTGAGCAAGTGGCTTCAACTGGGCCAGAGCCAGAGCTGCAGAGAACATCACCCTTAAACGCCGGGACTACTATTCACTGGCCCAAACCATGAGTAGGATTTGTGGTGGGTTGATAGTGCCAGGGAACTTTTGCTCGTTGTGTGTCCAGAGGCTGGTGGGGAGGGAGTTGAATGGACTGCTGCAGATATACTGGGTGCTTTAATCCTTATTTGAATGTTATATTATTGCTGAGTTTTTCCAGATTTTATATCCCCTGTTTTTTCTAATATAGACTCGGAGGGCTTGCAAGGGGGGAGGTGGTCTGCCTGCTAAGGACCACTGCAGGAGGGTTTTTTTTCTGGATGGAGGCTCATGCAAGTTTTATTATCCTTCAAGAGGAACTCTAGATATATTGAAGCCAGTTCTAATTGCTGCTGTGAACCATCTAGCAGAAAGGTTACATGCATATAGTACCCACCCAAAGTATTCTAGGTGCTCTATGGTCAACAAGGTTACTACCTTGGAGCATTTACCGTCTAAATAGACAATGAGCAGGTGGGAGATAGCATGTAACAAAAGCAGGTAAGTGAATGATGCATCTTGTTAATTCCACATTTCTTCTGGGCTTGAGGTTGGGAATTGGGTTCACGGACCTCCTAGAAGGGGCATGTTTCAGAAGGAGGAGACAGAGGAGGCAGTGAACCGGATCAGGTGTGATGATATGGTTACTTGCAGTATATGATCCTGGATGGAACTTCTTTCAGTGTCTATAAAATGAAGCTCCTTATCTGGCCACAGGATTTGTCCCAGAGTGACACAAGGCTCTTCCTTCCCCCAGTGGTTGATCAGGCTTAAGACCCTGAGGAAAATAATTTATTTAAATTAAAAAAAAGTCACAGCGGCATCCTGGGTAAATGCTCAAATTTCACTGGATATGCACAGAGGCTAAGTTGTCGTTCCTCCCCACCTCCCCAACTGCTGTGATTTTTCCAGTAGCTAGGAGGCAGAAGCAGGCATCCCTACTTCTGCTTCCCTGCTGAGATGGTGGCTATATGTGGGGGATTAGTAGGCCAATCCCATCCCAGAAGTGGGGGCAGGGAGGTGGCAGGCCAGTCCTATCCTAGGGAGTGAAAGAAGGGGTGGTGTCTCACCACATGGTGCCAGGCAGGCCCACCCAGCCTGGCTTTGGGCAGGGATCCGGGCCCAGGTTGCTCTGTGTTTAGCTCTGGCCCTGGCAACCACTGCTGCTTCCTGTCTGGCCAATGGGAAGAGGGGAGCGATGCTGACAATGCAGTGATTAGGAGCCCCAGACTGGCCCCTTCCAGTTGCTCCTGGCAGGCCTGGGGAGACACCACAGGAGCTGAGACTGGGATCCATTCCCCAATGTAGCCAGCATCACCACAGCTTGGAACATGAACAGGAATGCGAGGGGGCCCTGTCCCTGCTGGAAGGGGAATTGGGGGGTGACAGGGCCCTGCCTCCACTCGGGATGGGGAATGGATCCTGGTCTTAGCCCCCCTCCAGCTAGTGCTGCAATGTCTCCCCCGGTGTTTCCTGGCAGCCCCTGTAAGGCAGGCTGGTCCAGGCTCGGACTCCTAATTTCCATGTTGTCAGCATTGCCCCCTGCCCCTCAAGCTTGCTGGACAAGAAGCTGCAGCAGTGACCTGGATCAGAACTGAGCGTGGAGTGAGCTGGACCCTGATCCCTGCCCTGGGCTGGGTAAGGTTAGACAACTGGTGCCATGTGGTGAGACACTGTCCTCACCTCTTCCCGGCTGTCCCTATCCCTATCTCAGGATATGACTGGCCTGCTGTTTCCTTATTCCTCTCTGGGATGGGACCCACCTACTAACCCCTCACAAGCAGCTGCCACTTCAGCAGGGAGTTGGATGTGGGGAGGTGTGCTTCTGCCTTTTTGCTTCTGGAGAAATCATGATCTTGGGCTAATTTCATGATTTCCATGCAGTCTGTGAAATCATAATTTACGTGGGGCCTTAATCATGCTGCCTGTGCAGTGCTGTTGGCACTGGGAGCAAAAAATCAATTTATGCCTTCTTAGGCTATGTCTACACTACTGCAGTAAGTTGACCTATGCTACGCAACTCCAGCTATGTAAATAACGTAGCTGGAATCGACGTACCTTAGGTTGAGTTACCACGGGGTCTACACCGTGGGCGTTGACAGGAGAAACTCTCCCGTTGACTTATCTTACTCTTCTCATCGGGGGTAGAGTACAGGGGTCAACTGGAGAGCGATCTGCAGTCGATTTGGTGGGTCTTTACTAGACCCACTTAATCAACTGCTGGTGTATCAATCTCAGAGCGTCAATCCCTGCCCTAGTGTAGACCTGCCCCCACAAGGGACTGAATTTGAGAGCGCTCACTGGTAGCAGAAGCAAACATGGTTAAAATACAATAGTCATTGGTGGAGATGGCTCCATAGTCCAGCATCATGTTCAAATGATCCACGTGCCATTTAAGTATGGGATTCCATTCCTCTAGGATCAGCGCAGTCTTTCATTCTTCAGTGTGAAGAGCTGATGTAAAGCGCTGCGTAAAATAAACCATTTGCCGTGCCCACGCTCAGAAGTTTTAGCGGGCCTACAAAACCCAGAATCAATGCTGTACATTCCTGAGCACCATCTACTGACACCATGTCACCATGTTAATGAGCTAGTATTTACATATGTACAGAGATCTGTTCTCCAAGGCACTCCTGGGGCATTCTGAGGATTGACTGAACTCAGTTTGGTATGTAAGCTTTTCAGATAAAGCATTTAGAGACCAAGGGCTAGGTCCTTAGCCCTTTGCAAGTTCTGCTTGCACTGCTGCAACAGTGCAAAAAGGGGATTTACAGCAGAGTTAAGGCCGAACCTGAGGACTAGGGAAAGGATGCATAGCTGTTACTTTACCAATATTACTTTGTGTTGCAGCCCATCCTACTACTCTTGGGAGATGTGGATTTAAATTCTACCCTCATTGCCAATGTTTTTTCCAAATACTTTTATCTCTGCTTTCCTTCCCCTGTTCCTATGTGCCAGGGAAGTTACGGTGGACATCTGTTTTCTAAATCCAATGCACTGAGCTTTTAATTGGCATTGGAAATAAATAGACTAGGATGAGGTCTGTCTGGGGCTTTTCTCATTGTGTTTTTGCTGGCTGTCATGATGAGGCCCCCATGTAATGCATTCTAATGAATCAGCACCTTGCAGATGTGAAATAAATTAGTCTTGTGAAAGAACTTTGTCATAGAAGCAGCATAAACCTTGCTATATTACTCTAAGGTTTCTGATAATTGCTGTTGATTGGGGGGAGGAGGGGAAGCCATCCAGAGGAGAAATGCAATTTGTTGCTGTGGCCACTAGCTCCCAGATTTATTATCTCTTTGCTTTCACCCTGAGTGTTGTAAAACACCCTGCAAATTCAGCAGCTTCAATGGATTCTTTTTATTTTATGGCTATTTTTCAGAGTACATTCTTTCTGCAAGTTTACAAGGGCCAATGTCTGCATCCTTGTGAACTTAGAGGGCACCAGCTGAATGCAACCCTCTAGTCACCCGGCAGCCCCCTCTCAACCCTAATGCCTTTGCCCTGAGGGATCCCAGAGTGATTTACAAACTGGAGAACACCAGCCATCAATGAAATGCAGTCACCTACAGGATAGAGCCGAGCAGTTCTTCGGCTAGGCACAGCAATGCTACACAATGCTTTAAGACAGGGAAGGAAAGAGTGTTGATCGAATGTAACTCAATGCAGTTAAGTCTGCAGGGGTAAAATATAATGACCCAAGCTAGAATTTAGCCTGGACCCAGGAGTTAACACATCCACTCCTGCCCCCTCCCCCAAAAAAAGAATGTCATGGGAGATTGTAAGGGCTGTTAGTAGTGAGGGGCTCTTGATTCTATGACTCATCTGAGAGATAACAGGGCACCCTTTAACATCACGCCTAAGCATTGGTTCAGTCCTGATTTAGCTGAAGGTGTATTATTGTAACAGGGTGACCATCCCCTTAAGGGTAGTAAGGACTAGTGGTCAGGCAACAGCTGTTCTATGGTTTGCCCCTTTAACTCCTGGGGCTTTTGTTAGTGGATGAAGATGTAGGGAAGGCAAAGATAGGTGTTGGGGGAGAAGATGGTTCCAGGGGAATAGTTAAGGCTTGGGGAAACCCAGGATACTCTCTTTTTAAAGGGCTTGCGACTAAGAGCCTTGTCGTGTGGGCAGGTCAGGGTTCCTACCTCTCCTAGCCAATCGTGACAAACTCTGGGAAGAAAATTGTATTTATTCTGTCTTTTCCCTCAGAACAAGAGAGAGAAAAGAGAAACAACAAAGTGCTATGAGAGACTTCAGACTGGGTAAATGCATGAGATTTCACGTTCTCCATTGCTGAAACCAAAGGATTGATCTTTACAAAAAAGGAAAGCTACAAAAGAATGTAAATTGTATCTGCAAGGAGAATAAATAAATATAGTTTAAAGATTTAAATTCCTAGGGATACTACTTGATACTAAATTACACTGGAAAGATCATATAGGCTGTTAAAGAAAGGAAGGATCAACCTATTTAAAAAGATTGCTGCTATTAATTGGGGAGCAGATATGAAAACACTGCCAATGGTATTCAGAGCCTTACTTGGACCAGTTCTCAATTATAGCTGTTTAGCTTTTAGGTCAGCATCAAACTCGGTAAATTAGATTTAACACAACAGGTACTATGCATTTTAATTACAACACCCATATGCACATTACAGATAGCTGCTAGTGAAATGCCAGTTACACTACAAGTGAAACTACTGGACCTAACTTTCTGGGCCCAAGTTAATGGGAATCACAATGATGAAAATACTAAACAAATATACAAGAATTGTTGGGAATTCTCTAGGCCACCTATAGCACACAATGTTAGAACTCCACATGCCCTTTGAGTTAAAATGTGAATGCAGGAGGTGAAAGACAAGGAAAAGCTAAATGAAGTCAAAATTTTAGTCCTGAGAACATTAGTTATGGATGGAAAGCCACATGTCCAGATGTAGATTTAGATTTATTTTATAAATCTAAGGGTAAAAAGGAGACAACAGGTATAAAAAAAAAGTGGACCAGTCTACAGATGAAAAGTGGAGTTGTTTTTGTCAAATTTTATGCAGAGGGGTCCAAACAAGAACAAAACAAAAGAAAACCAGGAAGAGTAGCAACATCATACCGTACACCAAAATTAGACATTAGTCCATCTAAAAGAATGTCCAATTCTGTAGCAGTCATAACAGCTGAACTAGTGGCAACAACACTAGTGTGAAACTGGATCTGGGATGTATAGCCAGCAGTGGCGGTCATTGTCTTGAATTCAATATCAGCCCTTATGGCGATCAAAAAGGATGTCTCCATACTGTGACAAAATTCCTCCTCTATCTTGCTGGGTCCTGCACTTATTGGCAGATTGTCTTGCCTCAGAGATTCACCATGTGGGTTGGGGAACAGCCCAGAGACCTTCCCCTCTGGGAGAACCCACAGTCCAGGTCAATTGGGAGGTTTGGGGGGAACCCAAGCCCGCCCTCTACTCTGGGTTCCAGCCCAGGTCCTGTGGACTGCAGCTGTCTATAGTGCCTCCTGTAACAGCTGCATGACAGCTACAACTCCCTGGGCTACTTCCCCATGGCCTCCTTCAAACACCTTCCTTATTCTCACCACAGGACCTTCTTCCTGGTGTCTGATAACTCTTGTGTTCCTCAGTCCTCCAGCAGCAGCTCTCACCTCTTGCTCCCAGCTCATCACACTCCCACCACAAAGTGGGGGGTGAGCTCCTTTTTAAAACCCAGGTGCCCTGATTAGCCTGCCTTAATTGATTCTAGACGCTTCTTCTTAATTGGCTCCAGGTGTCCTAATTAGCCTGCCTGCCTTAACTGGTTCTAGCAGGTTCCTGATTACTCTAGTGCAGCCCCTGCTTTGGTCACTCAGGGAAAGAAAACTACTCATTCAGTGACCAGTATATTTGCCCTCTACCAGACTCCTGTACCCCACTGGTCTGGGTCTGTCACAATACACAGAAGTGATTTAACCAATGAAATTATATTTCTAATAACAGAGTGAGCACAGATGGGAATACATGTCTCATTAGCCTGGATCCCAGCACGTATCGGGATAACAGAATGAAATGGCAGACAAAGCAGCTAAATGTGCTGTAAGAAGTGGAGAGATTGGCACAGAAATGCTTGTGAGTAAAAAGGAATTCAAAAGCCGAATACAGAAAAATTTAAGAGAGGGAAAGGCAAAAAAATCGGATCAATGAAAAAAGAGGAAGGTTTGGTTTGAATTGTGCCCTAGAGTTGAGGATAATGACATACTTCAGGGCCCAGTTAGGAACAATGAAGTGATTTTGTTTAGAGTACTAACTGGCATTGTAGTTCAAACAAAAAGCTTTTTTGAATAAATGAAGATGGACTAATAATGTGCTGTAAGGTAGAAGAAACGATTGATCACCTTTTATGGGTATGTAAGGACTTTGATAATGAAAGGGAAAAGCATTTTGAGGAATTTAAAAGGCTTAAGGTTACAAGTTACATTGTTATTTAGTAAAAATAGCAGGGAAATGGGGTAGTGCACCTCTACTCCGATATAATGCTGTCCTCGGGAGCCAAAAAATCTTACCGCGTTATAGGTGAAACCGCATTATATCGAACTTGCTTTGATTCACTGGAGTGCACAGCCCCGCCCCTCCGCAGTACTGCTTTACCGCGTTATATCCGAATTCGTGTTATATCAGGTCACGTTATATCGGGGTAGAGATGTATTAGAAAGGCATTGTTACATTACCTGAAAGACGCAGGGAAAATGAGAGAATATAAACAACTAGGGATGTTGGAATTATAGCTGGTGGAAGCTATAGACAATCCAGTCAAATCTGCTTTCCTCAGTTATAGGATTACACGGACCTTCCCTGGTGCTCTGAGCCCACTCGCTCCCACCTGCCACCTTCCCACAAAGTGCTCCCTTCTCACTAGGGCTTGGCATCTTGCTTCCATATATGTCATTACAAGGGACACCTGTCCTTTACAGGCCCAAATTTGTCTCCCCATTGACAGACCAGGTGCTAGCTCATTTAATTACTTTAAAGTATGTCAGAAACACTGATTCAGCAAGTGTCTATAGAGCACGTTATCTGGGTTACATAAATGAACCCCACATCACTGCAAACTTCCCACAGTGATATTTTACTTTTGTTCTTTGGTTTGTTGTGTCCTGTATTTGGGCTATGGCAGGCTGAATTTCCACCTTTCAGTGCGTCAGCCTCCCTTATTCCCCCACGGTAGGAGCATGATTCCTTTGTGGGTGACTTGACAGGAAGAGTGACTTCCTTCTACCCTTCAGGAGTCACAGTACTCCTGCGCTTGCCAGACAAGAGCTTAGTTAATTAACCCAGTTTTATTGACTGTCTCCTTGGCTTGTCTTAATCTCTGGGGCTCCTGGTAGACAACAGCAAAGGATTTTTGCCCCTCTTTGCTAATGATTATGTTGGAGAAAAACAGAGTTCTCACTCTAAGGTTGGGTGCAGCAAATCAGATACACTTTATTCTCTAGCAATTGCATGGAGGGAGAGAGTGCGCTAGGACATAGGGTTTCCCCGACCTAGGCAGGTCTTTCTAAAGATAAACAATTAGAGCCAACATTTATACCTTCTTTACAGACAATAATGAGCAACAGCTGCATATTGTTTATACATATTCCTTCTTGATATCTTATTTCTCTCAACAATTTCTGCTATAGTCTGCATTCCATTTTTATCTTAACACAAGGTCAAAACAACCTCTCTCACAGTTCTTTTCCACTCGCTCGCACAAACCCCGCTTCTACAAATCTCGCATTATTAGGGTTCAGGTTGGCCTGTTTCTTGCTCTGTCTCTTAACCAAACCACACACAAATCCTCTTTTCCCTTTCACATTTCCACAGTTATCAGCTCATTTTCCTTGCCCTTCTATTTCATTGGAAGCCATGGCAAAGCACACGACTTAGGGCTGCAGACTAGCATTGCTTCAAGGATTCATGCAAACCACATGGTAAATCATCAGCTGTATAACAATTGCTACTGTTTGGTGAACCTGCAACAAGATCAGCAAGGAACTGGATTGACTTACCTGAAGGAGTTTGAGTAGAAACAAGCTGCTCTGTAGAGGACATGCCATTACTTTCTAGGTGGCAGTGATGCGTGCGTGTGTGTGTGTGTGTGTGTGTGTGTGCAAACCTCACACCAGACAGGAAAGTGTTAGAGTTGCTATGGGATCATCTCTGGAGAGCAAGAAGGTAACGTTCTCTCCTTGGCTCATTGAGTCCTCTACCTCTTTGCTGATACTGTGAACTAGAGGACAAAGGGTGATGGTGGTTTATGTGATGGGGATACTGTCCCTTGGAAACAGAGTTGAGATCACTAGCTTAATTGCATGTGGGGCCAGATTATCATCCAATGTGCATGACAGAGCTCTTTTGAAAATCTGGACCTAACTGAGGGGATAAGCACTTGGAAATATGGCCCATAGTCTACTAGACAGCCAACAAATACTTATGACTCTTGGGCATCACTCAGCTGTGTTAGATTCATACTACAGTAATAACCTAAAGGAGAATTGGGCACAGAGCCTATCACCTGAGCCATGTTACCTGTCTTATCATGGGATCAGATTTTCAAAACAGCTCCTGGGCAGATCTTCAGGTGCTCAGGACCCATTTAGGCACCAAACTAAGGGGCAGATTTTCACAGATGTTCAACTCCCAGTGTGACATTTAGGGCCAAGTTTTCAAGAGCTCTGCACACTATGTACACCCAATGTGCTGATCTCTTTTGAAAATCTGGCCATTTATTGTGGTGCCTAAATGGGAACTGAGCTGTTTTGAAAATCCTGGGCCCAGTTGTGAGTGCTGAGTGCTTCCATAAATGCTGGCCTTGCTGTTTGTTTCAGCCAAACAGGGCATTCTCCAAAGTTCCAGGGAATGGCTCAGTGACCCAAAGCAGACAGGGCAAATAAACTAGTGAATCAAACATTCACGAGATCTAGCAAACTGTTTGACACTGCAGTACACTAATTATCCCAATTATCTTGACAGCCTCTTGGTCCAGCGCCAGCTTTTTAGCCTGTTCCCTGATCCCTGTTTAATGATGGATCACTCCTGTAGTTAATTTTTATATTTATGAACCTGCCGTCATATTCTGTGGGTCTGTTAAATGTTATGTGCTGTAAAATTGTTTATGATTAATGTTGACCCCTGTGCTTCCTTAACTGCAGTGTATTATTATTGTAAATCCTGTGTTCAGTCTCCTATAGTTATGTGTTTTCCTTTCCCCTGTAGAGACAGGCCACAAACTGACTAGAGGCAGCTGGTCCCCTATGGTAGGTCATGGACTAACATCAAATGAAACAAGCAGTGCTTGTGAAGCAGAGTGTGGGTAAGGGAGGAGGAGAAGGGGAGAGTGCTGTGTTTGAAGGGTAGGATGATAACTACATTAGAAATATTAAGGCTAGGTCTACACTACCCGCCTGAATCGGCGGGTAGAAATTGACCTCTCGGGGATCGAATTATCGCGTCCCGTTGGGACGTGACAATCGATCCCCGAATCGATGCTCTTACTCCACCAGCAGAGGTGGGAGTAAGCATCGTCGACGGGAAGCCACAGAGGTCGATTTTGCTGCCGTCCCTACAGCAGGGTAAGTCGGCTGCGATATGTCGAATTCAGCTACTCTATTCACGTAGCTGAATTGGCGTATCTTAAATCGACCCCCCCCCATAGTGAAGACCTACCCTAAGACTTTCAAAAGTGACCTGTACTTCTGGGGTGGGTGTCAATATCTGGGACCTAACTTTAAAGGAGTCTGACTTTCAGAAACTCACCTTCTGAAAATCAGGCTTTTTTAAGGTGTCTCAAATTGGGCACCCAAAAATGGAGTCATCCAAAATCACTAGGCATTTTTGAAAAATCTCAAACTTATATCTCAAGGTTTCTTTTCATTTAGTTTTTATTTAACACTCAACATAACTAGTAGTGGTTCTTCCTTTATGTAGAACAACTACTCGCTATGTTGGATGAACTTTAAAATCTTTGCTAGTTTAGATAAGCATCCAAACATTCAGGTTAGGGAAGGCAAATCCTGGCAATGATTTGGAATTTGTAAAAACCCTAGAACTTGTCTTTTAAGTTTTAGATGACAAAAAACCTTTTCAAGTGTAGCAAAACAGTGTTTGTTTGTTTTGTTTATTTTTTCTTTATTTCCCTCCTAATAAAAGGCATTGTTTTTCAAAGGAAATGTAATTTTTAAACCTGTGTATTTCTGTGGAAACTTGTGCTTTGCAAACCCTACAGAGTCTTGTTTGGAATTTATTCCTGAATCTTACTGTGTGTTAACCAGGCAAATATATATATTAAAGATACAGCATCCCACAATTTGGACAGGTCCAGAGGCAAATGGAAATCAAACCTCAGTGGTTGTGAATTTTGTTTTAAATATAGAAGCCATGATTTTTGAATAGGTTCTAAATCGATGTACAAGCTGAACTCCTAGCTCTATTGAAGTCAAGGGAAGTTTTGCCACTATTGTTAATAGAGTCATAATTTCCCTCATGGATTTTAAGATCACTAGAATTTCACCTAGAGATGTATCTACAACAATAACACATATTTTCTAGAAAGAAATCCAATCTTGATTTAACGACTTGAAGTGATGGAGAATCCATCACATCCCTTGGTGATCCAGTGGTTAATTATCTATTTGGCAAAATGGTTCTGGCTATGTCTACACTACTGGGGTAAATTGACCTAAGTTGCACTACTCCAGCTACGTGAATAACATAGGTGGAGTAACGTACCTTATGTTGACTTATTGCGGTGTCTACACTGTGCTGGGGTGATGGGAAATGCTCTCCCGTTGACTTACCTTACTCCTCTCATCCCAAGAGTGGTCATCTGGTCAGAAGACAAGATACTGGGTTAGATGGACCGTTGGTCTGACCCAGTATGGCCGTTCTTATGTTCTTATGAGGTCTTCAGTTGCTATCCAGGTGATTCTTATACATATTTTTGGGAGTTTGTTGGGATGTTCCTGTGATGGGCTGTACCAACCCCACACTGGGCCAGTGGGGCAGGACCAATCACTGTGGGCCCAGGAGGCCATGCCCGCTCACCCCTGCTGTGCATACTCCAGGTGGAAGGGACAGATAAAAGGAGGTGGCCCAGCTCAGTCTGGACTGGCTGAGGAGGAGGAAGGATATATTCTCCAATCTTCTGCAGATGTGCCTGCAACTCTCCAAGCAGTGGGAATTGTGGTCCCGGACCACAGTGCAGATGACCTGCCAACCATGAACACTGACTGGGACGCCGAGCCGCTGCAGCCAGGGAGATGCCTGAGATGCACCTTGCGGTAGGAAGTGACCCAGGGAATGTAGTAGAAATCAATGCTTAAACTCTTAATGGGGAATTTTCTGGCTTCGTAGGGCCTTGGTTTGGAACCCGTTGGAGTAGATGGGTCCGGGTTCTCCTATCCCGCCACTTGCCACTAGGTCTGGCCACTGTTTGGTCTGCCCCATCCAGAGGTTCAGAACCCCCAGGTGCTATTGCCTGCCCCAGCAAGGAGGTTTAGGGACCATAAACTGTTTGGTTGTCCTGCTCCACCTGGGGGCTGTGGACAAATTGTTTGCTCGACCCTGCCAGGGGTCCTGAGCCCTCCTTGTTGCAATTACCGGATCCTACAGGGAGTCCCAATGACAGTGTGATGGGGTGTACCAACTCAGCACTGGGCCAACGGGGCAGCCCCACTCGACTTGCTGGGCCCCCCATGACAGTTCCATTCTCACACTTCCTCCGAGGGTTGGTCACATTTGAAAAGTCCCAAAGCCATCATTTGGACTCCTTAACAGAATGGTTAGCTTATTACACACAGGAAGAAAAATGAGATCTAAATGGCAGCCTTAACGTAGAAATGAACAGTAAACTCCCTAGCTTTGTTTCCAGATATATTGACCAAGCACAATGAGGTCTAACACTCATCTCGATGGCATTGCTCTGTCCATAATGTAATGACATTTGAAGACTGTGTCCCATCACTTCCAAAATTTCAGGGAATGTTCTACTATTGATTGCGGTGACAATTGGAAAACCAAAACACTGAAAAAGCCTGACTACCAACCAGTGCCAATTTGGTGCTTACAGGCATAGTATTGTGACATCAGAGGTAACCCAGCTAGTCATCGCTCACTCCCTCTAGTTCATTTATATACTTCAGTCCCATTACTTGAAGTACCAATAGTGTCCATCAGAGCTTAATCTCATGAGATTACCACTGCTGGTTGGCAGACTCAAGAGATTTGTGTAGTCTGGATGAATTTCAGCAAAGCATCCAAACTTTGGGGTGACTAGTCTCTGAACCATTTGCTGTTCATCATTTCTTTACAGTTTTTCCCACTTCTGCACCTTTTAGATGACACTCTTGGGGCTAAATCTCACAGTTCTTAACCAAATAATACTTTGGATTGCTTTAAACGGGTGTTCTGCATGAATGACTAAAGGATCTGGCACTTATTTTGAACTGTACATATCAGGCCGGAGTCTAAGCTTATATCAGTTTTTACGCTTGGCAACTTCAGTTCAGCTTCTCCTGATTTACACTGCTGTAAATAAGAAACAGAATCAGACTGTATCACTTTTAATTGTATACGCTGAACACTTCACTTGGCTCATTTCACTTTGCTCTGGTTCTTTTCACTTCAGTAGTTTGGGTTGCCTTGGATTTCTCTCCCTGAAGTGTCTGGGCCATATTTCTGCTGTCCTTTGGATTATTTTCTCACAATTCAGTGTTTCCTTGTAACTCCGCATCAGTTAGTCTTTACCTGCCTTATAGCGCCAGGCACTCCTGCCACTGCAGTTTGTGTAAATTTCGCTAGTACTTCTGGCTAGTTAACTAGGTCACTTTGGGGCTCAAGCCCGAATTGATGCATTTCCTCTGTCTTTTGTATGCTCACCTCATCTTATCTTGTCTAAGCAATAAAAGAAAAGAATTTACCCTGTGCAGCACATGGGCCAACCTGTGTCAGACAAACCTCTCACCTGACATTGTCAGATTCCATCTTGGATGCTGCCCATGGTATCAAAGACTACCACGTACCAAACAGGGCATATTGTCTTTGAGGAAGACATTGGAACCTGGGCCTCTTGCTAACAACTAGATTCAAATGGCCAAGTTCTTTATTACTCCGAAGCAAAGCACTTTTTGTATGATCTGGACAGCATCTTCAAAACAGCAGCAATTCCATGCAAAACATAAACTCAACATTCTAATATAGATTTCTGATGCTGGGTTGGCTTAAAGTATTTTCTTGTACTTGTGTAGCTTTTCAGTAAAATACACTGTGGCTCCTACAGACTGCCTTTGCAATCCAGCCTGTGGATATGTGGACCTGATTCTGCACTCACTCACTCGGATGGAAGTCAGAACTATGCCTGAGATGAGCTCAGTGGAGTTACAACTGGTGGGAGAGGAGAATCAGGCCCATACATCTTTATTTATTTATTTTTAAAGTGATCTGTGATCCTCTGGTTAAAATCAAGCCACCACCTTTGTTTTGTTTCAAGTAGAAAGGCAGCTGAAGTCTTCCCAACTGGAATTTATTAGAGTGATGAAGGCTGGTCATCTTTCTAGCTCTGTTGAGAGCAGCTTAATTCCTGAAAGATACCAGTTTGAGAGAGAAGAAAAACCCCTGGCATGGATGTTCACCAAGGTGAATACTGGATGATGTTAACCATCATAAGTCATAATAGTGCAACCTGTTACCTCAGGGAAAGGTTCCTTGTCACAAGTGCTTTTGCTCTGTTTGATTTCAAACACTGTGCACATTTTTCCAATGCGTGAGAGCCAGCTGCACTCAAAAGTAGAGACTTGTAAGCAGTGAAACTCCCAGAGCTGTGCCAATGCTATTGCTAGCCCAGAATTAGCCACCAGTATTTCAATATATGGACCTAATTTTCAAACTTGGATGCCCAAATCTAGTATTAGGGATCCTCAATTTAGTACCTAGGTGGTTGAATGTCTATTTTTTTGTACCTCAGTGCTGATATGAGATCCAAATGCGGGGTTTGAGTATGCTGGTTAGGTGCTCAAGTTTGAGAACAGGGCTCTGCTAGCTGTCTGATGAAGTGCCTGGTGGCTAGGCAGTAAAAGCCATATCTTTCACAGGCTGTGGCCGGGGATGAACTTTCACAGCTATTTGCTGACAGCAGAGGAAGGTTCAGATTCAGGCATCCTGAATTGTACTCCGGGTTCTGGGAAGAGCGTTCTCTAGTAGTTACAGACTGTTCTGTCTCTGACCCCCACTCTGTCTGACCATGTCCCCTTCAGCCTGTCCCTATCTCAGCCCTAGCCTCCCTTCCCTGCTTCAGCTCCTCAGAGCCATCCCTCCTCTCCTCCCTCTCCTTGGTTTCTTAACCTAGTCCCCCATTCTCCTCCAGTTCCCCATTCCAGTCATCTGACTCCTTCCAGTCTCCCCTCTGTCCCACCTTGGCTGCTCATCCCAGCCCCCCATCTCTTCATCCTAATTTCCCCTTTTCTTACACCCCCATCCCCGGCCTGCACCTCATCCCCCTTCATTTTAATCAGGCTGATTCCTCCTCCTCCTTCTCCATACTGCATGAGCGTGAGCAGGCGAAGCACTGAGATCACAAGAGGGACGATCTCCCTGCTCTTCCTTCCACTGCCCCGCACCACAGTGGAGCATGCTCAGTGCAGATGGAACTTCTGGAGAATTTAGCTGTGGAACTCTAACAATTCTCTACTGAGCATGTGCAAACTGAGATTTTCAGAGAGGTATAACTTTGGCAGGATTTTCAAGAGGATGGCACATCCCTGCCAGCAGAATGAGCCCTCTGGCAAATTTAAAGGGCCTTTCCTAAAGTAGGGGACTGCTGGAGCTTCTCAACAAAACAGATGTAAGAATGATTTTAGCATGGGGAAAACACTGTATTGTCTCCTAGCCTCATTCTGAGAATCAGCTGAACCATTTTTGCTGAAAATTCCCCTCCGTACCCCCAAATAATCAGCCTGTGATAAACCCCTGACATGATTAAAGTATAGCGAAATTATAAGTAACTGAAAATGGGGTCTTATAATGGGAAGTGTCAGCCAACCTTAGCTGTAGGCATCCCTACCTGCATTGCCTATAGTACACTGGATTAGTACATGTGATGTCTCTGGTACCAGTATCTCTAAAAGGCTACTCCATGCACGATGAGTGGTTACCCCTTTAGCTTAAGCGTTAGCAGCCTGTGATTTTGGTTCTGAGTTGTTTCCCCTGAGGGCAGTCATAGCTGTAGGTGGTCCCAGGTCATTAGATATATCCTTCTGTGGTACTACTGTAGCCCCAATTACTGTAGTATCTGAGCACCTCAAATTCTTTACCATATTTTTGTTGCCATTTTATGTATTGGAAACTGAGGCACAAAGAGACTACATGACTTGCCCAAGGTCATATAGTGGTAGAACAGGGCGCTGACCCCAGGGTTCCCCACTCCCAGTCTAGCACCCAAACCACTGCCCTTCCTCTGTATATATGGCTACACTTAATTAAAGCTACCGGCAGGGTGGAAGCTGGCAGCTGGGCAGACTAGCCATGCTAATCCCATCAGCAGCTTGGTATTGGGGATGCCTTTTTGTAGCAGGAGTAGGCAGGCATGGAAGGTGCCATTTCTTTGGTTGATATAAAAGCACTGCATAGCTGAGGACCGCTGGTGGAGTAACATGGATAAAACTAGCATTGCTTGGCATGCTGCTGGACACTAAATCTGTATTGCACCCAGGTGAGGGAGTACCCTTTGTGGTGCTTATGGGCTACAGCCAGAAAGGCCCACCTTTAAACAGGGCTGGGACAAGTGTATTCAGCTTTCATGGGGGAGAAAGGTAGTACCATTCTGAACCAGGACTCAGATGTTTTGATGCAGGAGTAAAAAATAACAACCTGAGACTGAGCATAGAAAAGAAACATTAATAGGCGGAGATCCCCTCATGTCAGAGCCAGGTGTCTATTAGAGAGAGGCCAACTTTTCTTTTATCCATCCCTGAGAAATAGAGAGGTTGGCAGGGAGTAGAGGCGGCCAAAGGGCCCTCTAGGACAACCCAAACATGCATAATCAATGATACAAAAGCAAATCAGCATCCCCTATATGCCAGCCCTTTACCTTTTCTGCCTGTAGCCTCCAGCTCCATCAATTATTTCCTATACAGACCTTGTCAGTGTCAACCTTAGTTTAAAAAAATAGAGAGAGAAACAAAACAAACTTTAAAAAATCCCCTTGGACATATGAATTATTGATGCTCTCTCACTACTTATCTCTTTGGTGGCTGTTGTTTTGGTTTCCTGTTTCACAATTACGGGATAAAAAGAAATGTGCCGAGTTAGGACTCCCCGAAGAAACGTGTTTTTCCCATTTGCCCCACAACACATTCACATTCTGTCTCTCAGTTTCTTTATTTATGACAGAGGACTCATTTTCTCTTTGGTTTTGCACTAATCCTCTCCCTTCATTGACGGGAATGTCACCTAGATGGTGGACCCCCTCCTCCCCAGGCCTGAAAAAGCACTGCCAGCGCCAATAAGCTGTGATCTGTGTGAATGAAACATATCCTGGGAACACTGTGATGTGCTGGGTATATCTAAATCTGATGGCGCACGATGAACACGTTTGAACTCGTTATCTGTGGGTGGCCAAGCAGAGGCTCTCTGTGGGCTGGGAATGAAGACTGCTGATGACATACCTCGTGGGCCCCCAGGAATGTATGCACATATTGGAATAACACCCCACCCCCACTGATCCCAGCCCCGAGAGGGGTATGAGTAATAATCGTGATGCAGTGTGCTCTTGTGAGCAATTCAAAAGCGTTAAGGTATCTTGGAAAAACAAAAGCAATGCAAAACACCTCCTAGGATTTTTTTTTTAAATAAAAAAAATCCCAATACTTTTATTCAACTGACTAAAGAGCTTATGTTAACATTCCCCATTTAAAATACAGCATCAGCCTGCTTGTAAAATGAGCTTTGAAGTGCTGAGCTGACAAACCCCAGGGGAAAGTGTGGCTTTTATTAACAACTGCTGGTGCACTTCAGGAACCTAATTTTAATGTTTAGTGAAAACCTTTTCGACAAGAGTAAAAGGAATCGTCGGATCGGGAAACCCACTGGACATGGCAGAACAAATTGGTGCTATTTTACTGTCTGGTCCCACACTCTGTTATCTGGTTCCTAACTGGAAAGTTTGATTGAAATACTCTTGGGGGGAAATGACCCATTGGCCACCTTGTCTGATTGCCATTATGGCAGGGGCACTGTAAATATGTTGCAATGGACCAAACTTGCGAATATCGTAGATTAGGTGTAAAATTTTCAAAAGCACTTAAGTGAGTTAGTCCCACGGATTTTTCCCTGAGACTTAGGTTCTTAAGACCTAGATCCTCCAATGTGTGTTTGGTGGCTAAATACCTCTGGGGAGCTGTGTTTATGTCCCTAAATCACTTTTGGAAAAGGGACTTAGGCTCCTAAGTCAGGTAGGCACTTTTGAAAATTTTATACCTAGTCTGTTATATTTACTATTATGATCTACTGCAATGTATTTACAGTGCCACTGTGATAATGGCAATCACACAAGGTTCAAATTTGACCCTAAGTCAGTGTTTAGCTGGATCAAAATTAATGCTGCTCTCAGTTACATCTATGCAACCCTAATATTCAAGTGTAAATGAAGGCAGGATAGAGCCAGATTTATTTTAAATATATTTATATAATGTGAAAAGTGGGCCAAAATTCCATCGTCTCATAAACCTATATGATACTGTATAGAATTTTATTTGAAATTAATGGAGGACCAGAGGACCCTGACTCCAGCCCGATTTCTGTGTTAGAGACGGGTAGATTAAGATGGTGAAATCCTATCCTCATTGAAGTCAATGGAAAATTCTCATTGGCTTCAAAATGGTCGGTTGTTCTACTCTGTGTCTCTGTAGCTATAACAGGGAGCCAGGATGAATGGTCGTGCCTGCAGAGAGCCCCATTGACTTCAATGGGGTTTCACATAGGTGCAGCAGACTACCTGTGTGCGATCAGATACAGGATCAGTGCTTAAATTGGGCCGGTACAAGATCTACACATACAAAGGATCCTCAGCCGTAAGCTGAAGGACTTGCAGCACTCTCGACTCCCTGCCTAAGGTTACTTCCATGACAGACTCCTAAATAACCTGGCAGGGGCCCTACCTTATGGGTATCTTTGGATCCAAACCTTGGTTAGTCTTCTCCCAGAGTCCTGGATCTTGCCTAAATTCATCTTAGAGGATGCACCAGCCAACAGCTGTGCTCCCTCTCATTGCCTCAGCTGAGGTGGGATCTCTGGCTATAAATTTGTGAAATTACACAACCACCCTTTCTGGCAAGATCAATATAAAGATCCCTATTTTGTGAATCTAGAAGGTTACAGAATTTGTCCAAGGCCAAAGAGAGGGGTCAGTGTCAAAGCTGGGATTAGAACAGCAGTTGCTGGCTCTTGAGATGAGAATGGCTGATATAGAATGAAATATGAATGTACTGAAATTTTCATATTGCCGTTCAAGTATATTTGGGCCGGATTCATCAAAGGAATAACCAGGAGAGAGATTTTTCATTTGTAGGCTCACTGAATACAGGGCATTATTATCCATTATTTATCTACTTTCACATTTTAATTAATAGTTCTAGTGGCCATTTGTGATTTTCTATATTTATCGAAAGGCAGTACTTCAAAAATATTGAATTATGCTGCTGCCTGTACTTGTGCCTTTTTGTTTTTTAACTTCCCTGCTAATGCAGAGGACCGAAAACTGTCCCTAGAATTTTGCTATAATCTGTAAGTGGATAAATGTGGGAGGAGAACATCATTCATTTTCCATCTCTTTTGGTCATGCCAAAGGTTGGCTCCTTTGTTCCCTTTGCTTTTTACAATGCAGCTGACAGATAAATCAGCCAAGGAGGCTGATGCACACTGGGACCACTAGAGGCCACCACACACCTCATGAAGTAAACAGGCACAAACATAAATAAATAGACTGGAAAAAATCAGAAGTGGGGATAGAGAACTGGGGTTCCCAACTATCCTGGGGAGCGGTGCTGCTAATCTAGGTGCTTCATAAATGACATCCATCAGACACAGCTTTATAGTGTATGTCATGCACAATTCCTTGCAACAGCCAGACATCCTTACCTGTTCTGACATTATAGCATAGGTAAGACTGGGGAGAGTCCCTATTGCCTTGAAATAATATAGACTTCCAAATCTTCACCTGGTCAAAGCAGCACTAGCTAGCTTTAGATGAGGAAGGTTTACTTGATCTTGCGGAAGCTGTTCCAGAAGTATTTGTGGGTCTTAGGGTACATCTATACTACAGGGGGGAGTCGATTTAAGATACGCAAATTCAGCTATGTGAATAGCGTAGCTGAATTCGACGTATTACAGCCGACTTACCCCGTTGTGAGGACGGCGGCAAAATCGACTTCTGCAGCTTTCTGTCGGCAGCGCTTACTACCACCTCCGCTGGTGGAGTAAGAGCGCCGATTCGGGGATCGATTGTCGCGTCCCAACGGGACGCGATAAATCAATCCCCGAGAGGTCGATTTCTACCCGCCGATTCAGGCGGGTAGTATAGACCTAGCCTTAGAGAATGAGTTGCTCTGGAAACTACATAGTAATAATGCTCAAAGAAGTACTAGTTTCGTAGATTCATAGGTTTTAAGGCCAGAAGGGACCATTGTGATTATCTAGTCTGACTTCCTGCATAACACAGGACAAAGAACTTTGTTAGTACTGATGCTTTAGCTAGTCCAACTCCAGGCATTTCATCTGCTCTGGTTCCAGTTATGCAAGCCTTACTCCTGCTGGTGATCACCGACTCACATGCATTATCCCACTGAAACCAACAGGACAGTTTGAACAAGTTAGCACTCACTTGCGTAAGAAGGGCTTGCACAATGACACCCTCTAGGACGTGAGGACTGTGCTGTGCCAACTTTGCACCAGCTGTGGCTCCCTCCATGTAGGAGAAATCATCCGGTCCCCTTGAGGGCAGTTTCCCGGCACAAGGCTGATGACTGAGCCAGCATGTTCTGAAGCTAAATGGGGAAGATGACTGAAATGTGCTCTCTTCCCACTTACAAAGAGTGTAGGGGGAAAGGGTGAAGCAGCTTTTAAATATTTAAGGAAGAGCAGCTGTAAAGCTGTTCGGAGCACAGAAGAGGCAGCTAAAGAAGAATCAAATGGAGAAGCCTTGTCCTCAGCCACTTGACTGCAAGTCATTGTGACTTTACAGTCAGTGCAGTCCATGCAAATTGTAAAAGTTTTCCTTTCACTGTGTGGCTTTTAACTCACTGTACAGAATGCAAATGTCAGGGTAGCAATGAGTACACTGGCCGCTTTATAGAAGATATTTTAATCCAACAAATAGTATGAAATCCTGGCTCTGTTCCAGACCATGGCAAAACTCCATTGACTTCAATAGGGCCAGAGTTTCACCCATGATCTTTTATGTCACTGTTTTATTCTCCTTGTTGATACAGGGGGAACATCTGCAACCCAGAATGTAGTAAAGACAAAAAACATAGGGCTCTATTGCTGTTACTCTGTTCAAGATTTTCCAAGCAGTGCATAGGACTGTGCCAAACTAGAGAACATTTTTCAAAGCGTTTCCCACAAAACCTTGCCTATATTTGTGTCCCTAAAATTTCACAGAAATTGGCTATTTGGCAGCAAAAAACATATGAACTGGCAAAATATCACCTCTTTTTGCATGAGGAATACGCTCTCTCCAGACTGGGCTTGTTTTAATGTTAAAATTTCACAAATATGGGACTGAGTTTGACTTTACAACAACATATGTAGATATCCATATTTCAAATATTTAAGCATTCCATCGCACAGCATTTCCCACAGCCAGAATGGAGAGAGAGAGAGAGACAGGGCACCTTCTTAATAAATTAATAGCTACAGCACAAATAAAGATTTTTGAATAACATTAATAGCACTATCTGTGCTCATGGCATTATTGGAAGGAGGGTTGTGACTTTTTCTCTGAATGTGTTTATAGAGGAGAATGGGACATCACGTGACCCCAATCCTGTAAATATTCATGCATGTGCTTAAGTTTATGCAAGTGAATAGTAGGGCTGGTCAAAATTGTTCCACAGAAACCTTTTTGGGGGGGATGGGGGGGATGGAAGAGTGGATTTTTGACAAACATAAATTGCAGGAAGTGTCTACTTTCCCTGAAAACTTTCTATTTTTTTTTTGGTCAAAAACACCAATAAACCCAAATTTTTTGGCCCAAAATATTTTTGTTTTCAGGAGTTTCCAGGTAATTTTTTTTTGTTTTTTTGTTTTTCAATGAAAAGTCTTTTCAGAATTTTTTTTGACCCTCTGTAGTGAATCGTGCTATTGAAACCAATAGCACGATTCACTTCTCAAGTGTGACACGTTAAGCACATGCTGTGAACAGGAGTTATGTGTCAAAGATCAATGAGGATTTTGGAGCCAGATTTTTAAAGCTATTTAGGCACCTAACTCCCCTGGATTTGAAATACATTTAAAAATGTGGCCCTTTGTTAATAGCTAAAGCTGTGATTGTTCCCTTTCTCTCTGCTTTCCGTTCCCTCACACCCTTCAAACATGGTGAATGGAAAAAAGCAGCATGTCAGCCTGTGGAAGGAAAAATCAGTTTCTCTCAGCGCTGGCATAAGCAGGGACATGGGCAATCAAGGGGGATGGGAGTTGTGTCTGTTTATGCCAGGGATGAATTTGGTTGTGTGTGTGAAGCAGAGATTTTTTGTTGTTTTTCATCCGAGTCTGATAATTATGGAAAAATCAGCACAGAAGATTAGTAAAACCAATCAACCTGGAAGGAAGAGTAAGATTCAAAGACAAAAGAGAGCTAAGACCATGGGAACCTCATTGTGGTCTGCCACAGAAGAATGGCCCGGTTGATGAGCTGAAGGGATTCTACGTATGTTCTAGACAGGAAGGGGTTAAAATCTCCTTAAACAGCCAGCAGCCTTTGAGCTCTGCTAACAGAATTGGGTGGATTAGCAGGTGTTCCCCACAAAACTGTTAATGAGTTTAATTGGCAATGGGGCAACTGGTTCCCTGAGTGTCTAGCGATATCATCTTGCAGCAGAAGAGAGGCCAATATTGAGGATACAGTCTGCATGCTGGGTTCAGGCAAGTCTCTAGTCTTATGTATTTAGTTTAGGGGTGGCTGTGGTCAGCCACTTAGTTTTTTGATGGGGGATGATAGCAGGAACAAATTTTCTGTGTGTGGTGGGGTCAAAAGGGAATGGGGGGAAAGCCCTTTCTTTGTATTTAAAATGCACTGTACCCTGTGCTTGGAGAGTGTCTTGCTTGACCACAGATAATAAGATGCAGATTGGGGCTTCTCTGTGAAACCTATTAGCTTCCATGGACTGCCTGTGAATATTGTGCCATGCATGAACGGCTAGATGGGTGTCAGTTATGAGATGTAAAATGGTCAATAGCTTGCTCACCCATGTGTTCTCTAGAAAATGTATGTTACCTGCTTAATATTAGTATTATTAGCTACTTATTATGGTAGCCCCAATCTGCATCCCATTGTGCTATGGGGTGGCATGAAAACATCACCAGATGTGATCCCTTGCCTGGTTTTCTTGAATATGGATTGAGGCCAACAGCAGGGTTTGAACCCAGGACCTTCAGCCCTAAAAACATGAGTTCCTACAGCCTGAATGAAAGGAGTAACTTCATTAGCTGGAGTATAATCTTATGTGAGCCAACTACTAGGAAGGCATAAAGACACACACTGTTAATGTAGGTTATATACTTCTTTCTAGAGACCTTCAGCCTGAGTATTCGGAGTTCACCAGCGTGTAACCTCATTTTAGTATCCTATTTCCTAAATTGACCCTACCTGAGCTCTCACTGGGTTTTGAACCAGATACCTTCACTGCTTAATGAATGTCACTTCAGCTAAGGGAGTCACTCCAATAGCTAAGTGCTATGGCAGACACCATATACATGGTGTATACCAAACATAGGCCATCCACTTCTCCCAGCCTGGTTCTTGGGGAAAGATTGTTCTTCTGTCCCTAATATATAGCACAATTTTACCTTTATCTAGATCTAAATTTAGTCCCCGGGGGGGGGGGAAACATGGATTTGATTTACAGGGGGGAAAAGGCTCAACTTGATTTGCAAAAAAAGCCACCCCAGAGGACTCTAAATTTTTTGATCTCTATAAGGTTCCCCCTTCCATAATTTAAGTAAAAACACTCTTTAAACAAACAATGGTTTTAAAAGACCCTCAGCCTCCCCCAATGTCATGTCCTGTTCACACTGAAAAGTGGACTGTAACTGGAGCATAGATATCCAGGTCAGCTAGATCAGTCAATTAGGAAAGGACACCATGAAAATTACAGATTTTGACATCAGAAATAGAGTTGGAAAGGAAATGTGATGAATATTTGGATTTTTCAATGGCTAGATAAGCACAATTGAATTTTGTAAGGGAAACAAACAAACAAAAATAATGTATTAGATCTTTCATTGTTAGATCTTGCATTTCATTTCCTATAGAAAATGAGTTCTGTCACCTGCAAAAGAGATTCATTCAGTATAAGCTGGTTAAATGCACATCAGTTAAAGGATATACCAGTTAATGGTGGCTAAAACTATTAAAAGGGGTGTGTGTATGGAAGGAAGAGAGAGCAGATTAGCGCCAGCACCAGTGCAGATTCACAAAAGAGTGGAGAATTTCAAGAAGCCTAACGCTCCATTTCTCTCTGTGCTGTCCTTGAGCTTGTTTGACTCCACACTGTCCTCAGATCCTCAGAAGAGCTCATTATGTTCTATGAATTTTGGGTGTTGAGCTCTTCTGAAAATCTGACCCCACATGGCACAATGGAGCCCACAATGAGCTGACTTGTACTGCAACTGATTTTCAATTTCCCAAAGTTTTGGGTTGCTCAGGTCAAGAAGTTCCCTCTTGGGGTTCATTTCTAGTGAATGCAATGAAAAGAGAGGGAGTGTCCATGTTGTAGTGGATGGCTAGCAGAGCCTGCCTTAGTTAAGTTTGCAATACCTTAAGATTTATTAAAAGATGTTTGGCTCGAGTCCATTTTCCTAGCACTGGACAGCTTGCCTCTGAGTTTTTCTTGGGCCTCAGAGTCAGAACCTAAACCAGATCCAGCTGTCCCTTTTATAATTAAATTTTAATGTCTCAAAATGTGAGTTTTTGTTCATGTTTGAAATTTGAATGTGTTTAGAAAACATTTAGGTGGCCACATTTACAACTACTGTGGGCCTGGAAGTTCAAGTTCCACTGAAATGGAGGGTGAGGCAGGATCACACCATTGTGTGTGACCATTGCAGTCTTGTCTCAGTTGATTCAAGAAGACAGTAATACAATGATTTAGGGACCGAAGGCTCTTTCTGCACACACAGCAGCGAGAGAATAGAAAGCTTCTAGAGTCGTTTCATATGAAAGCTGAGATTCTGAAGAATGTAAACTCCTTCAAGACAGGTGCTATTTCCAGCTCTGGGGTCCCTGAGCATTCTTCACAGTGAAGTGAAAATGCTCTTCCTTCTTACTTTATTACATAGCCTCTAGGTGGAGCTTGTGTATGGAGATTGCTGTGTAATTAATTTAATGTATACTACAAGCTTGCGTGTGTTAAAGACAGAGTTGCTGTGCTTCTATGAATCAAACAGCTATGCCTCATGCTATATAGATCAAAGTAGCCGTGCCAAAAAAGGTGAGCATCTGCAGTGCTTTATGTGCAATGCATTTTGGGAAATTGGTTCTGCCCATGATGCTTCAATTTCAATGCATACTGGAAATTTTGATGGCAGCTCTGCTACTTTATGGAATCACCCATACATAAGTGGTTACGTTCCATCTTACTGGAAAATGGGCACTATCCATATTGAGCCCTTTGACCCTTGGTATAAAAGTACCTGTGCAGCTCATCTGGGAATTCCTTGTTGCTCTGGTGCATGGCCTCAGAGTGTAGATACATTGATCAGTGTGCTAGAAACATATTTAGAAGATGAGCCATAATCCAGGGAAGGTTCCAAATAATAAAAAGGAGAAGAAGGGGTTGGCTAGAGAACAGTCCTTACCAACGCACAAGACTTCCTCTTCTTTCTGGTAATGAGACTGTCTCAATGTAATTACTAAACAAACTGCAGGTGCAGGGTGCATGTAATTAATATGTAGTTGCAGGAGGAAGTCAACAAGTAAATCCTCTGTAGTTGCTGTGTGAGGAAAGGATTCTTCCTTGGTGTTTGTGCCATGTAACTCAGTGTTTCCATTTGTTCTATCAGTAAGCTTGCTAACTAATCATGACAGGAACTAGCTTTTGGTACAGAACAGTAGCAGAACTAAAGTATCGTCATGAGATGCAAACTCTGCTTACACAAGGAACCTAGGCGACTGCAGTAAATAATGTTTTTTGAGTGTACTACAATGCCACGCAAACTACAGTGCAGCATGTCCCTGTTTGGTGGTGGTATCTGTAGAGAGCATGCTACACCAGTTCTTTGTCATCTCAGCTACACTGACTTCCTGTTCGTTTCCATAAATCAGTGTTGACTTTGGTCAGTAGAGCCTGACTGAGAGACCACCTTGCTCCCTACAGACCACCATGGTTACTGAGATCACCTAGGGCACTCAAACTAAGAACCCCACATTTAGGTGTCTGGGGGCTGTAGGTCAGGCATTCGGGGTGAGAATTCACTGGACTTCCTCTCCTCTAGTGGTCTGGCAGTTAGAGTTTGCTGACCCATGGGGCTCATGGCCATCTCTTTTATTGCGTATTTGTGGAGAGTGGGTAATGTCTGATTGTGTTTAAGGGAGAGGCTTCTGTTTTTAGAAAGTCCACTAACTGTAGGAAATTCATGCATCCTGAGAAGTCTTTGGAACAGAATTTCTAATGAAATTATACAGAGAGTGATTCTAAGGCTTTTCCTTAAGGCCTGGAGTAAAGTTATCCAACTTTGGTCACTCCCTTCTCTGCTTTTTGCTAAGCATGGATCTAAATGGGTAGAAGCATGACACGTTAAAGCAATGATCCAACAGCTCAGGATGAAACCAGTGCAGGTGGTTACACACGACTTTAAAGAATATATATATAGTCAAACAAAACTGCCACTGTCTTTAGCGGTAGAACAGACTCTCAAGTAAGTTATAAATTTTTGACTCTTTCCCCGTCTGCTTCTTAATTTGTTGCTCCATCCATTCCCATTGTCTCGCCTTCCTTCTGCCCTCCCCTTCCCTGTATGACCTGGAAAGTGCTGGTGCTGAAGGAACCTGCACTTTAAGCTCTACTCATAGAATGTTTATTAGAATACCTCTGGGTGCTGGTTGCTTGGCTCTCACAAATAAACTAGCCAACAAAGACCATTCCTGAGCAGCTGCGTTTCCCCTGGTTGGATAAAGTTGCTGTCTGAAGCAGTTTCAACTTTCCAGTTTATCGTTTATTTCCCATGCGTACACTGCATGGCATTACGTGTCCTACTAAGTATTAGACCCATCAGAGCTTTTGGCTATACTTCTGCTGCAAAACATCCTGCTTTATTCCATGCCATATAAAAAGCATAACACTTGTCTTTGCAGTGCTAAGCATGTGCAGAATGATGCTCTGGGGAGGTGTGTCTATTTGTGCATGTGAAAATTCAGGTGCCTGCTGGAGTGACTGAGGATTTTTTCGCGTGCTTATGGGTGGGGATCAGAGGTGTCAGTGGAGTTTTTTGGAGGAGGGATGAACTCGTCAGCGCACTTCTTCAGGACCCAGTGTGGTAGATGGTTGCACCTTCTGTGCCCTCCCTGAAAAACTGGTAGAGAGGCGTAGGAAAGCACATAAGGGATTACTAGAGAAATTGTGACTGTTCTCTCCTTTTAGAGAAATACCATTTTGCTGTAGTGCTGTAGCTTTCTTCCTTTGAGGACCTCAGTGTTTACACAGAATTAGCTGAAAAATTTCCATCAGAACAGTTTTTGGACAGAAAATAGCTTATTTTCAATTTCATTTCCTCACTCAATTTTTTTAGGTTTTTGATGAAAATTCAATTCTCCTCTCCTCCACAAAAAACCCTGAAAAGGTTTTTTTCGGGGTGGGGGGCATTTATAGGGGTGGGAGGGCTCTTTCTTTCTTCTGCTCTCCCCTATTCCTCCCCCTGGTTTATCTTTTTTTTTTTTTCCATTTTGCCACTGGAGAAGGGAGGGAATGAGGAAAGAGAAGAAAAAACACAAAACCCCGCAATGTTTCCCATGAAAAACCACTGGCATTTTCCAACCAACTCTCCACAGAATACACAGAATTCAGAGATCCTCTACACCACTCATTGTGGGGCTTAAATGCTGCATTTGTACATGTTGTATGTATTGGGATAAACCTTAGCCATGGCATCTTCCCACATAAACAGTAGTTACTCGGCACAAATAGGTGTGGTTTTACATCGAGATAGCTATAGCAGTGTACAGTCCTATTTGGAAACAAGGCACAGGTAGTTTTTACATTGATGTAGCTTGTCAAGCCAGCCCTAGATTGTAAGCTCCTTGGAGCAGGGACTCTTTTTTGTTGTGTGTTTGTACAGCACCATACACAATGAGCCCTGTGACTAGGGCTCCAAGGCCCTACACTAATACAAATGATAATAAATACCCCCACCTGGGGTTTACCTCAACTATCTTCATCAAGGGAAAAGCTACAGTGTTTTGTCCCCACCAGGGTTTTATATCCAGGTTAGCTATCTCAGTGTAAAATACACCTTTTTTTACAGCAGAGACAAAGTAATAGAGATAACCTGTAAAATAAAATAAAAATGGGGGGCGGGGGGAGATAAGTAGTCTTCCTGCATCCCCTCCATTTTCTGAAGTCCCTAGCTGAATTTGGTCTGGTATTTCTTAAGTTTCAATAAAGACTTTGCTGAAATGTGTCCTATTTCAGTGAGTGCAGCTTAAGTGTAAATAACATTTTCAGACTCTGAACAAATTCCTGTAATTGTTGTGTACTGCAAAGCATGTCATTGTCTGGTGCCTTCAAATGCTGAGCATTGCAGTCTGCAAATACATTTAACTCCTTGAGCGTGGGACACACTGAGCATTCCACTGCATCCCATTAGTCTGAATGAAATAGCAAAAGGATCCAGGATCTGTCCCACTTTGGATGCATCTACACAAGTCCGGTCCTTCCAGCATTCAGTGTCAGTCTAGTGATGACAGCCTGGCTGAGGCCTTCTGGTTATTTCTCTCCTTCTCTAAGTTTTAGGTGAAACAAACAAACAATTGGAAGTCAGCAAAAGAGATGAAACAAAAGAGGAACAAAGTTGTAGGCAGTTCTAGCCAGGATATTTTGCCTCTCTTTCATCAGAGGGGCTCTGAATGGGCTAAAGTCCACCCCAAAGTCACTGGGTCTGCACCACAAGTTATAGCATACAGGCTCTTCCCCAATACGTGTTTTTAAATGTGTGTTTTGAGCTGAGTTGTTTGGAAATTAAAATTAGCTGTTGACAGAAGGCATTTTTCTTAGTGATGAGCATGTAGGACTGGATAAAATAAGAGTTAACTTGAATATTTCTCCAAAACCAACAACGTACTTAGACCATTTTTTAGATTTTAAAAGTTTAATTTCCTTTTTTAATAGTCTTTCATTTTCACTAGACTCCTGGAACTGTGTTTTTAAACACTCTCTCTCTCAACAATTCCTAGCAATACAGGGCAACAAGTCTATTGCTCTCAGGCACTCCTAACCTCTGGGTTGAGTGTCAGTCTCTTCCCAAGCAGTCTTTGCTTTTCCCCTCCTGGATTCCAGGGAGTGCCTTTTTAATCCAGTCAAAATCCCTTGTTCTCTGCTGTATTTCCTGAGCTTTGTTAAACTGGTGCAGGTGGCTCAGCAGGGTGTCAGAGGTGGACTTCAAAGTGCATGGCTTGGCTTTGTCCCTGAAGTGTTTGCAAGAGAAGGGAGTATCAAGAGCCACTCCCCTTTCCCCCTTTCCTGTGTGTATTTCCTGACAAACCTGCGAGTGAATTAATGCAAAATATGCACACAGAAAACAATACAATGACCTGGTCAACACATAATATTCATAAATTATTACAAGCAACTCCAAACATGTGCTGTACCAGGGCCCATAATTTGGGATGTTCACATCCAGCGTTTTGGTGTGGGTACACTATCTAGTAAAGCAAATCTATGGAAGTCCATGCATCTCTCGTTGTAATTATACTTAGTCCCTTACGTGAAAACATGGTGCTTTATTTTCCAGTGTACCCCGAAATAGCAAGTATGTATATAATTATTTTTGTTATCAAGCAAACTGAATGTGCTGTTATGTAGCTGCTGAATAGCTGCTTGGACATGTGATACATGTGCTCGATAGAGCTATTTGAATGATTGGGTGAGAATAATTTATCAGATGAATTCAGCCCTTTCATTCTGTCCATGAAATAGCGGAATCCAGATCATAACTTATACCCATCTGTTCTTTTTCTAGCACTCAGAAACACTGAATGATTCCCACAGTAAGAGAGTTGGCAAATGTGAGCCAGAGGTCACATATATCTTTTTTTCCTTTTAGAGGGACATCCGCACTCCCCATTTGAAAATCGGTGAATGTCTCTCAAACTAGCCAAGCTTTCAAAATAGAAGGAAGTTATTAATTGTGACCTCTGTATATGGTGTGAACACTGCACTAGTTAAAGGATAGAAGAATGGATGAATGATAGGGTTCAAAGGAGAGGTGGCTGACTCTAGAGTCTATGATGCAGAATTAATGTAAAGCTATATCTGGGACTGGATGGCCCAGGGACTAGATCATGGAACAGAAGTCTTTTGTTTCTAAGGGCAGGTTGCAGATTCAAATCCAGCCCAGGTTGGTACTAGTAACTGTAATGTGTTATCGTGTGCTGGATGTTCAGTGGGTTATAGGAAATGAGTTGATGCTTTTAGCCCAATAGTCATAGATCCACACATTATAATCCATCAGTACAGCTAGCAGTACTTGGCATGCTGGTGGTCAGCCTCAGGAGAGAAACCAAGGACTGAATGAGCCTTGGCAAGGAATCTCCTCACCCCTAGAGGAGCTCCCTATAGGTCAGGGTGGAGGCACCCAGCTAGGACTGTATGGAGGCTTCTCTGTCTTATGGGCTAGTCAATCCAGCTCCTTTCACCAACATTAAATTACCTGTGAACCAATGTCAAAAGTAATCTAGAGAATACTAACTAAAGAGCAGTTCCTTCCTGCCAACAATGGCTTTGGATGGGAAAAACTTCCCACAGGACGGTTCCCAGATCCTCAGCTGGAGTAACTGAGGGAAGCTCCATAGCATGACACCAGCTGACAGTCCCTTTCTCTAAAGCGAGTAGGAAGCCATCACACACAGTTGGATTATCAATCACGTTATTTCCTAACACTGTTACAAGTCTGGTTGTGGGACACTGATTCTGATCTTAGACCCAGGGCCGGCTCTAGGCACCAGCCCTCCAAGTATGTGCTTGGGGCAGCACTTTCTAAGAGGCGGCACTTTGGCCCCCCTTTTTTATTTTTATTTTTTATTTTTTTGCTTGGGGCGGCATTGCTGGGAGACTCGGTGCGGCAGCAGGACCTCATCTCCCTCCCTGCATCCTGCCCCCCCCGCTCCTCACACACTCCGGGAGCCCCTCTCGTGGCCGCTGCAGCCCGGGCTGCGGCGGCGGCGAGAGGGGCTCCCAGAGTGTGTGATAGGGTTACCATATTTAACAAATAAAAAAAAGAGGACCCTCCACGGGGCCCTGGCCCCGCCCATTTCCCACCCCAGCCCTGCCCCAACCCCGCCCCTTCCCTGCCCCAACCCCGCCCTAATTCCGCCCCCTCCTCCCTCCCACTCTCAGCCACGCGAAAAGGGCTGCCCGAGCGCTACCGGCTTCACGGTTTGCCGGGCAGCCCCCAGACCCTGCACCCCCGGCCGGCGCTTCCCCAGCACAGCTGGAGCCCGGGAGGGGAAGCTCCCAGCTGGGGGCGCAGGGTCTGGAGGCTGCCCGGCAAACCGTGAAGCCGGTAGCGCTTGGGCTTCGGGCAGCCCTTATGCCTCCGGACCCTGCGCCCCGGGCCGGGCACTTCCCCTCCCGGGCTCCGGCGGCGCAGGGTCCGGAGGCATGGGGGCTGCCCAAAGCCCGTAGCACTCGGCTCTTAAACAGAGCCGAAGAGTCGGGGAGGAGCAGAGCCACCGCGGGAGGAGAAGTGCCCAGCCGGCATTTTCCCGGACATGTTCGACTTTTTGGCAATTGCCCCCGGACGGGGGTTTGATTGCCGAAAAGCCGGACATGTCCAGGAAAAAACGGACGTATGGTAACCCTAGTGTGTGAGGAGCGCAGAGGGAGAGAAGCGGAGTCCCCTGGAGCCGAGCCTGGGCTATGGCGGTGGCAGTGGCAAGAGGCGCTCCCAGAGTCAGGGCCGCGCCGGGGGGGGGGCGGGCAAGTGGGGCAATTTGCCAATTTGTATGTCCAAGGCTCCCTCCCCCCCACCTCCGTCTTCCCCCATCCCTCGGCGTCTCAGCTGGTAAGGGGGCGGGCTGCGAGCTGTGGCTGAACGGTGGGAGCTCAGGCCCCGCTGGAGACACCAGGCGGCTGCAGCGATGTTTGGGTAAGTGGCATCCCCCACAATCCTGACCCCCAGCTCTGAGCCCAGCCCCTCTGAGCCGGGCACCCCCCCGACCTCATTACCCCCACAGCCCTGACCCCCAGCTCCGAGCCCAGCCCCTCCGAGCCAGACACCCCCCGAGCCCATCCTCCCCACAGCCCTGACCCCGAGCTCTGAGCCAGGCACCCCCTGACTCCATCCCCCTCACAGCCTTGACCACCAGCTCCGAGCCCAGCCCCTCTGAGCCGGGCACCCCCCCCGACCCCATCCCCCACAGCCCTGACCCCTAGCTCCGAGCCCAGCCCCTCTGAGCCGGGCGCCCCTCTGATCCCATCTCTCCACAGCCCTGACCCCCAGCTCCGAGCCCAGCCCCTCTGAGCCGGACACCTCCCTGACCCCATTACCCCCACAGCCTCCTGGCACCAGCCATCACTATCACCCAGTAACAGCCCATTATGTAATTGCAAACATATACATACCATTAAAGCATTTAATGTTTTTAAATAATGTATTTAGTGTAGTTTCAAATTTTTACAAATTAATTTTTGAATGTATTTCACTAGTTATTTTTTACATTTCCAAACAATGTTACTATAGTATTGCAACTTTTTTTTTATGGTAGGGGCCCCCGAAATTGCTTTGCCCCAGGCCCCCTGAATTCTCCGGGTGACCCTGCCCAAAGTGTGTGAGGAGCTGGGGAGGGAGGGAAGCGGGGTCCCCTGGAGCCAAGCCCGGGCTGTGGCAGCGGTGAGAGGGGCTCCCGGAGTGTGTGAAGAGGTGAGCGGCCGGCTGGGCTCGTTGGTGCTGAGCAGGTAGCCCTGCAGCCAGAGATCCTCACCTTCTCGCCCGCCGGGGCTGGGCCAGGGCGCGGTGAGGCTGAAGAGCAGCAGGTCCGGGGGGCTTTCCAGGTCCTCGGCTGCCAGCATGTCAGGGGTGAGGGCGGTGAGCACCAACTGATCCATCTTGGCCACCAGCAGCGCTGCGAAGTCCAGAGAGGGGGCCGTGTTCTCCGCGCCGCCTCGCAGCCGCACCGCCACCTGGAAGTACTCCCGCTCCATGCCGCCCAGCAGCTCCACTCGCATGGGATCAGAGTCATGGCTGGGCCAGGGCTCGGCCGCCGTGTGCTGGTAGCAGATCCCACGTTTCGGGGGCAGCCCAGTGCTGGGGTGGCAGGGGGTGCAGGGGGGGAAGAGAGAGCCCAGTGCTGGGGCGGCAGGGGGTGCAGATGGGGGGGCACTGGGGGGGGGGGGGCTCGGGGGGGGGGGGGGGGGGGGCAACCAAAATTTTTTTTGCTTGAGGTGGCAAAAAACCTAGAGCCGGCCCTGCTTAGACCACACCAATGCAATTACACTGAATTCATTCGAGTTGCTCCAGATTTACATTAGTATAAGTGAGAACTTATGCCCCACTACTGGAAGCTACAGAAACACCCATCTACCTTTAGACAAGTGAGCAGTCCTCTGAGGAATTCACTCAATTCTATGGGCCTAACCATGTGTTGAAAGTCTCACACATGCTTAATACCTTCCTGAATTAGGGCCACTGTCAGTGAAGTCTCCATGTCCCATGTCGCTGACTCTGCAGGGTTATTTGCCTTACACTCATGAATAAGAAAGGAAAGATGGAAGCTATAAGAGCTGGGGCAGTATGGCCTAGAGAGGATAGAGCACTGGACTGGGCCTGGTGAGACCTGGGTTCTAGTCCCACCTCTTCTCCTGGCTGCTGGGTGACCTTGGGGAGTCATTTCCCCTCTCTGTGCCTTGTTTCCTTCATGTATAAAATGGGATATTGCCCTCCTCTGTAAAGTGCTTTGAAATCTATGATGAAAAGCACTACATGAGAGAGAGGTGATGGGGTGTTGCTAGGTCAGAAAAATGCTCAAGAAAATAGATTAATGAGGTTCTGTGAAACTTTGAAGAGATGGTGATGAGGAGGGGAAGTAACGCTGGACTCTTTGAGTGTATGTACAGAGATGCTTGTTGGTTGGTTTCAAGGCTATTAAGCCAGAGCCAAAGAGAAATGCAACTGCTACCGTAAGGAATGGACAACACTGTCTAATATTTTTTTTAAAGGTATTAATGTTTTCTGTATCTTTGAAGCCAATTAACCAGTAGCAGGTTTATGATGCAGAATGGAACAGCACTGAATTCCTCCTGCTGGGGTTTTTATGACTGCTGTACATGCTCGATTGAATGGTGCTTTTATGATGATTTTTATTTATTTATTTATTTTTGGCTGCTAGAGAATTAACATGAATAATTTTCCCATTTCACCATCTGCGTTAGACCCCATCACGTGGGCTCTCAATGAGTGCTGGGCGTAAAACACTTTTAAAGTGATTCTCTACATATTTCCTGCACACAGCAGTCTGCTAATGCATCGGCTAGATATAGGTGATGGGGCTGCATGATTTAGAGAGGATCATTAGGGTTATGATGAGCTATGCAACCGTCTTGTTTATTCACAGTTAGCAATTTAACTTTGGCATCCCTCGTCTCATGAAGATTCTCGGGTTAATCTTTTATATGCAGGATAGCACGTTTGAAACATCCAGCTGCATGTGTGCTCAGACTCTGCAGCCCAAAATTCTACCCCTTCACTCCTATTGAATTTGGCTCACCGTGCCTGGCGTGTTCTGTTTATGTGGAAGTGATGCACAGACCCTAGTCTGTTCCACCAGTGCTAAAGTGGGTTAATTAAAAAGAGTTTACAGATCTAAAGTACTAAACCACTCTCTGCAGACATTTCTCCCTCCCTCCCTGTCTCTGGGGTACAAGACCTTTAGCATAAAAGCTCTGCACCCTGACTCCTGATTCCACTGAAGTCACTAATAAATATTCTCTCTGTGATGCCTCTTGCGACACAGCATAAAGTGCCCACCTTTACGGTGACGATAATGATGGTGATTAAAAAACTAAAGTTAACTTGCCTGTCTGTCACACAAAATTATTCACACCAGGCATGTGGTTGAGTAGCATTTTGCCAGTCTCCTATGAATATTTATGGGGGGGGGGCAGTTTTAATGCAGGCCTGGATGCCAAAGGAAAAGGTCCCCAGTATTTCATACACCCACGGAAAGTGGGGAATAAATCTTAATTTCATGCGTGTTGGAACGTAGCAGTGAAGTCAGTCAAAAGGATTCACCTCTAATGACTCACAGATGGAAGGGGCTATGTGGGCTCAATTCCCCTCCCTTTGAGATGAATGGGAGTCATTTTATCACCTTCAATGGGAGCTGCGTCAAGGCCTGGAGCTGCTGCCATTTTGTAGTCAGTTCAGATGCGGGCTGGAGGAGTGCACAAGTGGCTTGGTTTGCAATAGATAGTCTTGGATTGCTGATAGTAGGCAGCTCAATAGCTACATAGATAAATAGAGTAGGTGGGTGGGTGGGTATGGCTGGAATATATGGTCACAAGGGCAGTGAAGTGAGGCCTTTAATTTCACATTAGGATTCTCCTCATATTTGTTAGATAGAACAATATTAACCTTTTGAATTTATTTAGAAACTCATTAGTGCTCTCTACATAGGCCATTCTCTTCCTGATTAGCTCTCCTCATTACAATTCAAATATCTTTCTGCTACATTTACCACATTGTCCTGCTTCCTCTCATCTCTATTGTTGCTCAGCTTAATTTATTAAGGCAGCGAAAAGGAGGGGGAGAAAATCAGTTGACATAAGCAGACTTCATTCTCCCGGCAGTTTTGGGGAAAGGAGGCCGAGGGGGCTCAGAGGGATGAGAGCTCATTGAGGGGGAAAGATAGAAAAGTTAACTTTCCTTCAACCTTTGTTTTTGGTGCCCTAATGTGCAGCATGCCTGTCGCAGGGGGCATGTTGGAGCCAGGAGGGTGTATGGCCACCACAGACTGTGCTTCAGTGATCCTTGGCCCACCCCTAGCCACAGCATAGGTGAGAGAAGTCCTGAGGTGTTCTGGAGGCCAGACTGGCCCTTGGTAGCTCCTATGATCAGAAAAGCCTAGAAGTAGTGTAATGATACCTTCATCCCCTCCTTGTGTCCTGCACCCAGCATGGCCCCTAGAATCTTAAAATTCCACCTGTTCCTCAAGCAGGAAGTTGTTGGGATTTTTCTAGAGGGATTCAGTGGAAATAAGCCTACCCGGCAAGCATCCCGCTGTAGAATCTGAGGAATGTTCAGGCTCCTGCACTGCCTGTGGAGAAACAGAAATTCCCCAATGCCCAAGGACTCTTCTGGAATTGGAATAAATTGACCAAGTGGGGTATACCCACCACCCTAAAACCCTGATCTGTCTACTAGCCGATGGTGAAAACAAACCAATTTTATCCAATGCCATGGATAAACTTCCTTCCTGATTCCAAATGGGCTTTGTTACTCCTTGTTCCTGCATTCGTAACTAAATAGCTATATGATTTTGTTTTCTGTGTACTGCATCTTTAAATTTCTAGGAGCTGCCTGGAGGCAGGTGCCATGGTAGACACACGCTATGCTCTCTTATACTTCTCTGCTTTCTTGTCTTCTTGTTTTCCTTAAACTTTAAAAAAAAAAAAAAAAAAAAAGTCCTTTACACTGAAACTGTAAGTTTGGTCTTTTGAGTGTGGAAAACATGTCCCTGGGTGCAAGAAATCACCATGGATATGCAGTTGATCCTGTTAGTATCCTATTGTTCAGGGGTTATTTTAAAGCCCAGAATATGTATTTAGGAGTACCAACTTTCAGCATATTTTTTTTTCTCCTGGCCGTATGTCTTGATTTTTGTTCCTCTCTAATGAAATGTTAACTGACACCATTGTCCAGATTTTTAAAGGGGCCCTAATGTGGCCCTTCCTGTAGTGAGTGCAGAATGGCAGGAAGTGTGAGCAACAGGTGCACATGCTTGCATTTAGACATCTAACTTCCTGATTTGCAGGGACAACAAAGCCAATGACAGATGCAGTCACTCACTCCAGGCCTCAGTTTGGCCCATGAAATGTCATTTGTTTTTTCTTTGTAGTGTAATGAAACCTAATTGCTCCTGGCCCACAAGCATCTCGAGAGGCGAGACGCTGCACTCCCTGTGTTTGTGACTAAAAATACCGATGTCTTTCCACAAGAGGTGATTAGATACAGTCGTGGGTGCGATACGCTTGGCTGTTGGGGTTTTCCAATTATCACCATAGTATCTGAGCGCCTCACAAATATGAGTGAATTTATCCTTGCCCTACCTCTTGTGTGGTGGCTGAGTGGTTAAGGTGCTTGACTACGATTCTGAAGGTTGCAGCTTTGAGTCTTGCTTGATCTCACACTGAAAGGCCCCCTCCAGTTCACTCAAATGCAGAAATGGGTACCTGCTCCATTGTGTTACGGCAGTCAAAGGCAATTGGATGTGATGCTGGCCATATTGCTCCCTTGGGTAATGTTGGCTATGAAACTGACATGTCTTAACCATGTCAGCCCGATGAACCATTGGGGGTACTTTGATCTCTTGTGAGACAGGGCAGAATCATTCCTATGTGAGGGACAGAGGGAGGAAGTGATTTGTCTAGGGTCATGCAAAAAAAGATGTATTGGAATTGGAAAAGGTTCAGAAAAGGGCAACCAAGATTATTAGGGGTATGGAACCGCTTCCATATGAGGAGAGATTAATAAGGCTGGGAGTTCTTGGCTTGGAAAAGACATGACTAAGGGGGGATATGATAGAGGTCTATAAAATCATGATTGTTGTGGAGAAAGTAAATAAGGAAATGTTATTTGCTCCTTCTCATAACAGATGAACTAGGGGTCACCAAATGAAATTAATAGGCAGCAGATTTAAAACAAACAAAAGGAAGTATTTCTTCATACAACACACAGTCAACCTGTGGAACTCTTTGCCAGAGGATGTTGTGAAGGCCAAGGGTTCAAAAAGAACTAGATAAATTCATGGAGGATAGGTCCATCAATGGCTATTAGCCAGGATGGTCAGGGATGGTGACCCTAGCCTCTGTTTGTTAGAATCTGGGAATGGGCTACAGGGGATGGATCACTTGATGATTACCTGTTCATTCCCTCTGGGACACCTGGCCCTGGCCACTGTCAGAAAACTAGTATCAGAGGGGTAGCCGTGTTAGTCTGAATCTGTAAAAAGCAACAGAGGGTCCTGTGGCACCTTTAAGACTAACAGAAGTATTGGGAGCATAAGCTTTTGTGGGTAAGAACCTCACTTCTTGCATCTGAAGAAGTGAGGTTCTTACCCACAAAAGCTTATGCTCCCAATACTTCTGTTAGTCTTAAAGGTGCCACGGGACCCTCTGTTGCTTTTGTCAGAAAACAGGATACTGGGCTACATGGACCTTTGGTCTGATCCAGTATGGCCATACTTATTAGTCCATGGTCGAGGCAGGACTTGCACCCTCATCTCTTGTCCAGTGCCTTAAGCACAAAATCCTAGTCCAGTGCCTTAAGCACAAAATCCCTCTTCCTCCTTGTTTTCTTTCTGTGCTGGTTATAGTGTGGTTCTTTTTATGTCCTTTATAAAACCTGCCTTCCATGCACCTAGGGAAACCAAAAGGAAAATGATAAAAACAAGCATAATTTTCCAGTGTGACATTTTGGACTCCAACAGAGGTCTAAAACAAAGTGAGGTAATTATTCCACTCAACTCAGCACCATTTGGAGAAGTGGGCTGTTTTGTACATCATCATTTTAAAATAAGACACATGAAATGGAAAGCGTTCAGTGAGCAACACATTTAACAAATGTCAGGGAAAATCAGACCCAAGAGCAAAGGGTAAAGGAGAGGGATGTACACTGCTTCCAACAGGGGGTAGTCAAGAGGCAGCCCACGGGCCAAATGCAGACTGCCAGATGCTTTTGAATGGACCCCAAAATCGTATTTACTTTATTATCATATTTTTTTATTATTATTATTTTCTCTGGAGTCTAACCCTTGATTCTACCAAGAAATCTGGACCTTGACAAAAAATAATTGACTACCTCTGGCTTATGTGAAGGAGACTGAGTGAGGACCAGATAACTGGCTACAATATCAGAGGGGGTGTTATGAAAAGGTCAGGATCAGTCACTCTCATTAGTTAATGAGGACAGAACAAGAAGTAGTGGCCTTGAGCTGTGGCAGGGAAAAATCAGGCCAAGTATCCGGGCAAGCTTTAGGGCCTCAAAGTCATCCCTGCTGTAAGTGAAGGTAGAGGAATTACACCAGGGATAAATATGGCCCTATGGCAATCAGGACAGTTAGGCAATAGCTGCCAAGTGTAGGTGTGGAACCAGTATCCGTGGAGATGTTGAAGTCTCAACTAGATATGCATTTGTTAGAAATGGTTAAATTAATGTGTTCCTGGCAAGCAACCCTCAGGGCAGAAAGGGGCCGTGAATTGTGAGTCATAATTGCAAAGGGAGTTGCCAGTAGTTGTGTGGGCAGTTGCAGTTCAGCTCCCACTGCTTCTGTCTTGCTGTCCACTGCAGCAGATTTTCTCACTTGCAGCACATTCTCCCCATGTGATACAATCTTTTTTTTTTTTACACGATTGGCCTGTGGAACTCACTACCACAATATGTTATGGGTCCACGAGCTAAGAAAGCTGTGGAAGGATTAGATCTTTACATAGATAATAAGAACATCACAGTTAATATTATTGAACAAAAATGTAGAAGAAAGGTAAGTCTTCATGCTTCAGGGCATAAGCCTCTAACTGGCAGGGGTTAAAAAGAAACTTTCCCTAGCGGTGGGTTATACTATTATTACCCATTTAGAAGGCTCCTTGCACCTTCCTCTGAAGCTTCTGGTACTGGCCATTACTGACGACAGCCGAGAGCCTCATCTGTGATCGAGGAGGTCACAGCTTAGGAGTGGGGTGTTACAAAAGTGGCTTTAAGACATCTTTGGAGTACTCCCCCACTCCTGGGCAGGCTGTGTGCCTGTCTAGTCTGCCAGCATAACTAAGAACAAACTGAGGGCTGCCCTAAATTATACCTGCTGCTTGTAGCCCCAAGGGATCTTGTGATGTCCCCTTTCCCATGGACAGCTATTCTATTTGATGTGGTTCAGGTTCTTGCACTGCCCTCAGCACTGTAGTATCTGAACACCTTCCAGGAGTGCATTATGTGACATGACTAACATGCTGGCCACAGATGTGGGGCATGACACAGTAGCTGTTATACAAAGTGACACAGAACTAGTGGCAGTGGTGAAGTGCAAAACAGCCCAAATACAGGGGAATACAAGACTAGATATGCCACTAGTCTGATCTAGTATAAGAATTCCTATTTGTTAATGGCAACAAAACTCCATAAAGCATTGCCCCAATTAAAACAGCACGTCCCTTGGAGTGCCTTGTAGGATCTGGCTTAACAGATTCCGGGACATATCTGAAGAGGTTTAGTTGTAAGAAATGAACTGTGGGAGGTTTATAGAATGGAAAAGTCTGAATCCCCTCTCCCTGCATTTACACGGCCCATTAGAGGTCCTTTCCAACCCACTCATTTCCAGATGCAATAATTTAACTAGACACATAAAGGGCTTTTTAACCCCCCACCAAGATTGAAAATATTTTCAGTTTAGCTAGAATGATGCATTAAATGTAAAAAAATAAAAACAAAACAGACTGAATGCAAATGTGTTTATTTCACTGAACATGTAATGCAGAACCAGCTAGAGTCTCAGGGTCAGGAGGAAGGGATACAGTTTGAAAAGATATTTTTTTGCGGGGGGGGGGGGGAAGGAATGAGGGGGACAGACTGTGTGTTCATTGAGAGAGAAATATGGGGAAAGTCAGTGTGCTGCAGATTTCTTTTTGGGTACCTCTGAGGCATTGTTTGCTTTTAAATTAAATCATGGAGGAGGAAGAATGCAAAATCATTTAGTTTTAATGTTTTGTTTTATATGGTGATGAAATAAGAGGCTGAAAAAGCCTGAAGGACTAACTGTGCCCGACAGCACCAGAATGGGAGGAAGTGAGGTCTAGCACTGACAATGGAGCAATGGGGACCGAACCAGCAGCATCCTGAATTTAATTTCAGGCTGAGGCAATGACTGTAGTGCTTTGCTGCTTACGGTGCATGTAAAAATGGTGCATCTCCATTGTTCTGAGGAAACTTACAGAGTTGCCTTATGGTATGAAAAGGAAAATGTTGAAGATACTTGAGGTATTGTATCTCTATTTATAAAAAAAATGAAATTGCAATTTTGATTGGAGAGAAATGGGTGCGTTAAGGCACCATAACTGAGCAGCTGAGTACTGTGAAAATGTATTGTGGGTACGTACAGAAAAATCTCCAAGATAGAAGAAGTGGGTAGTAAACTTTCAGTAGCGGGACTAGAGTAACGAGTACTCTAGGTTAAAGGAACAAATTCCTACTCAAAGAAATCTTTCTGATGCTCAAATTTAGGGTAGACTCTGTCACCTTTCCTCACCTGACTCTACAAATAGTCCCAATGAAGAGAATGGTCAGGGAGGGTGCCAGGATCCAGGCTTTACATCTAATCCAAAACCCATTGAAGTTAAGGGAGAGATTCCCATTGATTCCACTGGGTGTTGGATGAGGCAGTTAGGGCCATATTTTCAAAAGCACGCCGGGCGAAATTTCCTGGTACTCAGGACTCCACTCATGCTGAGTTCCTCTGATAAATCTGATCACTTACCTAAGTGCCTGCTGGAAGCTAAGCTCTTTTGAAAATCTTGCCCCAATTGTGGGCACTGAGAATCTGGTGCTGCTTTTGAAAGGGAAGCATCCTGTACTTAGTCCACTGCAAAAGGAAAGGGAGTGACATCTGGGGACTTGAATGGCTTCAGAGGAATTTGTGCCTTGAGTCTGCTGGGGACCAGGAAAGTTGGTAACAAGGGTGAAAGGCAAGAGGGCCCGTAGATGTCTCAGAGAAAGTTGTAATGGGGAACAATGGCGGAGCTGGATAAGGAGGCTGGGGAGTGAATGGTTGCTGAGTCGGGTAGTGAAAAAAGCAGGAGAACCACATTATGATGTTGCATAATTTTTTGTTAAAAAGCTCCTCGTTTTCATGTGTTTTATTGCTGGCTGCAACCTATATTTATGTCTGGAAATGTTGCCTTTTGCTTTTCTAATTCCATGATTGATTTTGAATTGTGGCAATCTATTCTTTATTTTCTTTTTTAAAAGCATGTGTGGACTCCTATTGTGTATGTACTTTGATATGCAAAATACACCTTAGACCCTTTTCATGGTGTGCTTATTATTTTGATTCTTTACTTTCCAGTTGTGAGATCAGGTGAACAGTGAAGCAGCCTACTATCAGGTTTCTGAGGCACCATCAGAGGAAATGCTAAAGAGATTACTTAACATGTACAGGGAAATAATGTGCCGGATAGATGACTTGGGTGTAGTGGACTTTTACTTGTTGACCTATGCTGACAGCCCAACTTTCTAAGATTTTCTGATATGATGTCTTAAATTTTCATAGTGATTTATCTTAAAGGATTCTACTTTTGGGGGGGACTCTACTAACAACATACAAATATCATATTTCCCACTAGTGAAATGCAGCCATCTCTAGGGTGAAAGGCAGCAAATGTTAACAGAGCACAGCAACAGCAAGTGACAGTTTGGAAAGGAAGTTGAGCAGACAGCTCTATTGAAAGTTCTGAACTTTAGCCAGATGATGAATTTTAGATGGGCCGGTTATAAATTATCCAGATGGACTGGACAAGGCATTACCACCTCTATCTTGCAAAAGGTTCCATGGGATCTTTAGTAACCAAGATAGACCAGGCTTTATCCCATTCTAAGGCAGCATCTCCAGCAACAGAGCAAGTCCTAAGTGCTGTACTGAAGCATCATGATAATAAATGAGACTTAACAGTGGCTGCAGGTCATGGTCTGGAGCTTTCATATTTAGATGCCACTTTACAAATCTGTCCCTATCTCACCTCTTTCTGATGGGTGCAATTTGTGCTCACAATTTTTGTGCACACAGTTATTTGCAGGTGCAAGTCCATTCACTTGGATGGCTACATTGGGCTCACACTCAGGTGATCAGCTGTTTAAATGGTGGAACACGTGCCTACAATTTAATTTCAGGTGCGAAAGATGTGGGTATGCATTTTGCTGGCAGCTACGAAAATGTAGGCTGGGTAGAGACTCCTTTGGTAATCTGTGTCTGAATCCATGTTTCATACAGTCTGGCCACTTCTGCCCTAGCTACATTGTTTAGCTCCCAGTCTTCCTTTCCTTTTCCCAGCTGTAGACCTTTTGTAGGATTCTACAAATACAACTTCCTCCTAATGCGACCCATGCAGCTTCCTCGGAGAAACTTCAGCATATGCAAACTATCCTTGATCTAGTTAGTCAGGCAAATATTTGGACACCTAAAACAGTCATAAAGTAGTCTGATGTCTATCAAGTCAGGAGTGAGCATAAAGCAGTTGAAATTGTACGGCTCCCTCTGTGGTGCTTTATCGAAAAATATTCATCGCCGCTAAGAATGGATGCAGGAGCCGGCTGTATAGCAAATTTGATTTATAATATATAGTCTTGTTTTACATGGCAGAAGCTTTCCACATGCATAAGCTCCATGTTCCTGACACTGACTTTTATTTTCACAGGCTTATAGGGTGACCAGATGTCCCGATTTTATAGGGACAGTCCTGATTTTTGGAGCTTTTTCTTACATAGGCACCTATTACCCCTCACCCCCGTCCCGATTTTTCACACTTGGTGTCGGGTCACCCTACAGGCTTACCGTTCTATCAGATATTTTAGTGTGTAGGGACTACATGGCTTGGAGACTGTAATGGACATAGATCTCTCTCCTCTCTCTGTTGGGTTGAATCTCTACCATATCAGTAGAGACCAATATGTGATGACTGCTTAGTGGGCTATTTCAAACAATTTTTTTTTTTGGGGGGGAGGGGTCTCAATCACTTTCTTCATGTGTTCTACTCAAATCTCTGGAGTCTGAAACTTGGCCTAGAAATTTCACAAAATGAGGCTATTTTGCAAGATTTCTGGTAATTCTTGTTTCTGGATGGGTTTGAAATGCCAGAAGAATAAATCTTTCTTGTGGCATTTTAGTACTTCTGGGTCCAGGAAAGGCACAGGTTCAGGGAAGTGAAGAATGCTGAAAAATGAATCACTGAATATCTCTGAACTTGCAAAAAGTTCTGGTTTGGATTTCATTCAAATTTTGGACAGTGGTTCTTGGTCACTATTATTTTCAGTACAAGTGAAATATGCCACAAATGTCAAGATTACATGCAAGGAGACTGATTCTCAGAACTGTGCATGCACACTTGTACATGCAGTTACTACAGCTGCTTCCACACTTACAGCAATTTTTGCACACACATTACCAGCTAGAAGATTAGGGATTGAGGTGAAGGTTTAAGGTATGCTCCTGGAAGCAATAAGGGGTAGTGGTGGAAAGGAGTCTTTTAATTGCTTCCATTTACAGACTGGCTGAGTTAATTTGTTACCGTTTGATGCTCAATGCTAATAAATTGAAATAATGTGTTATTCAGATACCATTTGTTTTAATGGTGCTGGGTGCAGGTGTGATAATTGGGCCTACAAATTTATGCTAATTGTAAGCTCAATTGCAAAAAGTATATGAAAGTTACAATAACCTATAACAACAAATGTTAATAGAAAGTAGGTCAAGTTGCTTTCTGTAATGAAAGCTATAAAGAGGTGGAAAAGAACCAGAGAGACTAAATTAGTCCAAACAAAAATAGCCATGTTGATATAATTCAAGGACTATGTTGAAATGATGCTTGGTAAAAACAGATGATGTGGAACTGGAAATCAATGAACCAAAATTGGGTGTGTCAGATATTAGGCCTAATTGGTTGACAAAGTAATGATGGGAGGGTTCTTACACATACCATTCCCTTTGTGGATCCTTAAAGAAACAGACTTAGGAGGGGGAAAATAGGAAAGAACAGACAGATGCTATTGGGGCAAGCTTCACCATCATAGCTGCCACCTCCACTATTTCCTGGGGCCCTGAGCCTTCGTCATCCTAATCCTGAGATATCCTGACTAGAACGGGCCAGAGAGAGGGACCCAGATGACATCACCACCCTACCAGCTCCAGCTGAATCCCAGACACCACCTGAGATGAAATGGGATTGGACTTTAAGAGCAGCAAGAACAACAGCTCCAGCTCATCTCAACTCACTTCTTCTCTTTTCCCCAGCAGGACAGTTATTACTGTCTTTGATACCATCTAAGCGACTATTAGACAAGGGCTTTGTCCTTCTAAAACTCTCTCCAGCTAAAAGGAAAGGGAAAAAGAAATGTTACAATGAAAGCCTGACTGAATACTTTCCCTTCTTTTCTGTATCTTTAATAAAAGGTTAAAAAGACATTTAATGGTGTGTTTGCCATGGTACCAAGCAGGCTGAAGTCTCTTTATAGCATTGTTCAACAGTGTTTAATGTTGGACAGTGACTGGGTTATGTTAACCCCTTCGGTCCATTTATTCCATCTAAATTAATACAGCAGTGCTCATTGTTCTCTTCCTGCTGTCAGGTGCCTGGACCTCCTTGAATAGGCTCATTCTTTTCATTATTGCTTAAATATATCTAAGTAAACTAGGCCCACATTTTTGCTAGTACAATTCCGGGCATGTCATTTCTGAAAAACATGGCCCAATATACAGTGATGTAAAATCAGTGGAGCTGCTTGAAAACATTTTCAAATTTTTGAAATTTTTAATTTGTAAACCCTTCTCTCCCCCCGCCCCACTTTCTGTGAAAACTTTCTTACACACGCCCCCTCGCCAGCCCTCCTGTCCCCTTCCCCCACACTCCTCCCATTTCCAACCGGCTCTAAATGTGAGACTAGATCGGTAAGATGTCTTACTAATAGACAAATATTTAATCTCAGGATGTAATAGGAATAACTGATCTGCCACTGCTAAGGTGTAGTGGCCTGGGCCCCAGCAGCCAAGCGTTCTTGTGAGTGGGTTTGCAGGGTGTAGCTCTTTTATTGGAAGAGGGTGCAGCAACTCTGGACCCTCTCTTTGAGTCCCAGTTAACCTCCTCTGTTTTTAATCTTGCTACTTGAAGGTAGAGATTGACTCTCAGGTTGTTAAAACAGCACCTGTACTTTTACATTAATAGTCAAATCCAGATTGTAGCTGCAGTTAAACAAGATACTGTTTATTGAAGAGGCAGAGAGAATAAACATTTAAATGTAATCTCTTGCAGTAATGGGCTAATGCTGTAGTATGAGTAGGGAAATTTAGTTAAAAAATTATTGACATGTTAGAAGGCCCCTCTCTTAACCCTCCAGCCTGCTAATCTGTGACACTAGCAATCACAATGCATGAAAAATGTCTGAAACGGTACCAGCTGACTCCTGTTATCTCAGCCTGCAGAGCTCACAAAATCTGTCCATTCCCTACCTTGAAGTTAACAGTTGGTCACCTCATCCTAGTTCATGACAGGTGTATGTGGCCTTCCTGCTCATATATGCCTGGTCTACACACAGATTTTGTACTGGTATAACTATGTTGGTAAAAAAAACAAACAAACAAACAAACACATATCTGACTAACCAATATAATTATACCAGCAAATTCCCTAGTATGGACAGAGGCTATGCCAGTATAAAGTACCTTTATACTGATATATCTATTTCCCTTTCTGTATGAACTGTACCAGTATAAAGCACTCTTCTCCTGGTAAAGCTGTGCCCACATTAGGGGCATTACACCACTTTAACTGTACCAGTGGAGTTAAAGTAGTACAACTTTTGAGTGTCAACAGTCCCTGGGTCACCACCCTTACAGGTCTTACTCTGGGTGCTCTGATGTGTAGAGCCTTGCAAATCTGTGGATACGCATGGACCATGTTTGCGGATTGTGGCTGGATGCGGATCCAAAGTTTGTATTGGTGCAAGGCTCTACCGATGCGCTAATGTTCCTCATGCGCTTATTGAAACATTACACTTTTGCAGAAATATGCCATTATTCTGTGATGTACAAAATGATTCTGTTCTCAGTTTCTCCAGAGGAGGTAACTCACTGAAGTAAATGGAGTTACATGAGGGTAAAACCAGTGAGAGTTTTAGGCCAATAGCATCTTCCATTTCCTTTCCCATTGTATGAGCATTTTGGTGAATACGGGCCTATTTCAAAGAGCTATTTTGACTCCCGCATACAGTTAATACCTTCATTAGCTTTTCAAAGGAGATACCCTCTTTCTATGGTTGTGTGGTAGAGACAGGTCCTTTAGCATTCTGCTGAACTCACTCCTGGCCCTAATGGATTTGCAGAACATAAAACCTGCAATTTCTTTAAAAGGGGACATTTAAACAGTTCACATGGATAAAATGTACAGTACCGTTTAACTCTATAAAAATCGTTATTTCACATACCATCCACTTTTCTAGTGAAGGAATACTCTTCCCTATGGCTGTAAAACATGGACCCTTTACAGCAGGCGTCTGAAGCAATTAGAGCATTTTCACATGTGTTGTCTGCATCTCCTCAAATGGTGGGACCGGATACCAAACATCAAAGTCCTGCTCTGATGCTGCATGACTTGCGTTGAATCCCTAATCGTCCAGGTGCAACCTCGCCAGGCTAGTCACCTTGTACATATGGACGATATGTGACTAGCATGGCAATATGCTAGTAGAGAGTGAGGGCTGGAATTCAAACTCCATCTCAATGGAGAAAAATTTTTTGAAAGTCTCTGTGGCTTGACCTACACAATAGACTTATGTTGATATAACTCTATCTCTCTGGAAAATCCACACCCCTGAGCAACGCAGTTCTACTGACCAAACTCCTGGTGTAATAGGAGGGCTTCTCCCATCAATATAGCTACTGCATCTTAGGAAGCTGGGAGTACAGATGCCAATGGGGGATGCTCTCCCATCAGCATATGTAGCATCTCCACTAAGCATTAGAGCAGCACAGCTGTGCTGATGCTGCGCTGTATGTATAAACAAACCCGTAGCTTTTTGCAGTTCCTGACTAACGTGTGCACCAGCAAAATATTTTCTGTAGCAAAGTATTAGAGCCCATTAAAAGACCATTGTTGCAAAGAAAAACACAGTGAAAGATCTATATCCCTTTGGCTAACATAAGAATATTAATAGAATAAAACTTAACTGTCAGCAGAAGAACAATAGTAACTTAAAAAAAGTATTGAAGGTTGCACTTTATGCTTTTTCCTCTTTCAGCTAATTTGTAAAGTGTCAAGAGAATTTAATTAGACTACAGATTTAAAGAGGGGAAAAATACTTCAAGTGACAGTAATACCTTTTCATTTGTATCCTTCATTGTAATAGCTTTCCCCTGACTTCACCAAGTCCTTTTGGTATAGGTTTGCAAATGATTTGGGTGTACTGTATTTTGCATTTTATACACCCCTTTTTACTGTGTGTTTATCTGAGATATTTACATGGTCCCCGTCATTAAGAACCTCATAGTATTCAATATATTCTCAACACTCCTGTCAGGAAGGGGTATTATCCCTATTTCACAGGTGGAAGAGTGAGGTACAGAGAGACTGTGACTTGTCCAAGATCACACTAGACATTTATTACAGAGCAGAGAATTGAATCTGGGTGTCTCAAGTCCCAGGCAAGTGCTGGATGGGAAACTATTTTCCGATCCTGCAAAACTTTTCAAGATTTCAAACAATTTCTCTATCCTAAACCAGACAGAAAGTCAAAATCTCAAATGTTCTTAAACTGAGAATCTGAAAAAAAAAATTCAGTTTGGGTCAGTTGAAACATTCAAAACAGTCAAAATTGATGCAAAGCCATTTGGAAATGATCAAAACATAGAAATAGGGTTTAGATAATTTTGAAATCTGTTGTCTAGATTTTGACCATTTTCAATTTTTTTAAACTACAATTAGCTGAAACGTCAAAATGAAAAGTCACTTTGAACTGGAAACAGGAATTTTTCATTCAGAAACTGTCTAAATGAAACATTTGACAACTTTTGAAACTTTTTTCAAAATACTTTCAAGTCAAAAAATTTGTCACAACTGACCTTTTTCCACAAATAGATTCAGTTTCAGCAAATTGGCATTTTCAGCTGAAAAAATGTTTAGTTGAATAATTGCCAATCAGCTGTAGTCAGAATCACTGTACCATTCTTATACCTGGCCACTATACCATTCTTAAGTCTGCTCTACACTTAAAAATTAAGTCATCCAGCTATAGTGGTCAGGAGTGTGAAATATTCATACTCCAGAGTGCTCTAGCTCTGTTGACCTAACACCCTGTGTAGACACAGCTAAGTCAACAGAAGAAGGCTTCCTTCAACCTAGCTACTGTGTCTGGGGGAGGTGGAGTTCCTATAGTGTTGGAAAGACCCCTTCCATTACTGGTAGAAAGCACCTACAGCACTACAGTAGTATAGATGTGCTGTTGGAGCACCCACGGTGTAGGTAAGGCCTTAATTTCATAACCCTCTTTTTAGGCTATATTTAGCCAATAGTTGTATCAAAAGCTGCTATTTATGGCAGATTTAGGGTTGTGTTTTACAACTGAGAGCTGTAAGATAAGCAGGTGATGCCCATGCTTAGCAATGTCTAACTCTTTATTCAAATGAAGTGTGATTAAGAGGATAAAATCATATACAAACCTGTTTGTTGTACCCTAAAACACCAGTGTAAACTAAATTGTTCATGGTCTGTTGTGACAATGGAGCATGCAAATTTACCCTAATTGTGAGTTCAGCAGTAAGCAGTGAGTGTAAGTTCATAAGATGTCATGATAACAATAAGTGTTTGGGAATACTTTAAGCTTGTTCTGGCCCATGGAGCAGGTTTGTCAGAGAGAGGAACTGATTGGATACTGGCTGTTCCCTGCTAGTGCCCACACCTCAAGCATCTCTCTGCCCCGTCTAACATACCTGTAGTGCTCACAATTAGTGGCACAGGCCAACTCATAGAATGGGTGTTTGGATTTCATTTCTAGGGGTCCCCAAAAGCTTTGACTGCAGGGCACTGGTCAGCACACAGTGAGCACAATGGCATACTTCATTGTTAGAGAAGCTGAGTTGGGTTCAAGTCAAAGTTTGAATCCAGAGTTGGACTTTCACTAAATTTGGGGAGTGTTCGGACCTAGGTTTCCAGTTCTTGAACTTATTGTCTGGACCTGTGGATCTTGAATTTGGGTCCAGGGGAAGAGGGGGTGCTGGGAGTTCTCATCCTACAATCCTCCACCCAACAGCTCACAGACAGCAGCTGGCACCAGGGTCTACGAAGCCCAACTGAGGCACAAGACATGCCCCTATGCTCTGATTGGGAGAGATCCAAGGATTCTGATTGGGCTCCAGCCCTTATTTAAGCCAGAGGAGAAAACAAAGTTGTCCATACATCTGAGTTTTGCCCTGCTGCTCTGGTTTACCCATTCCTGCCTTCTGATACTGACCACCTGGTATAAATGACTCTTGGTCCCTGCTCTTCAGTTTCTCTCTCAAATTCTGATTTTCTGGTAGTTGGTACCTGTCCCATTGGCCTATGCCTGATGCTAACCTCTAGGCCAGGCTGCCCAAACCCTAGCCCTGACACCTATTGCATTGGAAGAAAGTAGAAGGGTTGAGTGGAAACGGAGCAGCACCCACCTGATGAACTTCCAATAACCTCCATATCCTTCCTAATATAAAGCAATGTCACACAGGAGACCAGTGGCAGATACTCCTCAAAAAGCAGCCAAGCCCCCTCGTTCCTCATAGTCTTGGCTGCCTTTGGAGGAGTATCTGCCACTGGTCTCCTTTGTTGCCTGGAGCTGTCTGAATCATTCTACTTAGAAAATCACTCTTACATTTTAGCTACTCTTTGTGGGGAAATGTTTACACTTATAAGACTCATGCATGAAGGACCAAAAGGCACTCTGTTTTGTTGCACAATGAAATGTTAACTTGTGAGTGAATTGCTTGGGTGCCTAATTATTATAAACTACCTTTCTCACAGTTACTGCCCCAAAATATTGTTTAGAATCAGGCCTAGGCCTCCAGGTGTGTTCACACAAACTCTTCCAGGTGCACAATGTATGCAGACTATGGCCATTTTGCTGGGCATTGTTGCTATGAATGTCTTGCTCAATTAATTATAAAAATCACCATATGCATTTTATTATTGTTTAGTACTTTAATGGCATCCAAAAGTTTCCAGGGTGCTTTGTAGACATGATTCAACAAGAGATAATAGGGATGCAGTGAGGAAGGACAAGGTGCTTAGATACCACATTGATAGGCACAGCATAAGAACAGGATGGAATAGAACAGACGTGTTATACTGATGTGTATCTCTCAGGGGTTCTACGAAAGTCTCTTTTTACTTCTTTTAGGGCAATGCAAAACTCATTCAGTCTCTTCCAATTCTTGGCCTAGCCAGGATCAGTTCCCCCTATTATAGTGCAATCCTGAACATCCTTCCCTTGCTTGTTCCAATTCTCCTGTTATCCAAAAGAAGGTAATGGGTGGCGGAGACTTCAGACCAGGGAGTGTGATATAATTGTGATTGGATCTGGCACTCCTTAAATCTTCCTGGAAAGTTGTTTTCTGTAGGAAGAGTACTACTTCTTTCTTCACTATAGGAGTCCCCCCAACAGAAGGTTGGCTGGCTCGCTCGCTATCACCTCAGCACATATTTTTTGTATGTGTGATTTAAATCTTAACAGCATGTGAAGACTGATAGGTGCCCAAAAAAGAGAAAGAAAGAGAATTGAGGCTGTACTGTAACTTCCCTTGAGATGTGCCAGGAGTTGATTTGGATAAGAACCTCAATTCCAAGATTGATCAAAATCTTTCCCAAACCTCATGAGTTTGCAAAGTTGTCAGGAAGTCTTGTAAAAGCAGCCTTTCCAGGGAGATTTCTCATACTTCCTGCTCCTGAGCGGGCTGGAAATATGGCAAAAACAGCCTGTTTGCATCCTGGCACATTTTCAAACCTCTGGGAAGTGTCATTTGGACTTTTAGAGTCAAAGTTCAGGTTGGTTCTTGCTTTATCAGAATGGTTCTCTTATCCCTAATGACAGGCATTTCATGGCTCACTCATTTATTTCAGATGCAGAGACTTGATAAGTCAAAGCTGAAATAAGTTTGATTTAACAGGTGGGATTTTTCATGGGGATTGGTTCAGGTAGCCAACAGGTGCAACTGGTGTCCCAATAGATGGGAAAGCATAGAAAGCCAGGTCACTAAAGAAGAACCCAAACCAAAGGCCTCCAAACTTTGGTGAAGTTTGCATCTAGATCTGAACTTTGCGGCTCATGCTTTGCCTAATGATCACTATTTTGTCAGGCTGTGGTTCAGCATAGACACCATGCTGTGCTTCAGGAGGTAATTTGCTGGACAGCTCCACACAAACACTCTGAGCCAGAGACATACAGTTGTAGTAGCACATGTTCCTGCAATGTCTGTACCCTTATGATTCACTGTGTCTTCAGGGCAACTTTCTCCTCTTTTAGAATGTCCCCTGAGTCATGCTATTTAGCTTAGAGCTGATTGGAATATGAGGTTTTTACCTATGGAAAACTTTCATGAAAACAAAAAACAAAATTAAATATCATTTTCAGTGAAATTTAGTGAAAAAATTCAAATATTTGTTGGAAAATCAAAAACTGACTTTTTTTTTCCAGGAGGCTGAAAGTTTTGGTTTTCAGTAGTTTTTGGATAAAAACTTAATTTTTCTTTAGTTTTCCAGTGAAAAATTAAAAAAATTCAAGGAAACAAGACACTTTCCATGAAATTTTTTTGTTTAGTTGAAAAGTCAGTTTTCCCTTGCTGAGAAGTTCAGTGGAAAACTTTTGAACACCCCTAGTTTAGTCCTCCATCTCTATACTTTTTCTCAGACCTCAAATTAAAAAAGTTATTCATGTTTGTTTTCCCATGACCACCCACTCTCTAACAGAAAATAAATCCCCAAGAAAGGCTCTTCCATTCTTTAGCCTCATGAAAGAGTTGTATTCTTGCTGACTGATTCTGAGATGATATCGCCTCATTTAAAACACTAAAAGTGCCTCTTACATTTTTCTCCAGGATCCTGTTTGACTGGTGTCAGAGACAGTAACCTAAACAAAATAAGCCTTGAGGGGGAAAAAAATCTTTCTAATTCTATTTGTATCTAATTTGGGAGGTGGGGATAATATAGGGGAAATGCTTACAGATTTTCTTTGGCTTCTCCTCCAGGTGCTTTTGTGTCTCAGATTACAGCCAATGGAAGTTTTGCCATTGGCTTCGGTGGAATCAGGGTTGTATGTACAAATCAGTCACCCGGGGTCACAATGCCCAGTGCGCATGCACAAAACAAGCATTTCCTTACGTTTCTGGAGGCAATCCAAACTTATCCACAAGGAAGATAGACCTATGCACCAAGGTCCATGCTCCAAGATATCCCCCTGATCATGGGTTTTCTGTATTGTGGAGAGATGCTGTTACCCAAATGCCAGAACATCATTCTGGGACTTTGTAAGTTTAAGTCAGATTCTACTCTAAAGAGTGACTTTGCAAAAAAACAGGCTTTTTGAGGTTCCATGGTTATTGTCTCTTGATTTCCAAATCAGATGCACTTTGTTTTCTACCAGCCAGTATGACATACTGTACCAGGGATCTAACTGGGTGCTCTGATCAGTAAGCATCAGCATCATCACCATTAATAAGGGTTCTCAAATTCAGCACCCAGTGACACTTGTGGAGCCCCGTTGCCTTTGTTGGAGTTGTACAATTGTAACTGATTGGAATTTAGTAAATAAGTCTTTTATTGGTGCACAGGATAGAACAAATGCCAGCTCAAGCTCTCAGAGCTGTGTTGGTTCTGCAGGGCAAGTGGCAGTAAACCAAACCAGTATTTTAGTCCTCAATGTAGGGAGATGTGGTTATGCCTACCCACAGGGGGTAGGAAAGTGCCATTTTTACATTAGTTACTTTCCAGAATAGAACATGCTTCAAGCCATCTTTGTTGACAGGCCCTTTAATCCAAGAACATCTGTGTATGGTTGCCACTTCCAGAAGGCAGAACTTTCAAGAATTACATTGCATCCTCAGCCAATGACTATGAATATACTGCAGTGCCTTACATGGCTCCTGAACACATTTGCCCTTATGCCTTTAGTAAACTGTTAATCAGACCTGGCTCCGATCCATGAGACTGCTGTGATGAGATTAGTAAACTTGCAGTTCAAAGGCTAGTCAGCAATCCTTCCTTTAGGCAAATGCATTGCAACCTTCAGTCCTATCTTTTGACTGTATGAACCACCACAACTTTCAGAAGGGATCTGGTTCATTTTTATCTGTTCTGAGCAAACCCACCTGCTATCAGACTCAGTGAACTGTTCAGTTAGTGTCAGAAATAAAATGTGAAAGGGAAAAAAGCATTAGATTCTTGTCAGGTAGATGAAAACTTCGTTTCTCTCCCTCCACCCCCATCTCTCCAGAACTCACCGTATGTAGAAGGTGACCTTTCCCCTCCTCCAGAGCTGAAAGAGATTCAGATGACACATCTGATGACAGATAGATACCAGCATGTGCAAATTGTGCTTGAACTTGCTCCGGAGAAAATTGTTACAAGGCCCATGTACAGACTCGGCTGCATCAGAGAGAGCACAGATCATAGCCAAATGTTTGTGTCATTTGGAAACACCACTCAGAGGGGACACGGAGGGATGAACAGATGAGCATTTTAAACTCTAAAGGTTACTATAGAGAACATGAAATAGGGGTCAGGGTTTGACTTTTGAAGAATGTTCTCCATCTGGGGAAAGTTCAGAGGAAATAGATTAATCTCAACAATCCAGTGTTTTGTTTTTCATTTTTCTAAGTGACTTTTTTTTTTAAATGGGAGAGTCTGAAATCTATGCTTGCAAGATTTGGCTGATATACTTGTTCATTCATCCTGGGACAGGGGAGAAGGTGGGGTGGATAGACATAGTAGCATTTCTGAACCATAGAAGTTACCCAGGAGAATCTTGCAGATTAGACTCATCCTTTCACCAAGAACTGAAAAGATGCGTCATTGTGCCAGATTCTGATTATAGTTATTTAGATTTACTCTAGTGTAACTTCAGTGAAGCTTTTTGGAGTTAACACTGTAGTAACTGGGATCAGAGCTGCAGTGGAGACACCCTGGATTTATATCCGTATCACTGAAATTAGGTTCTCGCCCAGTGTCCTCTGAATCTAGAGGTCCAGTGATCAATGCAATGTGGACAATCCAAGGGTGTGAAAGAAAGAATAGCAGATGTAGGGTGAAATCCTGGCCCTATGGAAGTCAGTGGCAAAACTCCTATTGACTTCAATGGGGCTAAGATTTCAACCCTAGATCCTGGGAATAAAAGAGCATGTTTTTTCTTTTCTGATCAGAAAAGAAACAGATCAGAAATCCAAATCTCCAGGGCTGGAGCAAAATGCTGCCTTCATATGCATGCACATAACCCTCGGTGACTTTAATTCTGCCCTCAACTACACGCTCACAACCCCAAATAAAGTCAAAAGATGCTAACCCCTACCATACTAAGTCACCAAGACTTTTAAAAGTGTATCACTGCACTGAACTGAGCCATGAGATATACAGCATACGGTGGGCCAAACTTTCAAATGAGTGACCGAAACTGGAGTATGTGCATCTCTAGCTACCTGATTGTGGATTACACCTGCCATCATTTTCTGGACACAAAACCACAGGTGTAAATTTTTGGGGGGTGAGGGGAGAGTCACAAATTGCACCCACAAGGTCACAGTCCTTTTGAATACATGTCCCTGTCTGTCCAAATAGCATCTCCAGTTCAGTCTACTGTACAGGCCTTACCCCATTAATGCACAGGGGTTAATGAAGACTCTTGGGGTCAGTTTGCTAAAAGGCATCAATTGCAGTATGATATCTGATTCAAGCAAACATGCCCATTTTGCAGCAGCCACACCCCACTACTTGCTGCAAAGTAAGGCAGGTGGGGGACAGAGGAGTGAGCCCCGGTAGTATTTCACTTTAAGATTGAAAGGCATTTGTGGAACTTTGGGTATCAAAGGTGCTACACATACATGACAGATTTTTATGAGCCCTTCTGGTGAGGCAATGTAGCTGCATATTGTGGCTTCAGCAAGAGGAGAGTTTACAGCACAGCCTAAAGCTTAGCCATTCTTTCAGGGTGTTCTGGGACACAGCTCTGCTCCAAACAACAATCAGCATTTATCAGATCTGCTCAGGTGCTATCCATGTAGAAAATAGACTGTGAAGCCAAGGGGACAGCAAGAAATGTAGGACGTTGGTGTGTGGCTGCTTCAAAGGATTGTATTACACTCATCGAGCAATACACAGGGATAGATAAATGAAACCTTCAGGGCTGGCATGCAGTTAACGTGTTTGCCAAACTCATTATGGGGAAGTCACATGTTTCTCTTTCTTTCACAGAGGGACATCATGCTGATAATAAAAATAATTCAGGTTGGGTATAAGCAGGTGCAACTCCAGTGAAATCAATTTGGTTGCACCTGCTTACAGAGTGCCCAGATCCCTTGCTGTGTCAGTGCTTTGTATGGCTTTAAGCCAACTTTTTGCTTCTCTACTCTCCTGGCCACCAGGGATTCATTCAGCCCCTAATGTGATTCAGAGCAGCTTCAGGGCTACCCTAAGTAACACCCAAATGGAGTGACTCTCACAGCTTGCTGGAGCACAGTGTATTCTGATCTCATCCTCTCCTACCTAGAGCACATCCCTACAACTCATAGGGAATCCTCAGCTGGCGCTTTAAACCAGCTTCTTGATGCTGGAGTAATGCAAAAATACCTAAATGGGAGCCAGAATCTAGCCCTAGGGCTAAATTTAATCTTATAAATTTAGAAACAAAAGCAGTAAACTCCCTGTAGAAAACTTTACTCCTAAGAAGGAAATCCTGCATCATTTTCTGCTTCCTTCTCTGCTGATGTTAACTGTTCTTGGGAATCCTCTGTCTTATTCAGGACACTGTTCTGTAGTTTGGTCTTTGCACATTGTTCAAAGTCTATTTACAAATTCTCATGTGTACACTAATCCAGGGTCTGGTCCAACATCCATTGAAGCCCAGGGAAAGGCTCTTGTTAAGAGCTGATGTAAAAGGCAGCAAAAAAGGAAGCGGTTTGCCATGTACAACAAGTTTCATTGGTCCTATAAATCCCAGGACCTATGCTACTTATTCAGAGCTGTGTACTGGCATTTCATATAGTAATTGTTTGCATACATATAGATCTCCTGTAACAACTCCCTCTGACTACAATGAGCATTGGGTCAGGCCTTCAGGCAGGGAGTTTACACCTGCTAAGTTTCTGGAATCATTGCTCACACAGTTCAGTAATGAGTGCTGGATGAGCATGGTTGGAATTATGCTAGCTAGACCGTTTGAACCTTTTGAAAGGGGAGGACAGAGCCATGAAAGTAGCTGCCCTCCATTCTGGCAGATGAATCCAAGCTCTGCTAGTGATTATTAGAACTAGCCCATTCACAGAGCTGCCTCGAATGCAGCTAGCTTTGTAAGGAGAGGACAGAGTGGAAAACTCAGCAGCCCTGTTTACATAGTGGTCTCAGACCTAGCTCTGCCATACTGCGTAACACTTATGGATTCTCCATTGATAAGAATGATCTGAGACATTGCTCTTTAACAGCCCATAGAAGGCAGCCCCTAGCTGGAGTATGCAGCTCTAAGAGCTCTCCCAGAGAGAGCAAAATGCACTGAAATGCACATTATGGTCATGCAGGCTTGTTCGCAGAATTTGCCCCAGTGGTGGCCTATAATGGGAAATGACACATTCATGTTGAAAGCCTTAAATGTTCCTTAGGCATATTGACAAAAATTGTGCGTGCTGCTCCTTAGGCATCTGAAGGAACACGGCAGAGAACATTTCCTCTCAGCTAATAATAAACCCTTTTTATTTTCATAAGAGAGGAAGGAAAATGTAACTGTTAGAATGCTAGACTTTGTTGTGTCTCTCATAAGGGTGCTGTCCAGTGATGAGAATGGGGGCTGGATTCATCTATGGGTTCTGCCATTGTAACTCAGGGCACAGGGTCCTAAATGGTGGAAAATCTTCCTAGAAGGGAGCTATGCTGGTACAAGGTGCCCTCAACTCCTTCTGTATCAGGGGGCCTGCATTCAGTTAACACCTGCCCTCCCCCCAGGTGAATCCTCTGGTGCTGCAGAGGCCCTCTACAGGTACAATGAGTCATAATGACCAGAGCCCAGGGAGTCATGTGATATTCAAGAGTCTTACTGCCCAGTGTATCAACCTGTGTTTCCACCCCTGAGTTTCACAAAGTCTCCAGTCCAAATGAAACCCTAAACTCAATGCTGGACTTAGCAGAAACTATCCAGCTTCCTCTGGTTTATTGGGAAAAATACCCAGTGGAGCTGGCTTGAACATGTGCATCAAAATAAAATTTCCATGGAAAAACAGAACCAAAAAAACCTGATGTCTTCCCCTGCATCTTTCAACCAGCTGCAATGTCCAAACTGCATATTTAGCATGATCTTAACTCTTAGGCGAGCCACAGAAGGCTTGCTCACCCAAAACTGAACAGAGCCCTCTGTTAGTGTTATACAAGTACTCTACAAAAGAGATTTTGTATGTAAAATATATAATATATATATACATTGTGACAACGTTCCTCCTCTATCTTGGTGGATCCTGCACTTATTGGCAGATTTTCTTGCCTCAGAGATTCACCATGTGGGTTGGGGAACAGCCCAGAGACCTTCCCCTCTGGAAGAACCCACAGTCCAGGTCAATTGGGAGGTTTGGGGGGAACCCGGGCCTGCCCTCTACTCCAGGTTCCAGCCCAGGGCCCTGTGGATTACATCTGCCTATAGTGCCTCCTATAACAACTGCATGACAGCTACAACTCCCTGGACTACTTCCCCATGGCCTCCTCCAAACACCTTCCTTATTCTCACCACAGGACCTTCCTCCTGGTGTCTGATAACATGTACTTCTCAGTCCTCCAGCAGCATTCCCTCTCAGCTCCTTGTGCCTCTTGCTCCCAGCTCCTCACACCACAAACTGAAGTGAACTCCTTTCAAAACCCAGGTGCCCTGGAGGGAGGGATAGCTCAGTGGTTTGAGCATTGGCCTGCTAAACCCAGGGTTGGGAGTTCAATCCTTGAGGGGGCCACTTGGGGATTTGGGGCAAAATCACTACTTGGTCCTGCTAGTGAAGGCAGGGGGCTGGACATGATGACCTTTCAAGGTCCCTTCCAGTTCTAGGAGATAGGATACTTTCTATTAGCCTGCCTTAATAGATTCTAGCAGCTTCTTAACTGGCTCCAGGTGTCCTAATTAGCCTGCCTGCCTTAACTGGTTCTAGCAGGTTCCTGATTACTCTAGTGCAGCCCCTGCTCTGGTCACTCAGGGAACAGAAAACTACTCATCCAGTGACCAGTATATTTGCCCTCTACCGGACTCCTGTACCCCACTGGTCTGGGTCTGTCACAACATATATAATGTCAAAAACACCCCACATTAAACATGTTAAGGTTGCAAAGTCAGGCACTCAAAACTTAGGAAATGCTAGAATTAAAGATACCTTGCAACCTTAATTGGGTCCCCTTGTGCGTATGCATTATGGTACTCTCTTTAATTACACAATCACATACTATTTTTTCCCACAGGACCTCTGCCTTGTTCAGTGAATGGGTAGTTATTCAATATTTTTTCTGCTCCTTGTTCAGTGGTAGCCCCAGGCCTTATTTAATGAATACCATCCAAACCCTGCACTGAATACAAAATTTCTAATGTCCTCTGGTGCATTTCTACGGAGCTCATCACTTTAGTATCAGAGAGCTTCAGAAACAATAATGAATATATCTTTAAATATGCCTGTGAGATTAGGTGGTCTTATCCCATTTTACAGCTGGGTAACTGAGGCAGAGAGAAATTGTCAGGAGTGTCCACCAATTTTGGGTGCCCAAATGGAGACATGTAGGACCTGATTTTTTTCAGAGTACTTAGAATTTGTATAGCACTTTATATATTCAAACACAGCCCCCACTGACTTCAGTTGCAGTAGTGAGTGCTCAGCACTTCTGCCAATCTGACTCCTGATGTCTAACATTGAGCAACCAGAAAATGCAGAACATGTGAACATGTTAGTTTAAGTGACTTATCCAGCATCACAAAGGAACTCTGTGCAGAGGGAGGAAATCCAGTTCTTCAGGGCAGCATTCAACTGCTTCAACCATTCTTCCCCTGTGCCCCTAGTCTGTCTCTGTTCCCCACTGTACCTCTCCATGCCCCATCACTTGGCTCCAGCCCAGGGGCGGCTCTATGTATTTTGCCCCCCAAGCACGGCAGTGAGGCAGCCTTCTGCGGCGTGCCTGCGGGAGGTCCGCTGGTAATGCGGATTTGGCGGCATGCCTGCGGGAGGTCCGCCGTGCCTTCGGCTTACTCGTCGTCGAATTGCCGCTGAAGCCATGGGACCGGCGGACCTCCCGCAGGCATGCCACTGAAGGCAGCCTGACTGTTGCCCTCACAGTGACCGGCAGGCCGTCCTCCACGGCTTGCCGCCCCAGGCACGTGCTTGGTGCACTGGTGCCTGGAGCTGCCCCTGCTCCTGCCCACCGCCTCCTCTACTCCTTTTCCCTTCCCCTCTGTGCCCATCCACCCTCGCCTTCCCCTCTGTGTCTATCCAATATTCCCTACCCTCTTCCCCTGGCACAGGCACTGCAGAAAAGGCTCAGGTTGCCCTTTGAGGACCCTTTCACAAATTTCTCACATGGGGGATATGAGGGGATAGGACTCTGTGTGCGTGTGGGGTGGGGGGAGGAAGGGGTTTCTGTTGCAGAGATTCCAGGCAGCATTGTGACCCATACGGAAGCCCAGGAGGCTGCTGTAACTTAGATGGGTTCCCAGAGTTATCTAAGTTGTACCAGTCGCCTCTTCAGCCCCCAGAGCACCTCAGGATCAAGAGGCTGCAAAGGCAGCTGAAAGCCACCTCAGGATTATTTGACATGTATTATTTGTTTTGCATTAGCGCCCAAAGGCCCCAGTCAGGCCTGGGAGCCCAATGTGCTAGGCTCTGTACAGACACCCAGGAAGACTCAGAACCTGTCCTAAAGAGCTTCTGAGGCTTGTGGTGGCTGATTCGTCCTGTGTCATTTCCTCTTGTGTATGGAGTCTGTAGCTTTTATCCTTGCTGTTCCAGTAGCTGTGACCACTGGGAGTTGGTAGTACTGATATCTCTTTGGAGGTGCTGTGCTCTTCTTTTATTCCATTTGCTTTCCTGCCTAAGCTGGGATAATAAATGTGAATTTTCTCAAAATTTTATTGCTTAAAATGTCAGGGAATGACCCGAGCTAGGGTTGATATTTGTAACCTGTCTTGTCTGATACTGTTGATGGTTGAAGGTTAATTTACCCTGTAATTAAGCACTTGCCTGTTTGCCCTTACCCAGTTTTTTGTCTTTTATATTAATTTTGTGTGTTGCAGCAAGGGATTTTATTTCTTTAAGGTCTAGATCGTTGTAGCAGATCTTCTGTATTTGATTTCCATTTCCAGACATTCTTGATTTACAGTCATTTATAAAGGTGGCTTGAACAGCCCAGCACTGGCTGCCGTAAATCGTGCCAGGCAGTAGATGATGTTCTGTCACCGGAGCAAGGCTTTATTGATCACTACTATGCTTCTTTAGGGCCAATCATCTGTTTTCATCTTGTACATTCAGAGCTTTGTAAGTGTCATCTCACTTCCATGGGGAGGGAGCTGGTGAGCAGCAGCCAGTGAGGTTAAAAATTTGAAATACCCAAAGGGTCCCATGATTGCTGGACACAACCAATGGCAGATTATAGCAGGATCTAAACAATTAGGGAGGCAGTGTTGCACAGTGAATAGAGCATTGGACTAGACCGAGACCTGGGGTCTAGTCCCAGTTCTGCCACTGGCCTGCTGGGTGACCTTGGACAACTCACTTTGCTTCAGTTTCCTCATCAGTAAAATGGGGATAATGATACTGTAATGTGCTTTGAGATCCACTGATGAAAAGTGCTGTGTAAGAGCTAGGTGGTAGCATTACTATCTGTGCTCTGCATTCTGACAGGGCCCCCTAATTCTGTGACTATGCTACCCTTTACCTATGAGCAGTTTTGTATCCTGTCCAACCCGCACCTCCTGCCCCCATCCCATCCCCTCACTCCTGCCCCACCCCCTCTGCTGCTAACCTTCTTTTGGCTGATTCACTTGATCCATCACTGGAACAGCAGCAATACCCATCCCCTTCTGGAATGTTAGTATTAGTTAAAATGCCTCTTTATGGCGGTATATCTGTTCCAAATGGGACTTCTATCAACTAGAAGCCACTGGGTGGGAGTTTTCTAAAAGTGCCTCAAGTGACTTAAGAGCACAAGTCCCATGGACAGTCAATAGTGCTTGTGTGCCTAAGTTGCTTAGGGGCTTTTGAAAACCCCACCAGCTGTCTCCTAGGCAGTCCAGCTCTCTGGTGATAGGGCTATGAAACAAAGCTGTGAGTTTCTCTCCTGACGTGCAAACTGTGAGAATTTATTTGTTTTTTATTTATGGCCATCGCTCTGGTGGTCATCACTGTAGTATCTGAATGAGATACCTGTGCTGGCATACATGTGGCTCCGCATATAACATGGGACACACTCTCTGGGGATAGTCTCTTTGGGTTACTCCAAAGTTCTGATCAGGGATTTGGAATGAATGACCCCAAGACATTATAGTACCCTTCCATTCCAATAGCAATGAATCTTTGAAATTAGTATGAACTTGAACCTCTGTCTCTAGGGATGCCTGTGCACGAGCCCAACTTCTCTTGGATAATACCACTATAAACCTGCTCCAATACTGCAGTCTGACACAGTACAGTTAAACTTCCCTGCATTCTTCACTACAAAGCCATCTGTGGCTCAAACGGTGAATTTGACTTCACGGAAGAATTGTAGTATTGTAGGTTGCATTGCTCCGGGTAGTATATTTTAGAGTTCAGGGTATAGGAGGTCTGACTCATGAGAAATGGCTTGATAAACTAGAGTATTGTAGATTAGGAAAAGAGACTAACTAGCTAGGAAGAGAAGTGTCTGAAAGAGGGATAAACCCCTTTCAGATGAAATAAGAACTGACTCAAACCAGCAATCCAAATTTGATCTGAACTGTCCAGCTGAATTTTTTTGGAGGCTCAGAAAAATTGATTAACTTTTAGAATCAAATCTATTTTCATTTCACGTGCCTCTGCATTTCCAGCTAGAACAAGAAGCTGAACAGATGAAATGTTATGAGAGAAGCTGTTCTCTTGGCATTTCCAGCATCATCAGAGAAAAGGAGGTACTAGAAATCTCACCAGGAAAACCCAGTTTTAAAGATCCAAAGGAATGGACAGTAAGACCTTTAAAGAAACCTTCCAATAGGAGTGTAAAATACTTGACTGCACCTCTTAAATGATGATTGTGGGGAATGAAATGGCATGATTAGCACTGTCATGAGACTGTGAGGGGCTCTGACCCCTCTTCCTTTTTTTCCAGTCAGAGAACCTGGCCACTAACTGGCTATTCAGAATCAAGGTCTGACCAGCTAGCTTGGCTGATTTCTGTTTGGTAGGGTTACAGGGACAACCTTAGATGGGTCATGGGGTCTCCATGTCCACCTTTGAAAGGTTCTGCTTGCATATGAACTGTTGAAATGAAGTCTTGTATGAAGAGCGATCGTCACCTGGCTTTTATTCCTGGCATTTGCACTTGCTTTAAATAACACATGGGGAGTATTGCCCAGGCAAATTGCATTGCACTTCACCTCTTGGGGTGGAATGCACCCACTGTTTATCTTTACACACGCAGTGAGATCCTCTATCTGGCAGGTCCCTTTTGGGGGGAATCCCTCCCAGCTTGCTGAATGTTTAAGTGGGGCTCCTGGCCAGCTAGAAGGTGCATGTGAGATGGGGGCTGGAAGCTGGTGGAATGTCAGAGATGACCTCTCCTCAGTGCTCCCTTATGGAATACAGCTAGAATTCAGAAAGCCTCCTTTATATTCAGCTTAGAAGTGGTCCATGAGTGAGATGAACTTGGTGGATCCAGCCCAGATACTGTCCATACTATAGAGTGTAAAAAAAAAAAAAAAAAAAAAGCCATGAAGCTACTTGTCCTGCTGTTTATAACACGAATACTTTGCAATTATGCAGTGATTTTTACAGCTATAGATCTCAAAGCGTTGTACAAGGAGGGGGGGGGTCAGTCTCATTATCCCCATTCTACAGATCAGATAACTGAGGCACAGAAAGGTGAAGTGACGTCTCTAAGATCACAAAGCGAGCCAGTGGAAGAGCTAGGAACAGAGCCCAAGTCTCTGACTCTGCCCACAGCTGCCCTCTTTGCAGAAAAAAAGGGGGGCCATTAAGGTTATAATAAAACTGGATAACTACTATTGAATGGAATGGATAAGAACAATTGAATTCCTCCAGAGAAAGATACCCACTCTGCTTTTACGAGCATGCTACCTATATCCCTTTTTTTAACAAACCAACAAATTGTTGGACAAAAACTGGTTATGAGAAAGGACTGTTGAGGCATATAAGGCTCTACTGCATGTCAGTCACATGATCTGTAATATATTCAGAAGGTCCAAATGCCTTTTAAAGCTAATGGTGTGTGTGTGTGGTAATAGCTTCTGGCCCTGGAATCCAGGCTAGCAGCTGGTGCCACTAATTGGTAGCCCTGAGGAAGAGCACGTCTGCAGTGGGCAGATGACTTGATTTCGTGAGCGGCGAAAGGATTAGGATTGTTGCCTTGCTAATTCTATCATTCAGTGTAGTCTTTAATCAAGATGAAAAGTCGAGGGGCTAACAAACAACAGCTTTGCCCGATTACTCGAGTCCAACTCACTCAAACCTGACAGCCATTGCCTGGAACTGTCAGGCCTGTAGCAAGTTGTAAGAGCGCCTGAGTTGCAGCTGTTCTTTCTCCTCCCCTGTGGTGTCTGCTGGACGATGCTAGAAATAACATCAGAGAATAATATGTCAGGTCTTTGGCCTTTTTTCAGGATGCATGGTTTGTTCTTTGAGGGGCCCATGTCAAGTCCTATAAAAATACCAAATACCTCCAACTAAGTCAAGCAGCAGTGAATAGGCCACCTAATATGAGCTTCAATACAGACTAGTTAAATGCAATATCATTGGTCTTCCCTCTCCCCTTCTGGATCTGTGACCTGTGCTATATATCCGGGGAATTAAATAGCACAACCCTATAGCATACAGATACAGCAGAAAGAGCATTTATTGAGCAGTAAAACATTAAAAGGAGACTGTTGGAGAACGGATGTTTTGAGTGGTTCATGGAGGTGAGATGCATTGCTGATGCCAGTGGAAAGTGATGCAATTTGTATCTGGAGGGGACTCTAGTTCAAGGGAAAATTGGCCTTTGGTGTTTCACTAGGGTTCTGGGTGGAAGGAGATTATGGGGTGCCCTCTAATGTCCTATTTAATCTCTGGATGCATGTCCCTACAGTCATCCCCTTTGATTTTCCATGTGAAATCTAATAGCATCCCAAAAATCATCCAATCTGATTTCTTTGTGTCCCTCCCAATGCCCTTCTTGAGAGTTGGGCATTTGCTTTTACTGTCTTGCATCCCTCTCAATTACACAGGGTCCCCTTCTCATGCTCCACAAGAGATCTAGGATCCCCTTCAATGTCCCATTTGAACTGGAATCATCCCATCTGAAACTCCTTTTGGGATAGTCTCCTTGCAGTATTGGCTGAAGTCATATAGGCCCAATCCCACCACAGCTCTTTTTGCTATCTGCACAGCAGCTTGCTCAGCTCACATAGTGGAGACAAGCATTGCTCTGAGAGCTCTTCTGAACAGTGAGATCCAGAGAAAATAGTGGCTTTTACCAAACTCCGCATTAACTTTCCCTGGTGTGTTCCGCCCCCTCCACACACACTTTTCCATTAGGTTTGTGACTGAGACTGAACCTTGCTCCAGATGGCAGTGGGTTGGGGAGATGAAACTTCACTGCAATTATAGCTCACAGATGCACAAACAAGGGAAGTGGTGAAAAATTGCAATGACAAGGTTGTTTGAGTAGCTTGTGATGCTTTGGCTTTAGAGACATCCAGGCCTAATGTGCCTACACCGCAATGGCAAACTAAAGATCATGTCATTCTATTTCAGCCTAATATAGCAAAGGAAGAAACCCTGCACAAACTGGACTCCTGCATGCATGCATTGTGCAAGCATTAAGAGGATGTTTTAAACACATGCTGCCCAGCTACCGGAGGTTAAGAAGTTTGAGAGAAAGTATTTTGAATACCATGCTCATACTCTGATATTTTCATATGTAGAGAGTTAGGATGCTCTGATGGCCTGGCATAATGTGGCTATTCAGAGATGTAAAGGGGAGCAAGACTCCCCACCCCATTCCCTGTGTGCATCTCTCTCCCCATCCCCTAATCCTGCATGCATCTCTGCTGAAGGTACAAAGGGAAGAATCTCAATCCATGTTTTTTCTAGCTAACATGAAGCCTGGGCTATAGAAGAACCTTCCAAAAGCAAGGCTGGCACTGGTGGGTGCCCTACATGCGGCCTGTATATTGCATATGGAGAAGATAGTAAAATCTGGTAATGAAAGGGCAGGTCTGGTAAAGTACAGGAATGAGAATGAAGAAACCTGGGGTCCATTTCCAGCTCTGCCACATGTGCAGCGTGTGACCTAGGGGAAGTCACTCAGGGACAGATTTTTGGCTGGCTCTAATGTGACTGCACAAAGGTGTAAGAATGTTTAAAATACCATGTTTCACCTCCCTGTATGGCTGCACTAGGGCACTCAGCATCACCACTTAGGCATGAGGGTGGAGGGGCATCATTTCCGATAGTCCACTTTGCCTTGGGAGGGAATGTGGAGAGGTAGGTAGATAATATATGGAGATATACCTATCTCATAGAGCTGGAAGGGACCCTGAAAGGTCATTGAGTCCAGCCCCCTGCCTTCACTAACAGGACTAAGTACTGATTTTACTCTAGATCCCTAAGTGGCCCCCTCAAGGATTGAACTCACAATCCTGGGTTTAGCAGGTCAGTGCTCAAACCACTGAGCTATCCCTCCCCCCTGGAACTGGAAGCTGGGCAGAACTGAGAGAGCGCAAGTACGGGAAACAATCTGCACCCTTTTCAGGGCTACAGGAAGTTCCTTCCCTCCAGAAGCAAGTGGGGCTGAGTGTAGGAATTGTGCCTCTGATTCACAATTCCTGTCCTGAGCTTGCCCTGGGGTGGCACAGCTGCACGCTCGACTTTCTCTGGTCCTTGCGCTAAATCTCAATCTAGTCCTTACTCTGGCTCTCATCTAAATATTGGGGATAACGCTGGCCTACCTCATAAGTTCAGTGTGTGATGAGATCTGGGTTCTGTGCTTTGAGATCTTATTTAGTTTAAATTCAAGCTTTTCTCTCTTTGTGCCTTTTCCCCCCTCCATATTTGACCCTCATTCTGGCTACTCTCTGTTCCATTTTCACCATTATTTGTTACTGGATTTCTCTTTCTTGCTCTTCTGTTCTCAACAATCCCACTGGACTTTCCAAACCTGTGTTAAAAAGCCGTTGAAAATAGGCAAAACAAATTTTCCTCATCTCCAATCTTGGCCTCCTCTGATCAGCATTAAGGGACCGTTAAAGGTTAGTACAGATTAAAGTATCCTTGATAACCAACATATTGAGTGTTAGAGCATCATATATTAAACATGCAAACAGATTCTTTTAACAATAGCCACCACATCTTGCAATATGTATTATTAAAGCCAGGCAGTTCTGAATCATCTGTTACTGTCACTGCTACTACACACTGCAATATTCATGTGTTAGAGAGCAGGATAAGTGAAGATGTTCTGTGTCTCCCCAGATATTTGGGCAGTCTCTGTGCATGGCAGTAGTGCTGAGCCCCGGAAGCTGTAGTTGATAGTGTTTATTACATAGATTCTGGATATAACCAACCTTAGGAGACAAGCACTGTAAGGAAGGCCGTGTACACTGGCTCATTAACACGATTCCTGTACTATAAGGAAAAGAATAACTTCCAGCTGCTCTGATACTCTGCAGAGCACACACATGCACCATGGCAAATTCACACTCTGAGAAAACCCGGTGCAACCCAGGTTACAGGCCTCATGTCCACCTAGAGCCACCTGCAACCACCGCTCTGCTCTGGGGGTGGGTTGGAGCTGTGTAGCTCAGCTCCCAATGTGGGCAGAGCCAGTTTAGCTAAGATTGGTACTAGTTTAGCAACTCGCGCAGGCATCCTGCTGCGGTGCCCCAGCTGACTTTGGTGGACCCACAGAACATACATCTCTTCTGCACCTGCAGGATTGAATCTGGCCCAAGGACTCTGTTAATGACCTAGGGCCACTCTAGGTCCATATTGTCCGAGGGAATCCAAGAGCATCTATTTCTGCTTGTGCAACTTGCTGCCCTCTCACTCCAACACCTGCAATCAATACAATTTAAGTGGACAAAACCTATTTGCACTCCAGGTATGCAAGAAAATGGGGCTTGCTCATGTAAGTGTTTGCATGTAGTGCTGAGTATGCACAGACAGCCCACATCTGAAAATCTTGGCCCAAGGGTCTTGCCTTCAGTTGGCAGACACAAGAGAATGCCAGTCTGGATGAACAAACACTGGCAGCTGGCATTATAATGCTTCACTTACCATATCCCTGAAAGCAGCAATGAGATGCCGCCTATTCCTTCCGAACAAAAGATTGATAACTGCTACTTTAGTCTCCTGTCTTAGCAGAATAGATGATCGTTATGGAGGCAAGAATCCCACTCTGGGTATTGCTTCTCCACTGCCAGAGCTTTTCCACCAATGCAACTCCCATGACTTCAGTGAGGCTGTACCCATTCGTGCTGGCGAAAGTGAGGAGAATCATGGCCTGAGGCTGCAGGTTGCATGAAAGGTGACATTGTGATAGTAATTTATGGTAACGTTAATGGGCAGGATAATAGCAGGGACGTCGGAACGAGCTCGAGGAGCAAGCCCTGAACTACAATTAAGACTACTGATGATCAGTGACTTTCTGCCTAGAGCTACCGAGGGACTTTATGGCATGATGAAGACAATGAGCCTCCCAAAGATGTTCTTAGGCGCTGTTACATTCTAGCCCCTAGACTGATGAAATTAATGAGACATTGTGCTTTATATAACCATGTGCGACTCACCCTAATGAACAAAAACAATCCAGGGTGCCTCATAATGGGGCTTCTGGTTTTATATCTCTGTATTTGCTATGAATTATTTAAGGTGTTTGGAGTAAGTATAGAGATTTGTGAGTAATGAATTCTCCACTGATTCAGCCTCATCTCAGGTGAATTGAAAGTAGCAGCTTTGATTCTATTTTGGGCTAGTCTGCAACCTGCAGTGTTTGCCCGCTTGAAAACATCTCTGTCATCTGGTTTCATCTGGCTATTGGTCATGTCATCTTTCTTACTTTCCTCCTCCTACCCCCCTTACCTCATAAGAATAAGGAATGATGTTAGCATGTGCGCAGCCTTGCTCTGTGCCGGCCCTGGCTGTGCTTAGAACACATTGGCTGCAGATCTCCCTGAAAAGAAAGCAAAGCAATTCAGCAGCTTAATTTAAGGAAAATAACTAATTATGGCAAGACTGTGTTTAGGCCCCAGTTCAGGAAACTGTCTAAGCACATGCATTGACTTGAATGGGATTTAAGCACATGCCAAAAGTTAAATGCAATTTTAAGCGTTTTCCTGATTGGACCTCAGTGTCCTCAGGCCAGCTATCTGTTCAGCTGTGACCTTGATCCTGAAAGGTGCTGAGTGACCTCAACGCCTATTAAAGTAATCAGGAACTCTGCTTCTTGTTCTCAGCTGTCTTGACTCCAGCCAATGTAGAGTAGATGGAGCCCTGGGAAAATAGGGGACACCCCTTCCATCCTGCATGAGCTAATGTGTTGGAGTCAAAACCATGTTGGTCGAAGGCAGCAGAAGGGGCATCACAGGAGAACAGCTGCCAGCTATTACTGATGAGGTGTCGGGATTGGGATGTGGGCAGTCTGACCTAGTAGTCAGAACAGGGGTGGTCAATGACAGGGGTCAGAATCCAGGGACCAAGTCAGAATCGGGATCAGGAACCCAGTCCAGGGTCAGAACCAGAATCAAGAACCAGGGATCAAGCAAGTGTCAGATCCAATGCAGCAGCCAGTCAGGCTATGCCTCTTTCTAGCTTACATTGTATGGATGGGCCAACCAGTGGGGCTGGTCATTGTCCCCAGGCAAGATCTTCATGGGCAGTGCCTCTAGGAGGGATCAGAGTTCTGCTAGATGTACTAGATGTACTGATTCCATAGGGACAGTCCCAATATTCAGGGCTTTGTCTTATATAGGCACCTATTACCTTCCACCCCTGTCTTGATTTTTCACACTAGCTGTCTGGTCACCCTAGAGCCACCCAGGGTGGCCAGGGTGTTAGAGCTACCTGGGAACCCCTGGACCCAGGCTTAAGGCTCATGGGCCTTTATAACAGGTGTGTGATCCACTCTACCCATGCAGAGCCATAGGCTTCACACAGACTATGGGTCCAGGCTGGCAGACTCATTTGAGTATCAAGCTGTGATCAGGGACTAAAGAAACCTGTAAGAAACAAGCATGCTCAAAGAAGCTCTTGGCATGTTCCAAGCAAATGAGTAGATCAAACCATATTAATAGGAGAGGAGCTTGGCAGTTGCCAAGACACCAGTATTTGGGGAAGGGCTGGGGGGAAGTGTGAAGTCCTCCTGATCTTTGGAAGTTACAATCAGTTTTTTTTTTTCTGTGTGCAATGAGTCACTTAATGGTCACTTTTTCATTCACTCTCTGCCTAATGTCGCACTGAGGCTTTGAACTTTGAGGTTGTAAGAAGACATTATTCTGGGTGCAGCCTTGGAACAGAGAGCCCGCAGGCAAGTTTGGAAAGGAATGAAGATAGCGACAGGAAAGAGAATGAAAATAGACAGTTGGGATTTCCCAAAGCTAAGTGCTGGTACACAGAGCTTTAGTACTTCGCAGCAGCTCTGAACCTGACACTGCTGATGGCCAAAGGGGATTGAGCTGAATATCCGCCGTCTGTGATTTGTGACCAGCGAGTTGCGAGCCTCTATTATTTCACAGAATGAGAAGCTGGCTTGAAATGCTTCTTGCCCTGGTTTTACTGACATTAGAAGGACACAGATGTTAGGGCCATGCTGCTTCTAATTTCCATCTCCTCCTTGTTCGTATGACAAGCGTCCAATTGACCAGTGGAAAGGCAGTCCCTCGCCCTAGAAGGAAATGAGTCAGGAAGCTAGTAATATTGAGTATCACATACATAGTCCATATTTCCACCATTTCATGGCAAGAATATCAGGCCAGTACTAGGCATCTGAGCAGAGACTGCATGAATTACCTACCCCTAAAGCATTTCCCATATAAAAACAAGTCTTAGAGCTCATCTACATGGGGAGACTCCGGAAAATTTAATCTGAATTGATTAAATTGTGAATTTAAAGTGGATTATTTAAACTGCATTAAAACCCCTGTGTGTACGCACCCATTCAGAATTAAAGTGGTCTTAATTTGATTTAGCTTAATTTACTTCTGTCATAACTATAAAGGGAAGGGTAACAGCCCTCCTGTGTATAGTACTATAAAATCCCTTCTGGCCAGAGACTCCAAAATCCTTTTACCTGTAAAGGGTTAAGAAGCTCAGGTAACCTGGCTGACATCTGACCCAAAGGACCAATAAGGGGACAAGATACTTTCAAATCTTGGTAGGGGGAAGGCTTTTGTTTGTGCTCTTCGTTTTGGGGGTTGTTCGATCTTGGGACTGAGAGGGACCAGACATCAATCCAGGCTCTCCAAATCTTTCTGAACAAGTCTCTCATATTTCAAACTTGTAAGTAAACAGCCAGGCAAGGCGTGTTAGTTTTTATCTTTGTTTTCTCAACTTGTAAATGTATCTTTTTGCTAGAGTGTTTATCTCTGTTTGCTGTAACTTTGAACCTAAGGCTAGAGGGAATTCCTCTGGGCTCTTTAAGTTTGATTACCCTGTAAAGTTAGTTTCCATCCTGATTTTACAGAGATGATTTTTATCTTTTTCTTTAATTAAAAGCCTTCTTTTTAAGAACCTGATTGATTTTTCCTTGTTTTTAGATCCAAGGGGGTTGGATCTTGATCCACCAGGAGTTGGTGAGAGGTAGGAGGGGGGATGGTTAATTTCTCCTTGTTTTAAGATCCAAAGGGTTTGGATCTGTATTCACCAGGGAATTGGTGAAGAGTCTCTCAAGGCTACCCAGGGAAGGGAATTAGCACATTTGGGAGTGGTGGCAGCAGACCAGATCTAAGCTGGTAGTTAAGCTTAGAAGTTTTCATGCAAGCCCCCACATTTGTATCCTAAAGTTCAGAGTGGGGAAGCAGCCTTTACAACTTCCAAAATGAATTAATGTTTGAATGTAGACCTGGACTTAGTTTAAGTTGACCCAGCTATGTTGCTCAAGGGTTTGAAAAATCCACACCCCTGAGCAACCCAGTTAAACCAACCTTACTCCTGGTGTAGACAATGCTAGGTCGACAGAAGAATTCTTCGGTCGATCTAGCTACCGCCTCTCGGGGAGGTGGATTCACTATGCCAAGGAGAAAATCTCTCCCATCACAGTCGTGAGTATCTACACTGAAGTGCTACACTGGTGCAGCTGCTGCTGTAGCATTTCAAGTATTGGTAAGCCTTAAATCAGATGGAAGGAGTCGTGGATGATCTTAATCCTTAAGTATCAACCACTTTACATATTTGATTCATAGATTTCAAAGCAAAAAGGGACCATTGTGATCATCTAGTCTGACCTCCTGTATAACACAGGCCAGAGACCTTCCCCCAAATAATTCCTAGAGCAGAGCTTTTAGAAAAAAGTCCAATCTTAAAATTGTCAGTGATGGAGAATCTACCACGACCCTTGGTAAATTGTTCCCGTGGTTCATCACTCTCACTGTTAAAAATTTATGCCTTTATTTACAGTCTGAATTTATCTAGCTTAAACTTCCAGCCTTTGGATTGTGTTACACCTTTCTCTGCTAGATGTGTGAGCCCATTATTAAATATTTGTTCCCCAAGTAGATACTTATAGACTGTAATCAAATCTCCCCTTAACCTTCTCTTTGTTAAGCTAAATAGACTCAAGGAACTCAATCTATCATGCTAAGGCATGCTTTCCAACCCTTTAATCATTCTCATGACTCTTCTCTGACTCCTCTCCAATTTATCAACATCCTTTTTGAATTGGGGCACCAAAACAGGACACAGTCTCCAGTAGCGGTCAGTCTGGTGCCAAATACAAAGTTCAAATAACTTCTTTGCTCCTCATAGAATATCACAGTTGGAAGGGACTTCAGGAGGTCATCTAGTCTAACCCCCTGCTCAAAGTAGGGCCAATCCCCAGACAGATTTTTGCCCTGAATCCCTCCCTCAAGGATTGAACTCATAACCCTGGGTTTAACAGGCCAATGCTCAAACCACTGAGTTATCTCACTCCTACTAAAGCTTCCCCTGTTTGGGTTGCAGGATCACATTAACTCTTTTGGCCACAACGTCACACTGGGAGCTCATGTCCAGTTGATTATCCACCATGACCCCAAATCTTTTTCAGAGTCACTGCTTCGCAGGATAGAGTCCCCCATCCTGTAAGTATGGCCTACATTCTTTGTTTCTAGATGTATATATGTACACTTAGCCATATTAAATTGCATATTGTTTGCTTGCACCCTGGGGTTCCTTTATCAATTTTCTACAGTTCCTAACTTCTGATATATATTCATTGTTATCAACTTCCCCTTTCTTCCATTATATATATATATATATATATATATATTATTTTTATAGCTCCCTTCACTTCCCCTTTAAACCCAGTCATTTTTAAACTAATATGACCTTCTTCCTCAGTTGTGGATTTTGGGGCATATAGTAAGGTGTTCTTGTGATTTCCAATTATTAGTCAAATTTTTGTGATTAAATTCTTCCTCCCAGCTGATTTGGTTTATAATTGTTTTCATCTTTGTGAAATTGGCCCTATTTAATCACCATATATTGCTGGTCTGGACTTTATTTTACTTGCACATTATAAATGTCATCAAGTCATGATCATTTGTATGTAACCTACCATTAATTTTTAGTTCTGCAATCAGTTCTCTCTTTTGTCTGCTAGGTTCTAATATAGAATCCCCACATTTTGGCTGCAACAATTTTTGTGTTAGGAAATTGTCATCTATAATGTTTAGAAATTACAAGAATGCTTGAATACTGGCAGCATGGGACCTCCAGCATAAGTCACTCCAATTGAAGCCTCCCATGATCACACAGTTTTTTTTTCCCCTTACACATTATAGATAGATGTGTAAGAAGCCAGTCATCCTGTTCCCTAGTAAGATTTGGTGGTCTGTAGTAAACATCATCTAATATCCCATCTTGTGCTTTATCCATTAGGATCTTGATCCATAAACATTCAGCCTAATTTTCTTCTGAGTTATCAGTGACTTGGAAACAGGTAATGCCATTGATTTTAACATTCAAATTGTGAAAATCATCCCACCAGGATTCAGTAATACCAACTAGATCGAATGTATGCTCCCACATAAGCAATTGCAATTCCTCTTGTTTGTTACCAAGGCTCCTAGCATTGGTATATAGGCGATTCAAGAGTGGCTTCTCTTCATTTCCTTTGGTTACTTGATTAATTTTGTCCACAACATCTCAATTTTGTGTCGAGTGCTCATATCTTTCCTCTTTTCATCTATTAGTTTAACACCTCGCCCACACACACCCCTGACTTGTCTAGCCAGCCTGTCCCTGAGGAGATTGGGTCACCTTCCACTGAAATAGAGGCCATCCAAATTATACAGCTCCCACTTCCCACAGAAGGTGGACCAATGTGCCACAAAACCATAACTCACCACCATTTCCTTAGCCAGCGGTTCACTTCCCAAATCTTCTGCTTTCCATCTTCTTTCTCTTGTGGGACAGGAAAGATCTCAGAAAAGATCACTTGAACATTCTTCTTCTTCAGGACGCTTCTGAGTTCCCTGAAGTCCCCTACTATCTGTGCCACAGGATAACTCACAGCATCATTGGTGCTGATATGAACTGTCACCAGTGCGTCTTTGCTTGTCCCTTGGAATGTGATTAACAAGAAATTTAACATAAATATCCCATTCTCTCGTGTCCCAGATTCTCAAAGGTCCTTAGATGTTGCTCCACTTAGCATGGCAATCCCTAACCTCTAGGCAGTCTGCAGACTGATGGAATCCTCAGCCCTGAGCCAGATGGCTAAGAAAGAGATGCTCAGAATCCAGCAAGCTGAGAGGGAAGCTAATTAAGCTAGCTAGGAATGCAATACAGAAGAGAGGGGCAGGGAGAGGAGCAGAGCTTAGGTACCTAACAAGCTTACTTGGTTCATCTGTCTGATGGGGTAGAGATAGACGCCTCCCTCTGTCCAGGATCCTCAGCCACAAACCCATTCCTGGAGTTAGGCCAGGTCAGCTACTCACTGTAGCCCATGTTCTAGGAACAGACACCATCTGTCTCTCTTCCCCCTCCCCCACACTCTCACTAGATGCCTCTTTCTTGCTCACCCTCTGTTTCCCTGCTCTGTCCCCAGCTGACCTTTGTGTACGTGTAGTGCTGCTCCCCCCTGCTGGGGGCCTGACTCAATCCCTCCTGTTGTGGGGTCCAACAGGTATCAGGTCTGGCATGCTTAGAGCATGTCCACAGGATCAGGCCCCACCGGCGAGATGGGTGTTCCCCTGCCTACTTTGAGTGTGCTGCTTTGGGACCTTCAGGGCTATGGTGTGAGCTAGGGCTCTGAGCTGCGGCGCAGTTTCAGGGCTTAGTTGGCTTTGTGAATGCAACTGGTAGAAACTTAGGTGCCTATGGGACTTTGGTGCCTATGGGGTTAGATAGCAGCTTAGTGGTGGTTTTGAAAACTTCAGTGGTGCCTAACTGGTGGACTTAGGTGCCTAAATACCTTTGAGGATCTGGGCCTTACCCACTCTTTGCCTCAGTTTCCACGTCTTTATAGATATGGTAATACTGCTCACCCCCATCTTTGTAGAGTGTACTGATATTTATAGATAAAAAGCACTATGGGTGTTGTACAAAGAGCTAACACAAAGCCTTTGCATCACTTAAGCCTTATTTTGAAGACTGGATTTCACCTCATATCAGTTCACAGCACTCCTGTTCATTTTCTCTCTAATCCTAACCATATTAATGATGAAACAGTGCTTCTGAAACATTCACTGCCTTTATACTTTCACTTACATGGCTTTACTACCATAGAGATGAATTGGGGAATCAAAAATGTTTGTGACTTATTAGGATTAGAAATAATTTTATTTCAAACTGGAAGTCAATGACATGCTGAATGCATCCCAAATTAGAATGTTTACACCCATTCTTTAACAAGGGAAAGAGCGTTCAACATAGAGCTGGAAGCCAATATCTTGTACTATATATGGGCCTAATAGAAGCTGTTTGATGGCCTGTAGTCATATGTAGGTACAGTATAAAATTATACTATACCCCAAAGGAGCCTAGGGCTATGAAAGTAACAAAGTCCAAATAATGTTGTAGGGAATGTAAACAAGAAGAGCTCTTGGTACATATTTACTGTTGTAGAATATGTGCTTTTTGGAATAGGATTATAAAGATTGTAAAATAAATTATTCACAAGCCAGAATTCAATTTTCTCCCACAACAGGTTATTCTGGACTCTGATAATCCTTTCTATCAATAATGTTAAAGTTCAAAAAATTGGTTAAAATGTTCTTCCTTGTTGGGAAATATGTCATTTTTGGAAATCTTTACCAGCTTCCCATAAAGACAGGTCAACAAGTATATGGCACATCATGAGACTAGGAAAGTTTACTTTTGCATCCCAGACACACTTCTCTTTTTTCTCAGTTTGGGTACTTCTTCTGAACTATGTGTTGACACTTAAATGGAAAACAAGAAAAAGAAGGAAGTTAGGAAGTAAACAAACAAGATTTGAAGGTATTCACAGACACTAAGAAATACTTTAAGGACAATATGATGCAGCTATTTGTTTGATGTGATTGTTCCCAAGGTTAATGGATTGTACCATACTGACCAGTGCTTCTCATGTTAAAGTCAGTGGGAACAGGACTGGGTCCTAATTGCATAAAGTTATCAGTGCATGTGTTCTTACTTTTAAATCCATTCTCTGTGCCAGTTCTCATTTACATTCAGGTCCCTTTATACTGTTCAGTAATGGTAATTTATAGCCACTTCATGACCCCTGCATACTGCCAGACTGGTGTAAAGTGGTCTTAGCTGTGAATAAGAATCAGGCCCTGTAGAGCACATAAAAGCCTGTTACCAAGCTTCAGGGTACATAGTAATTAGGACTGGTTGGGAATTTTCCATAATGTTTTTGTTTTGCTTTTGTTCAGTTTGGCTTTTAAACAGATAATGCACTTTCTGCAAGTGAAGCTTTTCCTATTTTCTGTTAGGAAAATCAAATTGAAATATTTCATTGTCAGTTGGATCGACTGGAATCAATAGATATTGGTTCATAGATTCATAGACTTTAAGGTCAGAAGGGACCATTACGATCATTTAGTCTGACCTCCTGCACAACGCAGGCCACAGAATCTCACCCACTCACTCCTGTAACAAACCCCTAACCTATGTCTGAGTTATTGAAGTCCTCAAATCGTGGTTTAAAGACCTCAAGGTGCAGAGAATCCTCCAGCAAGTGCCCCATGCTGCAGAGGAAGGCGAAAAACCTCCAGGGCCTTCTGCCAATCTGCCCTGGAGGAAAATTCCTTCCTGACCCCAAATATGGCGATCAGTTAAACCCTGAGTATGTGGGCAAGACTCACTAGCCAGCACCCAGGAAATAATTCTCTGTAGTAACTCAGATTCCATCCCATCTAACATCCCATCACAGACCATTGGGCATATTTACCTACTAATAATCAAAGATCAATTAATTGCCAAAATTAGGCTATCCCATCATATCATCCTCTACATAAACTTATCAAGCTTAGTCTTGAAGCCAGATATGTCTTTTGCCCCCACTACTCCCCTTGGAAGGCTGTTCCAGAACTTCACTCCTCTAATGGTTAGAACCTTCGTCTAATTTCAAGTCTAAAATTCCTAATGTCCAGTTTATATCCATTTGTTCTTGTGTCCACATTGGTACTAAGCTTAAATAAATCCTCTCCCTCCCTGATATTTATCTCTCTGATATATTTATAAAGAGTAATCATATCTCCCCTCAGCCTTATTTTGGTTAGGCTAAACAAGCCAAGCTCTTTGAGTCTCCTTTCATAAGACAGGTTTCAGAGTAGCAGCCGTGTTAGTCTGTATCCGCAAAAAGAAGAACAGGAGTACTTGTGGCACCTTAGAGACTAACAAATTTAAAGGTGCCACAAGTACTCCTGTTCTTCTTTTTTCATAAGACAGGCTTTTCCATTCCTTGGATCATCCTAGTAGCCCTTCTCTGTACCTGTTCCAGTTTGAATTCATCCTTTTTAAACATGGGCGACCGAAACTGCACACAGTATTCCAGATGAGGTCTCACCAGTGCTTTGTATAACGGTACTAACACCTCCTTATCTTTACTGGAAATACCTTGCCTGATGCATCCCAAGACTGCATTAGCTTTTTTAACGTCCATATCACATTGGTGGCTCATAGTCATCCTGTGATCAACCAATACTCCGAGGTCCTTCTCCTCCTCTGTTACTTCCAACTGATGGGTCCTCAATTTATAACCAAAATTCTTGTTATTAATCCCTAAATGATTGACCTTGCACTTTTCAGTATTAAATTTCATCCTATTACTAATTACTCCAGTTTACAAGGTCATCCAGATCTTCCTGTATGATATCCTTCTCTGTATTAGCAATACCTCCTAGCTTTGTGTCATCCGCAAACTTTATTAGTACATTCCCACTTTTTATTCCAAGGTCAGTAATAAAAAGATTAAATAAGATTGTCCCAAAACCGATCCCTGAGGAACTCCACTAGTAACCTCCTTTCAGCCTGACAGTTCACCTTTCAGTATGACCCGTTGTAGTCTCCCCTTTAACCACTTCCTTATCCACCTTTCAATTTTCATATTAATTCCCATCTTTTCCAATTTAGCTAATAATTCCCCATGTGGAACCGTATCAAATGCCTTACTGAAATCGAGGTAAATTAGATCCACTGCATTTCCTTTGTCTAAAAAATCTGTTACCTTCTCAAAGAAGGAGATCAGGTTGGTTTGGCACCATCTACCTTTTGTAAAACCATGTTGTATTTTGTCCCAATTACCATTGACCTCAATGTCCTTAACTACTTTCGCCTTCAAATTTTTTTCCAAGACCTTGCATACTACAGATGTCAAACTAACAGGCCTATAGTTATTCGGATCACTTTTTTTTCCTTTCTTAAAAATAGGAACTATGTTAGCAATTCTCCAGTCGTACGGTACAACCCCTGAATTTACTGATTCATTAAAAATTCTCACTAATGGGCTTGCAATTTCATGTGCCAGTTCCTTTAATATTCTTGAATGAAGATTATCTGGGCCCCCCGATTTAGTCCCATTATGCTGTTCGAGTTTGGCTTCTACCTCAGATGTGGTAATATCTACCTCCATATCCTGATTCCCATTTGTCATCCTGCCATTATCCCTAAGCTCCTCATTAGCCTCATTAAAGACTGAGGCAAAGTATTTGTTTAGATATTGGGCCATGCCTAGATTATCCTTAACCTCCACTTCATTCTCAGAGTTTAGCGGTTCCACTTCTTCTTTCTTTGTTTTATTTTTATTTTTATGGCTATAGAACCTTTTACTATTGGTTTTAATTCCCTTTGCAAGGTCCAACTCTACATGGCTTTTGGCCTTTCTCACTTTATCCCTACACGTTCTGACCGCAATAAGGTAGCTTTCCTTGCTAATCCCTCCCTTCTTCCACTCCTTGTAGGCTTTCTGCTTTTTCTTAATCACCTCTCTGAGATGCTTGCTCATCCAGCTTGATCTACAACTCCTGCCTATGAATTTTTTCCTCTTTCTTGGAATGCAGGCTTCTGATAGTTTCTGCAACTTTGACTTGAAGTCATTCCAGGCCTCCTCCGCCTTTAGAGCCACAAGTTCTTCAGTCCAATCCACTTCCCTAACTAATTTCCTTAATTCTTTAAAGTTAGCCCTTTTGAAATCAAAAACCCTAGTCCCAGATCTATTTTTGTTTATCCTTCCATCTAGTTTGAACTGAATTAGCTCATGATCGCTCGAAGCAAGGTTGTCCCCTACAACCATTTCTTCTATGAGGTCCTCATTACTCACCAAAACCAAATCTAAAATGGCATCCCCTCTTGTTGGTTCTTCAACTACTTGGTGAAGGAATCCATCAGCTATCGCATCCAGGAAAATCTGAGCCCTGTTATTATTACTAGCACTTGTCCTCCAGTTTATACCTGGGAAGTTAAAGTTTCCCATGCTCACACAATTCTCATTAGTGTTTACTTCATTAAAAACATTAAAGAGGTCTCTATCCATATCCAAATTGGATTCTGGTGGTCTGTAGCACACCCCAAGCACTATCTCTGGGGAGGCTCTAGTAGCTTTCTTTCCCAATGTGATTTTTGCTCAGACAGACTCCGTCTTATCCATTCCATCACTTCTTATTTCCTTACAGTCTACCTCATCATTGATATACAATGCTACTCCACCACCTTTGCCTTTATTTCTGTCTTTCCTAAACAGCACATAGCCTTCAATACCTGTACTCCAGTCATGACTACTATTCCACCACGTTTCTATTATCCCTATAATGTCTGGTTTCACTTCCTGCACCAGTAGCTCTAGTTCCTCCATTTTGTTACCTAGGCTCCTCGCATTAATGTACAAACATCTTAATTTTTGCCGTTTGGCTTCACTGACAATCTTTATCCGATTAGGCCCAGACATTCTACCACCAGTATCACCTATTAGACTGGCATCTGCACAACCCTTCCTCCTTATGTCCATTCTCATACCAATGGCTGTATCCTTTCTTACTTCATTTTCTCCCTCTCAATGTTAAATTCTGGCATGGAGATTACCTGGACATCTCCCAACCATCTCCCCCAAATTCCTAGTTTAAAGCTCTCTTAATCAGTTGTGCCAGCTTCCATCCTAGAAGTCTATTTCCCTCCTTACTCAGGTGAAGTCCATCCTGAGAGAACAGTCCTCTGTCCATGAATGCTTCCCAGTGGCCATACATCCCAAAGCCCTCCTCATAGCATCACTGCCTGTGTTGAATGTTTCATTTCAACTCAATTCAACATTAATCTGTGTCCACCTGAGCTGCTACAGTGCCTCATGGGAGTTGTAGTTGGAGTGTCTCATGCCCCCATTCTTCTCCATGGGCTTGGTTCCCTGGCTGGACTACAACTCCCATGATAAGCCATGGCAACTACAGTGCATTAGGGGAGATGTAGTGCTGCTGAGGAGCCCAATGCATAGAGGAGAATAGAGGTGAGAGGCACTTGAACTACACCTCCCATGAAGCACCCTGGCAACTCAGGCGGGGACACAGATTACTGTCAAACTAAACCAAAATGACATTCAGCAAACCAAAATGAAACTTTTCGGGAATATTGAAATGTCTCCAATCAAAATTTGGTGCAATTTTTTTTTTAAATATTGGAATCTTCTGGGGGACAGAAATGCTGATTTTTTTTCCCCAAGCAGCTCTGGTAATAATTCCCTACGTCCCTATTTAACAGTTCTCACTCACCTTTTACTCAGTAAGAATGCCCATTGTGCCAAATCCAGCAGTCTCTTACTCAGAACTAGTACTGGGCAAATATGGAGAGAACGCTTGCAAACAGAGAGAATTATTGTAAGTTATGAATCACTTTTATGTTTGCAGTCACTGGGTCAGAGTCTTGTTTGCATTAATGTACAGGGAAGGGCTGGAATGCCAGCCTGTGGAGAAGGCCAGCACACAGTCTATGCACCTCTTAAGACCAGACCAATCATTCATACACCACAAATAAAAAATAGCAAATAGTCTCAACCAATAGTTTATGATCATCTCAGAGGCTAATAGGGTCAGATTCATCACTGCATTACTCCAGTTTTATGCGAGTGTAACCGCATTTCAGTGGAGTTATAGCAACATAAAACTGGAGTAGCACAGTGGGTGAATCAGATGCCATGTATACATTGAGCAAATATGAAAAATGGAAAAAACAGTAAAAATTAAATTCGGTTCCCAGATAATGTGCAAACAGGGGAAAGGCCTAAATTCATTGTATAAATCATTTGCTCTGGGTAATTTGGCCAGCTTTTTATTCAAAACATACACAAGCAAAATGCCCATTGATTTCTTGAGGTAGAGGTGAGTATGGACTTTGGTCCTGAACCCAGTGGTAGTTTTGCCTGATAAGGCGTAGTTAAAGGGATATTGAAAAGGATTTAGCATTATTAATGCTATATAATGGTAATTAGTTTATACTATCTAGTCATATGTGTATTACTGTTGGCCTAGGCCATGGGAAAAGAAAATAGACAAGCATCTATGGTTGTATTGTTGCTCCTTCATTTTCTACCTGTACTTCTGGCATCTTGTCCGTTCGTTTGTTTCCTTTATTAACTGTAATTTGTATGTTTTCTTGTCTCTCTTCAGTAAAAAAAAATCTATAAAGAGAAGGAAGTTAGTGGTGGGTTTTTTTTTTATTGTCAGGGCAAAACTCCCACTCCCCCTGTACAGAGAGAGATGGTCATGCTTTTGTTCAGACTTGGCTCTAATAGCTACTATGATTTGCAGCCTTTACATAATCAGGTAATTTACTGTAATTCCTATACTTTCAATCAAGCCTGGTGAGCAGATGGCAGAATCAAGCCTGTAGGTTTTGTCTAATGATGCATCCTGATTCCAGATCTCACGCCTACCCTCATGTTGCCAGAGTATTCTCATATTCCGGGCATAGATGCAACCAAATTAAAATAGTGGTGGGGTAGGGGAGCCCAGAAGAGAGAACACATGGGTCTTATACCTTTCTGAAAGGAGGACTTCATCAAGAACTGAATAGGGATGAAACCAATAAGATGTTATAGAAATCCTACCTATAGAATTTGATCCACAATAATCCCCTTTCTATAGAGAGACAAGGTGGGCAAGGTACTATCTTTTATTGGACCAGATCCTGTTGGTAAAAGAGACAAGCTTTTGAGCTACACAGAGCTCTTCTGCATAGCTCAAAAGCTTTTCTCTTTCACCAATGGAACTTGGTCCAATAAAAGGTATTACCTCCCCGACCCTTGTCTCTGTAATATCCTGGGACCAGCACGGTTACAACAACACTGCTAACTCCTTTATATATATTTTTTAAATAATTTTATAGTAATGACAGAATTTTCTATTGAATTCCGTAAGGGTGGTCCAAAAATTACATTTTCTAACTAAATCGTATAAGACTTTTTTCTATAGGGAATGAAACAGCTGTGACTGTCTGACTCACCCAAGTGGATGTGTCTGTGTTTAACCAATACCTAGCTCTTTGCTGAAGTACCGGTGCCACCTCCCTATGTATTTCTGTGCGGGTAGAGGGCACTTTGAAGATATGCAGTGGTACACAGCAATGCCGTAGTTTTTCTAGTAGCAGCACAGAGCAATATAGTTCATCTGGTAGCAGTCTCACCTGAGGATCAGAGATTCTTAGGTTAACTGGCACCAGGGTTGAGAGGCAGATCTGGCAGTAGGTTGTTAGAGGTGCTTAGGATGAGACCTTAAACTTAGGTTCTCTCTGCTTGCTACCCAAAAGTCAGTTAATCCCTACTGGTCATGGGTTTGACCAACATTGCTGCTCCCACTAAACAGATTCCAAAGCTGCATGTCAGCTACTGCTGAGTACATGGTCACTGAATCACAGATACTGCTCTACTAGCACCTAGGTCGCTGGGAGGGAGTGTGGTCTAGAAGCTAGAACAGGGTCATGACCCCTGCATTTGATTCAAGCTCTGACACCGACTTGAACCATAAACGTGGGTAAGTCATTTGGCTCCCCTGTGCTTCAGTTTTCCTTTCTGTAAAATGGGGATAACAATACACAGGGGATGTTGTGAAGTTTAACCCATTAATGTCTAAAGTGTTTTCAAAACCTTGGATGAAAGGTGCTTTAGAAGCCTGAAACTATTGTTAATGGTCTGTATTCTACATGCCCTACATGTGGGTACACAGTGGCGGGGAGAGGGAAGGAATCACAGTCCCTGCATGCTGGGGGAGGCAGGCACTGTTCCCTAATTAGTTCCCTGAAAGAAGATGGCACCCAAAGGGGAAAGCACAGGAAGAGAATAGATAGAACCATGGCACCATCAGCGCCGCTGCACAGGGAGGAGTACTGTACCTCTTCAAGGAGTGGTGCCACATGCATGCTTCCATTGTGCACCGAGTAGTGGTAGGAGGCGTTCCTTCTCTCTCTGAGAGAATGCCTCTGGCACTGTCCCATGCTCAGCCTCTATGAAATACCTTATATTAGACCTAGTTCTAACCCTGCATGGGTATTTCCAGTCTTACTGCTTGATCAGTGCCCGATCATTCTCATCACACACACACACACACACACACAGCACCTCCCCTTTGCCTGGTGGAAAGATCGGATATGGGGAAGGCAATGGGAAGTTGTCAGACTCAGCAGTCACTTTGGCAGGAGGAAAACCACTTCTATCTATTTTGCACATACAGTTTTGAAATTTCCACGGTTTCACTCTAGAGGGAAACTACTCCAAGTTGGAGTGGCCGGTTGGTTAAGATTATTTTACTAAATGAATTAATATGTGTAACCGTTTTGCTGCTGGTCCTGGATGCCACCTGGTGTGTGACTGCATTGCATGGTCCATTAACATCAACTGGTCAGATGTTAGGATAATAGGGCACCTTTAGAAATACCTAAGCTGTATAGATAGCTCCCTGAGACAGAGAGAGAGTCAGGACAAACCTGATGACACAGCCACCGAGTTGAACCGAAGGGCTAGACTGTACCTAGATCTAACGCAGCCACACTGGACAGTAGGGGAAAGTGAGGATCTCCTTCCCCTTTGCATTGTCTTCTCCAATCACAGTCCAGTCCTAACACCTGGGGGGGCACAGGGGCAGCACAAGCAATGCTCCGAATGGGCACGGGGCCCCCTCAACACTGCAGAGAAATCTCAAGAGGAATTGTGCTTTTGAGGGGTGTCCCAGAGGCACAATACCTCTCAGAGCATCCCCTGAAGCCATGTGCCTACACAGCATCCGTTTCTCAGGGCTGTGCCGAAAGTGCACAGTCTGCAGTTTGCAGTTGGATCTTACGGCGATCAGGAGCTTTATAAAATATCCAGGCAGTTAGACAGACATACGTGCTTCATTGTTCACAAGGCTGCTTTGGGGTAGTTACCTGATTTACACATTTTATTTACCATCTGCCTGGGCAAATATATATTTGCATAGGCAGCTGTGGCCTTTGTTGTGCACTCGTGACTGCTGAGTTTGCAGGCTTTATGGGTGCAATTTAAACAGCCTGTTTGCAAATGTTCTCCAAAATGCACAGTGAGAGGTGGGATTTTGATTGGTGAAATGATAGGGACAGGAAGGGGCTTGGATGCATTTTTTTGCATGTATTATGTTGACTGGCCCTATGTGTCTGTCGCTAAATCTCTGCTGTCTTTGTATGCTTGGTATAGTGGATGCGCAAAGTCCAGAGGGCTCCATTAGCATCTCTCTACCCCTTCCCTCCTCAAGCTGTGGGAATGCAAGATTAATTCCTTGCCTTGATTGTCATCGTCTCCTTGTGCAGGTTCATCAGGTGCAACACAGAATCAGGCTTGTCTGAACCTTGATGATAAGCTCTCCTTGTTAAAAGCCATTATAGTCGCTACTAGCTGAGTGTAATTCTGACTGACTGCTACAGTTCTCCTCTGCATGTAATTGAATTCATATTCATCATAAAGCAATGAAAAATAAATTGTGTGTGTGTTTTTTTCCCCCCTCAGAAAGCAATGCATGCCACTCACTCTTAACTTCCCTGTTATCTTCCCCTTTGCAACATATTGTAATAGAATTCATGGGAACAGAACAGCTGAAATAGATTGTGCATTTTTGACCCGCCTAGCAGAAAGAGAGAATCTATTTCGATGCCAAGGAGGAATTGATTAATTTGTTGGCTGTTGGAGAAAGTGAAGTCTCATGTGTAAGATCCTTCAAAACCAAAGAGTGATGCTTGCACAATGCAGGCTGACTAGGATGGAGTAACAGGGACCCAATGCACTTCATCACAGGGCATCCAGGGATGGCAAAATATGCTTCTAAACAAATGCTCAGAGTTTGAAACTTAATGTCACAATGTGTCACTCATCAAGGTTTCCAAGTTCAAGATTTTGTAGCGCAATGTGGTACCCGCACTGGAGCTGGTCAGAACACAGATTTTTTCCATCACATGAAAAATTTTGATTAAACAAAAATTAGTCCTGAATCGGGACAAAGACACAATTTCAAAATTTTACATTGAATTAAATTCCAAAAAACATTGTTGTGGATCAATTGAAATATTTCACTTTGATTTCAACCTTTTTTAAAATATAAAACAAAGTGAACTTTGACAGTAAAAGTCATTGTGAAATGAAAACATAAGAATTTTTCATTCTGAAAATGTCAAAAAAGGACATTGCGCCATTTTCAAAACGTTTTCCATTTTTCACAAAATTTCATTTTATGAAAATGGTATGATTTCATGGTGCGGGGAGAGGTTCTTTGAAATGGAATTTTCTCACAGAAAACTGTCCTGATGAAAATTTTCTGTCTAGCTCTAGCCAGCATGTGAGAGATCTGAGTTCAAGAATCAGTAGTTTGATAAGGTGAATCTGCTTGTGAGAAGCAGCTGCCCAGTATGCCACTCTAGAAGGAATCTGTTGTATTGGATGCTGTCAGGGCCGGCTCTGGCTTTTTTGCCTAGGGCGGCAAAAAAGCCACCCGCCGCCCCCCACTCCCTCCAGCGCGGCAGGGGAGGGCGCTGAGCCCAGCCGCGGGCCCGCAATCCCCGACCAGCTGGAGCGCCGGGGCGAGGGCGGCGAGCCCGGCCGGGGCTCTCCACTCTCCCCGGTGGCTAGAGTGCCGGGGGGAGGGCAGAGAATCCCTGGCGGCCAGAGCCCTGGGGGGAGGGCGGCGAGCCCAGTCGCGGCCCCGCTCTCGGGCCGGAGCACCCCGCTGCACCGCCCCCCTCCAGGCGCCGCCCCAAGCACATGGTTGGTGGGCTGGTGCCTGGAGCCGGCCCTGGATGCTGTGGCATGGTGCTGTCAGTCCTAATTCAAACCAGGGCTCAGTGAGATGGACCTGAGCATGAGGAATGGCTCTGCAGTGTGACCTTCAGGGCAGGGATCTGAGTTTGAGACTCAGGGGGCACAATATAAAAACTTTGGCAATAATTAGACAGCTGGTGTGTTGAGACCACTTTCTGCCCCACTGTCCATTGTCTCCATGTGTTCCCCATCTCTCCCGGTCTGTATCCACCTGTTGACTCTTGTGTTACACTTAGATTCTAAGCTGTTTAGGGCAGAGACTGTCTTTTTTCCCCTGTGTTTGTACAGTGCCTGGCACAATGGTCCATGGCTGGGGCTCCTAGATGCTATCACAATATAATAATTAATGACAATGATGGTGTCACCTGTTGCCACAGGGTTTAGGGAACAGAAAGAGAGAAATAATTTCCCTGAAACACTGAAATTCACTCTTCAAGGTCTGATTGTTGAAAAGTCCTCCCTTGTAACCTCTCCAAACTGTGATATCTATCTACCTTCTCTCATGAGGAAGATGAGTACAAGGCAGTGCTGCTGGTACCCTTCCCCAGGGACCACAAGCAAGTCATCTCTGCACTTAGATAATTAACTCCGATAGGAGTCCCATGGCCCAGGGAGAAGCTGAGAGTGCTGTTAAATGCTGAGATTATGATTATCTAATTATATTTAATTTTAAAAATACTGTCTCTCCTTTGTACCTTTTGGAGGAATAATGCATCCAAACCCAGAGCAGGGAAATCAGATACACAGGACGCTAGCCCTACCAGCTGTTTTATAATGATTCTAAAATTAAAACTCTATTTTGCTGAATATTCCTTGAGGTATCAAGCTTTCAACTCTTTTATGATCTTATATTTCCTATGCCCCAGCAGAGTAATGGCTCCTGTGGGCTGGTATCCCATCTGCAGCAGTGATTTCTGCCCAGTGGGAACATAGGAATCACTACCCTGAATCTGACTGTTGTTCTATCTAGGACAATGTGCCATGTATGACGGCAACTACTGCCACATGCTTCAGAAGAAGGTGCAAGAAACCCCCTTAGCAGACAGTTAAGTGATCTCTCTCCTGCCATCCATTTCCACCCTCTGACAAACTGAGTCTAGGGACACCATTCCTTACCCATCCTGGCTAATAGCCATTAATGGACTTAACCTCAATGAATTTATCCAGTTCTCTTTTAAACGCTGTTATAGTCCTAGCCTTCACAACCTCCTCAGGTAAGGAAATCCACAAGTTGACTGTGCGCTGTGTGAAGAAGAACTTCCTTTTAAACCTGCTGTCTATTAATTTCATTTGGTGATCCCTAGTTCTTGTATTATGGGAATAAGTAAATAACTTTTCCTTATCTACTTTCTCCACATCACTCATGATTTTATATACCTCTATCATATCCCCCCTTAGTCTCCTCTTTTCCAAGCTGAAAAGTCCTAGCCTCTTTAATCTCTCCTCATACAGGACTCGTTCCAAACCCCTAATCATTTTAGTTGCCCTTCTCTGAACCTTTTCTAGTGCCAGTATATCTTTTTTGAGATAAGGAGACCACATCTGTATGGAATAATCTGCCCATAGGGGACGTTTCTATCTAATCCCCATTAATTAGAGATTAGGAAGACAGTGTTGCCTAGTTTCTAGAGCATTGGATTTTTACTCAGGAGAGTTGGGTTCCCAGCTCTACTATGCAGTGACTTGGGCAAGGCAATTCATTGCTCTGTGCCTCAGTTTCCCCATCTGTAAAATGCGGGGATAATACTACTGACTTTAGCTGTTCATCAGTGGATCTCTAATAACTATGTATTATTAGTTTTTATTATGCCCTGAAGCATGATGTCTGCTATTCCTTCTTATTTATTTTAAAACCCCATTTTATGTAGCTCTGGATGTTCCCATTGTCCATATAAATGTCTAATTCTTTTTTTGTTAATAATTCTGCCACAGTCTTGGCCTCAATGAGGTCTAGTGGAAGGAAGTTCTACAGGAAAATCATGCATTCTGTGAACTGGTATTCCTTGTATTCGTTTTAAATTCACGTATTCCCCTTGTATTATGGAAAGGGGTAAGCAAAGTTCTTAATTTATTTTCTTTATACTATTTGTTATTTTGTATACCTCTGTCACATCGTGTCTTGGTTCTGTCCTCCCTATACTAAACAGATATGCCTGAACAGCACCTAACACAAGATGGTGGGCACTACCATAATACCAATAATAAATTATAACAATATCCAGCTTTTTTACAGCGCTTTTCACACACAGAACTCAAGGCACTTTACAGAGGAGGTCAATATAATTATGGAAGGGGAAACTGAGGCCAGGAGGCACAATGACTTACCCAAGGTTATCACACAGGCCGGAGGCACAGCAAGGACTAAAATCCAGGTCTCCTCCTCAGTCCAGGGTCAGTGCTCTATCTATTAGGCCACACTGTCCCAATCCTTTCTTTAGCTCTTCATATAGAAGTTTTTTAGGGTCTCTAATCATTATTCTTGCCCATCTCTGAAATAGAGATTTTTCCTGCATCCATTTGTGATGACTGGTGTGTGTGTGTGTGTGTTGCCTTCCTGGACTGTGTGTGTGTGTGTGTGTGTGTGTACACGCGCATGCAGCTACTCAAAGCTTGCTGCTACACATCTGCTATTTGATCCTTTATGCTCTTTTGTTCAGCCTGCTGCTGATCTAACAAGCTCCTGGTTATTACCTGTTTTGATTGACAACCTACCTGCATGTCTTGCCTCATTCCTTTGTGTGTTTTGGGATTGCTGTTCTGGGGTCCATCGGAGCATAACACCATTTTGAGATAGGGTGATCATCAGTGAACACAGTTTTCCCAGTGAAGACATGCGATCAGTTTACACAATGGCAGTACAATACTTTCAGTGTTGTTTTCATTCACATTCTTTATGCATCCTAACATTTTGTTTGCTTTTTTTGATTCCCACTGAACAGAGATTTTCTCTGAGCTGCCCACAATGACATACGATTCTTTTCCCTGAATAGTTACAGTAAGTTGTAATTTTAAATGCAGCAGTAAAGCTGGTCAACATTTTTTGAAACTAGAAAGAAATACTAGGAAAGTGTGCTCAGATACATTGTTCCTAGTTTAGATAGGTGTTTGACACTTCAATTTTTTTTTTAAATGGGGGAAATCACATTTTCATTGTGATTTCCTCCCCCTCCCCGCTTCCTCTTTTCTTTCAACCACCTCAGCCTAGCACAGGGCCGCCCAGAGGATTCAGGGGGCCTGGGGCAAAACAATTTAGGGGGCCCCTTCCATAAAAAAAATTTGCAATACTATAGAATACTATATTCTTGTGGGGGCCGCTGTGGGGCCCGGGTACTGGGGCAAATTGCCCCACTTGCCCCCCCACTCTGGGTGGCCCTGGCCTAGCAGTGTTTCTGGGTAGCTCAAATGATTCTTTCCAGTGTGCTTCGCTCCCTTTTGTCAATGCTGAATTTCATAGCCATCATGCTGCCCATTCACCTAGCTTCATTTGGTCCCACTGTAGTTTCTTGCTGTGTTTTCTAGGGTTCACTAACCAACCTACGATGCCTTGTGTCACTTACTGTATAGTTGGGAAAAGCCTGGCGGCGGAGCTGCGTCTCAAGTTTGATGGACAGTGCTGCGGAAGGTGACCCACAGGGCTGCCTGTCACACGCGTTGATGTACAAGAGCCATGCTTGCTACAGAGATGTCACCAGCAACACACAGAGCCCTGGAGTGCAGTGAATGGCAAAGCAAGGTCCCATGGAGGAGGCAGGCGTGGTAGGAGTGCAGCACATTCTGTTAATTGAGATGTTTAAGGAGGGACATTTTCGTGATCCCACTGTATGTGGCAAGCATGTCTAGGTGTGCGAGAGCAACAAACAATCAAAAGAAAAAAGCGAGCTTGAAGGCAGGTTGGCCAGGCCTCCTGTGGCTGGGTTGATTAGATTTGATTGACAGGAGTCGGGGTGGACATGGAAAACAGCAGCTTCATTTGAGAAAGGGCTTTGGTTTATAAAGGATGCCTTGCCTTCCTAGCCATTCCATGTCACACTGGCACAGCCGTCTGTGCGGGGCCCAATCCTGCCATCCTTACCCTGGCGATGCTCCCACTGATTTGGAGCTGTCTGTAATAATTTATGACTAATGCATCTTGACCAGACCATTGTGCTGTTTACTGTGTTCAGATATTGTGTTGATTCACTTGTGGGTTTGGCAAGAAATGCACCCTGGAAGGGGGCCGGGGGTTGATAGTTCCTGATATTCACATCTCTTGACAAACACTTCAAGGGATACAGGACAATGCAGAGCAATTCACTTAGATGCCCTGGCTCTGTTCCCTGGCTGGGCCTGCCAGGCAGCTTTTCCCTAGGGGGGACTCAGGCCCCATGAAAGGGAGAGGATAAAAAATGCCTCAGGAAGGTTTAAAGTTGCACACGTTCTCTTGAGAAGAGGTACAGATAGCTAAGGGAGAGAAACAGACCCCCCTCCAGCAGTTATGGGTGTTTTGAGGAAGCTTATAATAATAAAATAAATAATATATGGAGATATACCTATTTTATAGAACTGGAAGGAACCCCAAAAGGTCATTGAGTCCAGCCTCACGCCTTTACTAGCAGGACCAAGTACTGATTTTGCTCCAGATCCCTAAGTGGCCACCTCAAGAATTGAACTCACAAGGCTGGGTTTAGGAAGCTAATGCTCAAACCATTGAGCTATTCCTCCCTTCCAAGCTTAACCTACCTAAGTCTACATTTCAGGATGGTCAGACTCTAGGTGAGACAAGCATGGTCGTTTTTTTGTTGTTTTGAAAACCTTTTCTCTTCCGCTTTGCCGTTGTTATTGTTAAGATTAAACAATACTTTGTTTTAAGGAGCCATTTTGGCTCACTGTAGCCACCACTGGCCTCCCAAGGGAAGAGTCACGGGTAGCCGGTCCAGTTGGACATGCTGAATAAGTGCAGTTGGTACAGGGTACTGTAAGCGGGGGAAGAAGTGTGGGATTCCACCCCAGAGAGATAAAGGGTCAGGGTCTAAAACCTGCAAGGAGTGCACTCAGAGAGAGACCAAGGAAGGGTCAAAGGTGCAGTTAGCCCTGAACCATGTAAAACCTGCAGGATTTGGGCCATATTCCTCTACACATGTCAGATCTCTAGCTAATAGATTATGCAATAGAATGGTGATTTTGTACAGCACACAATAGAATATCATCTTTGTATAATTTATACCAAATATTGCATGGTGTCATGATAACCATCACCTAACCTCCTCTTTCTCAGATCATGGTTTATAGTCCAAATCACTAAACAGGGGTCAAACACTCAGCGGGTGTAAATCAGCGTAGCCCTATTGAAGTCAATGACACTATGCTATTTTGCACAACACGAGCATCTGGTTCCACAGACGTTATGCTGCTTATGTGGACATCCCTAAACTTCAACTGTATTGGTATCACTGTTGTTTCTGTAGGAATCAGGCACTTCAGATAGGGGCAAAAGAAAAAGCAAACATAGGCGGTGACTCAGCTGGGAATAGAATGCTGAGTCTCAGCCCCCTGCCTCCAGATCACAGACTAGAGTGGAGAACTTTGACCATAAGTCACTATTTGCTCTCCCTTTCAGAGGGTTACTTCCTTTTGGGCTTTGCTATATTCAGAAGCGGATATGCCCATGCCACCCAGTAGAGCGATCAGGAGGTAGAAAATTGGAAAGCAACGTTATTGGCCTGAACACACAGTATAGAAATTCTTCCCCCAGTTCCTTAGAAACTCAAACAAATAGTCATCCTGCTGAAGTATAGTACCCTTAAAGAACTAAATGAGCACTTATTCTCAGATGCTTAAGCTGATTGCATCCCTGATCCCCCTGGTCAGCCCATGAATACCACTTCCCCGTCACCTGATTCACTTAATCACCACAGCCAATCAGCGCTATTGAACAGAGGAACAATACTTTCCAAAGCGCAATCATTCTCCAAGCTGTCGCACTGTCAGCGCTTACCTCTGCATGGACAGCAGAATTACCTAATGTTAAGATGCAGGGTGTTTCTGTAATTGAAAGGTGCAGTGGTGTGTGTGTGTGCGTATGCGTGTATGTGTGTGTGTATATATATATATAAAATAAAAAGGGAGAGTAAGTGCTGCAGGCAGGTTGCATCAGAATAGGGAAATGTGCACTCAACTAGAATTTGAACATATTTGAATGTGCATAAAAGTTTAGTCAGCTTTGCACAGACTGAAAAATAATGTGACTTGCAGAGTTCCTGAAAAATATTTGAAAAAGACAATGAATTAGACTGTTAGCACCTGGAATCACGCTAGTACTAATATATTGTTCTAGCTATATACAATGGAGAGTGCTAGTGTTCTTATATAAATTCTATCAATGTGTATGACAGATACAAAGAATTAAGGGTTAATTGTTATCACTATCCTTTTTTTTGGAAAGTTGATTTCCTTGTTGGAATTATTGTGAATCGGACCTTTATAAGGTTATATCTGAATACCTAGTTCATCTGTAGTTGACTATTTATATTAATGGGGTGTGGTTGGTCTTCTAATTCACATGATATACTTTCTACTTTCTAATTGGATGACTGAAACAACTCAACAGAAGACTAATGAATAACAAATAGTGACAAATGAAAACTCACTCCTCTACCAATTTCTGGACAAATGATCATTTGTACTAAAATTCCTGATGTTTTGAAGATGTGCAAATGTTTTCATGAAAATCCTGCTCTTTTCCAAACAAAGCACAATATGGCCCACCTCCACTGCACCCCCATCAGACACGAGTGGACACTATGTATAAATGCACAGGAAGCATGAAGTGTGCTCTACCTTGGGTGGCAGAATGTCTCAATCCCCTTTGTTTCCTTATTCTTAAGTGCTCAGGATAAAATATATATATATAGGAGAATTGGCAAGTCTGAAGAAGGGCTTACACATGATGCTCATCCTGCTAACTAAATGCTTAGCAAAACATTCCCCATTCTGGTTTCACTCTGGCTTCTGAGCATGAGTAACTTTGGTGGCTGCATAGTAGCACTCCCATTAATACAGGATCAGATTCTCTTTAGCTCCTATCCTGCTCATCTATTCCCTTAAAGTTACAACGCTCCAAACCTGGTCTCCAAGGAATCAAAACCTCTTCGACTTGTCTTTATGCTCTAGGGCTGTCAATCCAGCACCTTTCCATGAAAACTAACTGGACTTTAAGAAAATATAGCAGGAGAGGGAAGACACCCATTAGCACGGAGATATGCATACAATTCCTGTAGCTGCTCTCTGCTGAATTGCTTTTCTTAAATCCTTGGCTTTTGACCCACTCCATACTATGAGGCGGCTGGTATAGCTAATGCTCTGTTGTGATTCATCGCTCATGAGTCTAGATCCTAATTATAATCCTGTCTCATATGTGCTACTAGCCTATCATTTTAATCCCAAGCACTTGTGTGTGTAATGAGGCGACACTTTATCGCTTGCGTCCTGTTGCAAGGCTGTGATTTGCTGATCTATCCTCTCTTACAACACGTTGAAAATATCAAATCAAATAAAAGGGAATAAAAATAAAACACCAGCAAACTTTGGCCCTTTAAATCAGGGACATAAAAAGTGTTGTGATGACTTTAAAGCTTGCCTGGAAAATACTCCAATTAAAATATAAAGAAAAAGTAACTTTCAGAGTCAAGACTTTCCTCCTTCATGATGGTCACATCGCATATTCTTGGTATCCACTGGCCCAGAAGAGATGCTGCAAGTAGGATCATATCAGAGTCATTTCTGCCTTTGACTTATCAAGACAGAACATAAACACACACATACAGACACTGTTTAGTGTCTGGATGCCCTTCCCTGAGGATTGTTAGCAGACAGTTTGTTGTCCTGCATCTGTAACTCCTGGGCTGAAATGCCAGGCTCTGTTGAGACTCAAACTTAGTGACTTAGGGTGTCTGGTGCTGATTTGGATGTCTTTTGCAATGCTCCACAGATAATCCTCATAGTACAGATTTAGCTCATTGTGGGTTATTTTCACTTTCAGGCAATGTGAATGCCTCAGCAGCAGGAATCAGGTTCCTTGTGACTGCAAATGCTGAATTCTCCAGGGGACATATGGGAACGGATGGAGAGTGAAAAACTGGGAGACTCCAGAAAATGTGGCCTCACTGACATGACAGACAAGTGGGACCTGCCCAAAATGAGGGATGGAGAGAGAGAGGGAAATTCCAAGGAAAAAATTGGGATATTTCAGGCAACTTTCCAGGATGCAGTTTTAGAATGTCTGGAAAAGAGGATGCTACCAGGGAGAGAAGGTGCTAGAGCAGTGGTTCTCAAAGCCGGTCCACCGCTTGTTCAGGGAAAGCCCCTGGCGGGACAGGCCGGTTTGTTTACCTGCCGCGTCCGCAGATTCGGCCGATCGCGGCTCCCACTGGCCATGGTTCGCCGCTCCAGGCCAATGGGGGCTGCGGGAAGGGCGGCCAGCACATGCCTCCGCCTGCGCTGCTTCCTGCAGCCCCCATTGGCCTGGAGCGGCGAACCATGGCCAGTGGGAGCCGCGATCGGCCGAATCTGCGGACGCGGCAGGTAAACAAACCGGCCTGTCCCGCCAGGGGCTTTCCCTGAACAAGCGGTGGACCGGCTTTGAGAACCACTGCTCTAGCACCTTCTCTCCCTGGTAGCATCCTCTTTTCCAGACATTCTAAAACTGCATCCTGGAAAGTTGCCTGAAATATCCCAATTTTTTCCTTGGAATTTCCCTCTCTCTCTCCATCCCTCATTTTGGGCAGGTCCCACTTGTCTGTCATGTCAGTGAGGCCACATTTTCTGGAGTCTCCCAGTTTTTCACTCTCCATCCGTTCCCATATGTCCCCTGGAGAATTCAGCATTTGCAGTCACAAGGAACCTGATTCCTGCTGCTGAGGCATTCACATTGCCTGAAAGTGAAAATAACCCACAATGAGCTAAATCTGTACTATGAGGATTATCTGTGGAGCATTGCAAAAGACATCCAAATCAGCACCAGACACCCTAAGTCACTAAGTTTGAGTCTCAACAGAGCCTGGCATTTCAGCCCAGGAGTTACAGATGCAGGACAACAAACTGTCTGCTAACAATCCT